>NC_046633.1:14204640-14509868 GCF_900324485.2 Mastacembelus armatus | reverse complement strand
AGCTGAGCCACAAAGGACAGTACGTGGTGTCACACTGCAACAAGCCTATCCATCAATACAGGGACATAAAATCCCCAACATACATAACCGACATCCTACATAACCTACTGAAGAGCAGTAAACAGTTAACTTCTTACACAACTGTTGCATTTGAGGAGTGACTCACCCTTACCCTATTCAAACACATATTCAAAATTGTGCAAGGCACCCAGGCAATGAGAGGATGCTTTCAGATTCAACAATAAATTCACACTTATCTTTCAGAGCTGACAGAACATGCCTTACATCAAGTGAAAACTGTCCAGGTCCAATTACGCTGCACATGCCATAGCTGATAACCAGAGCACAGCTGACTCAGGCAGTCTGCTTGAAAAGGAATGTCTGAATATTCCACTGAAGAGGAAACTTTTCAAACAAATATTATTCTTTCATTAATACTAAATCATAGTTGTTGTTCCAATGTTTGGATGATCCATCAGTGTTAATCAACACATTTGTGCACAGAGCTGTTTTAACACAGTACGGCTGCCACACTTAGACGTATGCGCTCACATCATTCGACTTTGATCTGCTTCATCAATATCAGCACTCCTGCCTGGGTGTGTGCTCAACTTTAGCCATCTAAACACCAACTCCATAGCAACAGAGTGACTGTCTCCTTGAGGCAGAGTGTGTTTAAGTGGCAGGAGGCAGTGGTGGGCACAAATAATAGACTGCTAGTCTTAACATAAAGGGAGTCACTGCGGTACCGCTACTCCACGGTACACTTGCCATTAGCGATGACGTTTGATGTACTACATGCAGAGTGCAGGTTGAGATGCGGTGCATTATGCATGATATTTGGGGATTAAAAAAAAAAAATACACGTGCCATTGTGTGCGATGGAAATGATGCTGGTGTGTTGGAGAATAGTGGAGTGGTTGGAAGTAGTGCTGAGGGGGGAACTTTAAACATAAAAGATGCTATCTGCGTTACACAGCTCAGTCAATATTATCATTTCATCAATAGTAAGCTGTAAAGCAGAATGCAGAGAATTGTAAAACTGTAGTGAGAGCATGTCGAGACAAAGAAAGTGAGAAAGAAAGCAAGGACAAGTGATGCAGTTGGGCTGGCAATTAGTGCAGTTTTAAGTGAGGTCACTGGGGTGGCCCTTTAACAGCTGATGGTGCTCTGCCCTGAAATAACACTGCTAGCTATAGCACACACACATATTCATACACACAGATGCATACACACAACCACCCACCCACCCACCGACACACACGCTATAGCTGAACACACAGATGGAGCAAGATATAAAAGGACACACACATAAGAGCAGTGAAATTTCCATTTTTTCCCTTTCGGCAATCACCCTGTTCTCACTGTTCTTCTTCACTATGCACAATCAGTTGCAGTCAATGTATCAATCAGGAATCAACACATTCAGCCTCAGTCTGCTTCACTATCCTGCTGGAGCTGACTGCCTGCATGCAGCATCCCACGCCAGTCCAATTTACCAGGCAATTTGAAAGGAGCAACTATGTGTCACCCAGGGGCTCTGAATTGGGATGTAGCATGACTTCTGTTAGGCTTGTTTTCCTCCGGTTGGTGCTCAGCAGCACCTTATCTTGCCTTTATGCAACGCGAACCATGTTCAGATAGACAAACGTATGAGAGGATCTGCTGTGTTGTAGTATTTTTGGCAAATCTCCTTGAGTAGATAAAGTTTAGTTGCAAATGAAGATTTTTGACTTCCTACACACCAGCTAAAGTAAGGTGAAGTGGCATGACTCTGTCCTACACAGATTCAGTGGTCTGTTAACCTACAGAGTGTGTGAGAGCTTGATTTTGGTGCAACAAATTACCCTTGCTGCCAGCTTGCCCCAGTGGCCAATCACAACAAACCATGCCCAGAGAGAAAACGTGTTGATCAGCTAATATGGCTCTCACAGAGCAGCAAAAATTTTATTCCTACCCTCTTCAATGTCTTACTGGCAATGATGTCACCTTTTCTAAACAGCCTTATGTAACGCAGGATAAGGCTCTGTATGTGCCGAAGGGTGGAGTAGGGGAGAGGGAACTTTTTGGATGTGTGTATGACGCAGAGCAAGAGTGAAAGACAAACAGCCAGGGAATGCAAGTCTGCGTGCTCACAAAATTCTGTCCTGTTCCCTTTTCACTGATGATATAATAGTTTCAGGCTGTTGTCATGGGAACAAAGAGGCACCGCTGGCTGGATTTGGCAATGGGGGGTAAGATGATGAGGGGAGGGGGTTGTCTAACTGCATTTGGATGTTTGGATGGCCAGCTCTGATTTGGAAGAAATTGTGTGCAGATGCATATGGCCATTGTTATGCTGTTGTGATGACTATGGATATTATATTACAGTTTACAAATCAGACCTGACCTTTGGAGTCAGGGCTCAAGAAGGGCTTTCAACTCTTTGTGTGTGTGTGTGAGTATGTGTGTGTGTGTGTGTGTGTGTGTGTGTGTGTGTGTGTGTGTGTGTGTGTGAATGAGTGTTAAGAGATACATATAACATATGGAAAGAGTGAAACAGAGAAACACAAGCCCACAGCAGATCTGTGACATCTGAAAACATTTGATGAAATTCTGTCTGTTCGAGTGTGTCTGCAGGTGAGTCTCCCTACAAAAACACTGTGATGGATTGTTTACAACAGAAAGTTTGTGTAACGCTTTCACTGCTTGTATTTAGTTCCTCTTCTAAAGAGTTTTGGCTACTGTGGGAACTTGTCTAAAATCTGATTGCCATTTTTTTGCCCCATCTGACATGTTTTCTGTAGTTGCTGTGTGTATTCCCAGACCTCAGCAGTCTACTTGGAGAATACAACACTGAGAGGAAAAAAAGAAGAAAATTAAGCCATGGAAACAAGACTAAAGGCCAAACCACATAGAAAGCTTGTGTCACTCATCCATCATAAAATCTATCAATCCACAAAGAGTTTTGGACACACGTTATGTCAGCCCAGGATTTTTCTGCACTCCAACTCTATTTGTAGTGCACTTAGTGATGTCATCTCCACAAACAGCTGTTTAAAACACATCCCCTGCTGTTTGTGTCCTAAATTTACTAATGGTATCTGTAGAAGCTGATTAAAGTTCCTAGTGTGACTATGGGCTTTTTTGGTTTTACTCTAGGCATATTGAAAGGCAGGGGGGAAAAGCACAACCGATCAATAAATAAAAACAACGTTGCCCACTTGACAACTATTTTTGTGTAGTGAAGTCAGCCTGGTGAGTCCAGGCTCTATCCTTTCAGCGCCCCAGCAGCTGACGGACAACTGGTTCAGGCACTTTACTACATACTGTAAAGAGAAAAGTCATTCTGTTGGTGGTACTTCTCAGGGGATCATAAATGCTGTTGCGCTGTAACAAATTGTAATTTCTGTCTGATAATATTCCAATGGGTTTTCCCAGTTAGTCACAGTGGATCTCACAGTAAGTTTATGGAAATAAACAATGAGAATGGTTTTATGCAGTAAAATGACTCAGCAGAATTCCAGTGAGTGCCATAGTGGTGATGAATAATAGTTAAATATGTCATTAATTAATACCCTGCTAATTCACTTCACACTGCAGTACAGCTCCCTCTGCTCTCTCCTGTCAAGCTACCATCAACTGGAAGCTGCCCAGCCCATTATGAATGCAATAATTCTGCATCTCACACTCCCAGCTAATTATGCACAGTGGGAAAAGATTTTTTTTTTCTTCTCTGTGGATGTCTGTGTCTGTGTGTGTGCATAGTCACTGTCTGCTTATCCTCTGTGAAAAACAACACAGAAATTATTAGTGATGCAGGGCCAGACAATGTCCACCTGTAATTACATAGTGGTGAAATTTTGTTTGAGAGTGATATTTGGACTTAAAAGGTCAAGGAAGTAAGGGTCTTCAAGGAAGATCAACTGATTTGACATTAATCTTAACTGTCCTTTGAAAGTTTAGTATCTGTTTTAAGTTAAGTATTTCACCCGCTTGTATTTGCACTCTCATTCTTTCAGTCACTACCTAAAGCGTGTGGCCACAGGTATGAGTTGGAACTGGTAAAATGAAAGCCTTGGTTTCTGGCTCAGATCCCTTTTCACCATGACAATCTGGTGCATTACTGCTGATGCTGCACCAATCTTCCTTCTAACCTCCTTCTAAATTTTCTCTCTCCGTTAAGGACAAGAATCAGAGATACTTGAATTCCTTCACAGCAACTCATTCCAGCAAAGAACCATGGCCTCTAACTCGAAGGTGCTGACTTTGAACACAGATGCTTCACACATGGCTGAAAGCTGCCCTAAGTGCCTGTTGAAGGTCACGGTCTGATTAAGCCAACAGGACAACATCATCTGCAAAACGCATACATGTATTGCTGAGGGCCCTAAACTGGACACAGTCCTCCCCCTGGCTGTGCCTTGAGATCCTGTCCATGAAGATCATAAATAGGATCGGAGACAAGGGATGACCCTGGTGAAAGCCAGCACCCTCTGGAAACATATTTGACTTCTTGCTGAAGATAAGGACCCAGTGACAGCCAGTCAGAGAGCTTGTTACGCCAACTCCCCCTGGGCTAACTTACATTACGTCTCGTTTTTGGAAGGGTGGCCAGATTGCCACAGAAATAAGCAAAGGTAATGTGAACTGGATAAGCAAATGGAGAAGTTAAAACAGAAAAAGCAGAGGAAAATTGGAATTGGCTTTTAAATACCTGATTCAAATCTGATCTTTTGATCCATATTATAAATTCAATTATTCATTTCTCCGCCATTTTTTTGAAATCCCACTATTTAAATCTGCTCTTATTATTACTTAGTAGTATTCATGTAGCAGTTTACACCCCTCCATAGTAATAGGGAATAAATTGACTGAAAAAAAACAAAAAACTCTCTCTCTGTGAGATGAGCAGCCAATCAGCTGTAAACAAACTCATCTATAAAAATTCAGCACAGTTTCTCAGTCTAACATACACAGAGCTCATAACTGTAATAAGGACAGACCTAGAATCCGTCTGTCTGCAGTCGGATACAAATGACAAGTACTATAGCTGTTAAAAACAACTGCTGAACCTCATCACCTGCACCATATGGCTGGAAGCAAAGTGCAGCAAAGAGAGCAGTGGGAGTCATCATGCTAAGTGTAACACTGATACACTCACACACAGGGGCTGAAGGGGCTTCAGGCCGATGTCACTGGGAGTCATGACTTCCCCTTAGAAGTGCAGCTGTTAAGCAAAGCTGTTGAAGCTTTAATGGTGCTGGGACGTCAAAGAGCAAACAGTAGAACGATAACAAAAACAACCAGGGGAATAACAGCGCTCAGCACAAAAAATAAATAAATAAATCAAAATGAATAAAAAAGGTAATTAAAGTTGTAGTTCCCACCCTTGGGGATCTGTACAAGCTCATCCCTGTGTATATCTCATGCATATTCTGAGTGCACGTGGTGGGCTGGAGGCCTGTTCTGCACATGCTCACTGGGCGATGATGATACGGGCTGACACACCGCATGTCGTGAGCGTAGTTATCAGGCTTAGCAATGTGACATTTAAGGACTCCCTCTTTTTTCCCCAGTTAGGGGAAGGTTTGTGGCATCCACACACCGTGGCCAAACATAAACACACAGATGTGCTTGCACACGCACGCACACACACACACACACACACACACATACACACACGTATCATGAGTCTAGCTTCCTTAAGCTAAAAAGACTCTTTCTGCATGATTAAAGACATATCACTCACTAGTTCATGACTCTATGCTACATCATACTGCTTTCAGTTTTTTTTTCATCATTGTAATCACAAATGACCTGGGGTCCACTGCTGACACTGTGTTACTGACAGGAATGACATGCATCAACTGTGTATTACCATAAGGCACTATTTATATTGTTATGCTGTTGTGATGAATAATAATAACTATTTTTGTGTAGTGAAGTCAGCCTGGTGAGCCCAGGCTCTATCCTTTCACCGCCTCATCAGCTTTACTACATACTGTAAGTGAAAAATCAATCTGCTGGTGGCACTTGTCAGGGGATCATAAATACCTCTGGTTGTCTGTGCAACAACAGGCTAGGATGAACATAACCCTGGCCTTTCAATATAACAACACTGCCTCCACTTTTAAACAATGTACGTCACCACAACAAAACAGACTGCACACTAGACCAAGTTAAGTTCAGCATAATGAATCAATGTATAACGTTCCCCATGATTCATGCATCACTTGTGCATTCAGACCAGATAAATGAGGGAGGTGATCATAGCCTACATATGAACGGCAGCAATGTGCAGATTCACTTCAGGTCTCACGATGATTTATTATATGGTTGCATTTTAACGACAGTTGCCCTCTCTGGCTATAAAATACTGCTACTAGGAAATAACAGGTACCTTACAGAAGATTTTTTAATTACTAACAATGAAAGAACATTCGTTGCCACCCTTGGGGATCTGTACATCTGTACATCTGAACATTGGGCTGACATTTTTCATATGAGTGACTTAAGGACTACATTGTACCCACATTCCCATTACCTCAGCATGAGGCAATCTTTGTGGAAATCTTTTCAAGTCTGCATCAAAGACAACACAATGCATTAATGCCTGACACTGCATAAAGTATTTGGTCAAACTTCAGTTAAGACCAGAATCAGATTTTTTACATCATACCTTACATTTTTATACCATGGAAATGTAAAATAATTACTTATTATTATTATCATTTGTATTAATTTACTCACTTAAGGACATCACACACTGGTAGTGTTGAGTGTTGCAGCACTAATAAGTCTGCAATGCTGTGTGTGAGCCAAAAACTAACATTAGATAAAACAGCCTTCAAATCCTATGCCAACTAATGGATAAAATCGATTAACGGTTGATAACAAAAATAATTATCATTAATTTAGGTCTAGTAATGTAGCTGTTTGCCACAACACATGGTGACATGGTGAGCAGCTGCAGAGAAGAAAATCATGGAAGCGGAGAAAAGTGAAAGTCAAATTTTCCATAATTAAAGCATTTTTACACAGTTTTGTGGATAGAGGTAATGCTTCTTGTTCTAGTTTTTCTGTTATGAGGTCAGATAATCAGCCACCCAGTAAAATGTTTAAGGTCTTCAGGCCAACTGACACAATAACTTCTGTATCTCACTGAGCAGACAGACAGTTTTATCTTATGTCAGTCCACACTGACTCCAAGACACAGCATGAGACCCAGGTCACTATTAACTTCTGCGTTTTTTAGGCTTCATGTCTGTATTTCCCCTGTGGAATTTTTAGTGACTTTATAAAGACAGCTGTAGCCTATATAGGACAGGTTTTTTTTCCTGGCAATGAAAACGGCACACACACACACACACACACACACACACACACACACACACACACACACACACACACACACAGAGATATATTGCTGTTTTGAGCATGAAAACATCTCAGAGTCGGCGTGAATTAAATGTTTCTTTTTAACATATAAACTGTGGACAATGTTGTGAGAATCTGTACAGTAAAAGTCCGGAGCTGTCGTTTTAATACATGCAGCATACAGCAGGAGATTGTCCAAGTGAGATATATTCTCACATGGGGAGAAAGTCCAACTCATTTTATTGAGGGGTCGTGTTGCCTTTGTAGAGTATGAGGGAGACACAGCAGAGCTTACATTGGATAAGGTCTAGCAATGTAAATGCATGTCTGAAAGCATGTCACTTCATTGGGTAGGAAATTTTGATTTTGATTTCGGCACCAAACAATCACAAAAAACAATGTAAACGAGAAAAAATATTATTTTGCCACATTTTTGGTTACTTTGTTTTGAATGATACTGTAGGTACACTTTCACCCTTCCCAAAACATAAACAAACTCAGTCTAAACTGCCAGAACACCTAGACGTGTGTGTGACATCAGGAAAAAGTAATGGAATTCTAGATAATAGATAAACAAAAAGAAAAAAAATATATTTTGACCTTGCCAATACTGGCAACATGACTGAATTGAGTTCCATTTATAAGATATAATAATAACAGCTAATAAATCAAGTTAAATTAGACAGGTGCCCTTGCTTTCTTCAACAAAAAATTTGCTTGTCACAAAATAAATCAGGCTCCTTTGACTTTGACAATGTTATCTATCACATTCACTAATCCTTAACCTGTTGCTCTTTAAATTATTTATACAAGTCAGCACATCTGTTGGCGTAGGTTTGAAACATCTTTGCAGTGTCCATGTGTTTGCCCTGACTGTCAACGCTTGTAGTTGCAGCCATACCTCTTTTTTACCATTAAAGCTGCCTGCAGGTTACAAAGAGAAGCTTGAGAATTAAAAACAGTTGACAAGCCCACCGTGCCCGGAGCTGTCGCACAGCAACGTAACTTTGGATATAACCTACAGCTCTTATTAAAACTGTCATTCAAGTACTGACACTTACAAGGCATAACAAGTCATAGTACCATTTTTAATGGCAGGGTATTGAGCTACCTTTCTAATATCTGTATACCGTATAACACTATTTGGTCAGCAAAAAAGATAGAACCAATTCCATTTTCTGGTAACAGTTTGGATTCAAGGACTCCAACATGAATCATAAACATTATGTGCAAGATTTGCCACACAGTGGTGTCCGCACCTACTAGGTAACATCATGAGCCTTTTTAACCACCTGAAGGTGTTTTTTTTTAAAGCTCAATAAATGTAACATGTCAAGTTAATGAGTAATTATGTTAAATAATCAGGATTTCAATATTGACCAAAACACCTGTGATTATGATTCTTTCCATAATCGAGCAGCCCCATCATCAGGGTTACTCACTCAATTTTGCTTTTAGTATGTTTAGTAAACATTTGCTTTATAATGAAACAAAATTTAAGATCTTTTTAAATGTTGTTACATTAAAATAAATCAAGTTGGTTTTATTTTTTATTACATTTGTAGCAA
This sequence comes from Mastacembelus armatus, assembly GCF_900324485.2. Lineage (NCBI taxonomy): Eukaryota > Metazoa > Chordata > Actinopteri > Synbranchiformes > Mastacembelidae > Mastacembelus > Mastacembelus armatus. The sequence continues at coordinate 14,500,941 of NC_046633.1, read as the reverse complement.
TCCTGTTGTTCAATATTCATATTTTAACAATTAAAATGTTGAAAACAGACATATTTATATTTTTTGTAAAGGTCTGATCAATGGATTAATCAAAAACATAGACTGATTAACTGATTATTAAAATAGCTGTTTATTGAAGCCCTACTCCATAGCACCACTCAAATGCTCCACAGGGTACTTAAATGCACTGATCTGGAGCTATACATACTTCACATGATGGAAAATATGTTACGCCACCCACCCCTTTTAATTTTCATAGTTTTCTGAAGTATTACCTAAACTCCGGTCTTATCCAATGTTCTTATCAATTATTAATGGAGGGCATTTCCAGAAATGTTTAAAGATATAAAAAAAATATTTATTGTCCGTAGAATTCACATGTGCAACCCAAGTACTGTGGGTTCCAACTTTAGGAACTAGTTGTCTGACCAATCTAAGCAATCGAGCAGGAAAGGGACTGCTCAGGGACAGAACTAAGAACACAAGAACCACTCTGACACAATTTCTTTATGAAGATGCTGCTGCAAAGACAAGAGTCAGTGCAGCACCTCACAAATCTTGGTCGCAACGCAAAGTGGCCTAGGGTAAAAAGGCACACAATAGTGGTCTGAACTTTGCCAAATGTTACAACTGATGAAATCAAACTTAAGCTTGAGCTGTAATCTGACTCACTATGTGTAGAAGGCACTAACTTAACACCAACTCTGTGATTTCAGTTTAGACACTGGGATAGATTTTAGGACACAGGAAGAAACCAAGAAACTAAAATTCTGAACTGCTACATATGGTTAGTGTAAAAATGTATTATCTAACAAAACAATGACCTGAACAGAGATCATTGTGACGAGGAAAAAGTTTTCCTTGACTGGACCAGTAATAGCCAAGAACTGAAATCCACAGAAAAACAGCTAAACATCTCAGGCCTCTGACACAACAAGCTGGGATGGCCACTGGCCAATGTCCTGCACCACTGACACAAGTTGGCCTCCCGTTGGTGTCTTTTCAGTTGATTCTGATTCAGCATGTTGAATCAGCAGTGGGAGCAGCATGGTGGATGGTGTAGAGTGCTGTTGCCTCACAGCAAGAAGGTTCCTTGTTCGAAACCCAGCAGGGACCTTTCTGTGTGACATGTTTGTTTGCATGTTCACCCTGTGCTTGTGTGGATTTTGTCTGAGTACTTTGCTTTCCTCCCACAGTCCAAAAACATGTATGTGAGTGTGTGTGTGTGTGGTTGTTCGTTGCTGGCGACCTGTTCATGGTGTACCCCTGCCTTTCACCCAAAGAGAGCTAGGATATGTTCCAACAGATTCCTAAATAAGAATAAGCAGGTATAGATAATGGATGGATGGTTGGTTGGATGGATGGAATCAGCAGTGGATCCCATCAACCACTCTGATAAGCTGTTTAGCTCAGCAGATCAGTGTAGTATTCATGATTTTTTACGCATCTTGCCCAGTTTATCCTTAGTTTTCATTGCTGTCTCTTTCTTCTTTTAAAAGACCGTGTTGACTGTGGTGGGGGTTGGCCCCTCGCTCGGAGGGTATGCGGTGTCTGGGCTCACAGAGCGCCGGGCCCGGGCTCCACCTGTCTACAGCTGCACACATGCACACTCACACATATAGATTCACATACTCACATACATGGTAGTTGTCATCTCTGTGTATCATTGCTGACACTATAAATTGTATTATTAACATATAGTTATTATAATCGCCATTATTATTGTTATTACTATTATTTTTAACAATATTGTATTGCAAGATCATTAACAATAGTAATGTCTCTTATTGTATTGCTGACATAGTATAAGCATTGATATTGTTTATACTGTATACGCATCACTGCAGTTGTTTTTTTCTATTGTCTGTCTTTTTGTAAACAGATGTAAGAAAAGGAATAAATTGAAGAAACTCCCCAAATCCAGATGTACAGACGTATTAAAGACAACTAAAAGCTGTTATCCTTGTTAACGGTATTTAATTGAAGTAGTGGTTATTTGAATGACAAATTATTTAAATTATGATTATTTAAATGCTAACGCTATACATTTTCAAATTGCCATTCCACCAATGGACCCTTAAGTATGTTTTAGTAATGTAAAACATATTAATGTAATGTAAAAAATGTACTGCCAAATTGTTTTAATCACTAGGTTGAGCCAAAATATCCATCCATCCATCCATCCATCCATCCATCCATCCATCCATCCATCCATTATCTATACCCACTTATTCCTAACCAGGGTCATGGTGATCTGCTCGAGCCCATCCCAGCGCTCTTTGGGTGAAAGGCAAGGTTACACCCTGGACAGGTCAGCGGTGAGCCAAAATATGTTTACATGAAGTAAGTACTTCTCTCAGTCTGACTGCCTAGTCTATCATTTGGGAGCTGTGCATCTATCAGACATCATCAAAGCCTCCCAGAAGCTGGTTGTACTCATGTGAAGAGCCTATCCACAGATAAGGAAATCTGACAAGTGAAATACCAGTATTCTTATCCATAAAACATATCAAACACCTTATCACACACTCACTGCACTTTAACCTTTTTTGTACTACTGTGCAGACTGGCTTGCCGCAAAGGCAAAGGAATTAATTACCTTCCAGAATATATTATACACAGTTTCACAAACTACACAAAAACATTGCAGAGCACTGCAAAGTATTAATGTATTCAAAATTAAAGTAAAAGGTACCCTAATGCAAGAATGGTGGAAAGAAAGCAAGTTAGAAAATGTTTTAAACGGAAGGCATACTGTGACATGGTTTTAGCCTCAGTTTGAATCTGGCTCAATGGCTTTGTGAAATTTTGTATATACTTCAGCTGTATATCAGCAAGCTGTTCAGAAAATCACTTTGTGTGGTCTACTTTAAGTCTTTCAAACTCTAGGGACAGTAGCAGTAATGGAGGATGTTCGTGGTACTCAGGAAACAACTTCAACATTGCTCACAGTCACACCAGCAGGATGAATCTTTAAAGGTGTGTTGCGCCACTTTTGCTGCTGGCAAACAACCTGAGTTCTATAATTCAACAGGGAACTGGGAAGCATTTCTTTCATACATGAGAAGAGATAGGACAGTGAGAGAAGAAACACCACAATCAATAGGCAAGGAAAAACTGCAACAAGAGGTAAATAAAAATAATGTTGCATAAATGCTTTGCAGATGATTTACAGACGAGTGTGAGAGAGAGAGAGAGAGAGAGAGAGAGAGAGAGAAACAGTCTGGGAATCAGCGGGTGTTCATATAGACGGGACAGACTTACTGAGATAATTGCTGTGATGGAATGGCCTTATTCCCAGGAGCACAAAGCTCCTGCTCCTGCAAAAACACAAGATGACTTTGCCAATCTGCACATTAGGCAGTTATGAAAGAACAGCAACCCTTAATACTGCTGTTGTCACTTAGAGCTAATATAATATGGAAAAAAAAATTCTGGTGCCAATATTGAATTTGACTCCTACTGATGTAGTGAGAGTAAGAGTGATCATTTCTTCTGATTTGATGGCTTCATTAGCTGGGTTCTGGACATGCTTATTTTTTTGGGGTTGCCATGTTGGGGCATACTTACACAGCAACCTTGACTGGGCCTAATATTTTTGTGCTTTTGTTGTATTACTTCCTGCACTTAACAGTATTTTAACTGTAAAAAAACACCACCTTTAATGTAGCACAAGCACTTAGGAGACAGAGGCACTGCAAGACCTTTACAGCAGTGTCGGTGAGCAACGAACAGCACAACCTGACAGATTCTTCAGCTTCAACCATGTAGATTTAATAAACTACTTTGCTGAAATTCCACCAGCATATAAAGTCTGCTACAAAGAGAGATACACTACCATATAACTGCGGCTCGCTCCCACCCTTAAGACTGTGCTGTCTTTGTACACATTCATTTTTAGTTTACAGTTCCCTAGTTTTAATATACAGTTATTTGAAATTTTTTCACCTTTTTCATATTTTGCAATCCTTAATGTCTGTTTTGCATTTGCAGTGAAGTTAATGAGCACTGTGTTTGCATCCCTGTTTGTACGCCATGCATGTGGGAATGACAATAAAACTGAACTTGACCCTTAGCCTCCCTCTGACAAGTGGGCAGAAGGCAGCTAGGAGGCTGCCTATGTGCAGCAAAGGAAGAATTATGAATAAACACACAATGCAGACAAGCATCTACACACTGCAGAAATCAGGGCTCCCTTTTAAACAGTTCAATTTGCAGCCACACACATACGCGCACACACACACAACACATTTCTCACAGGGAAGCCCTGATTAAGTCAGAGCTACGTCCTTCCCTAAAATGGAGTGCTGCATTGGAGCTGAGCTGAGTGGAGAGGAGAAGATCTTTAATAACAGAGGAGGACAGGCTCTGGAGAAAGACCCCTGGAGAAAGCAGTCACGTGTACGGGCTATACAGACTGTTAGCTGTCTAATCACACAGCTAGAGCTACTGTACACAAAGCTGCTTAGGGGGTTACATTAATCACCTGTGTTTGGGACTATGCGAAAAAAAGATGCATCAAGACTATGGTGCTGTGTGTATTTGTGTGAAACTGACAGAGAGGAAGAAAGAGTATGAGGGTGATTGTGTGTGTGCATAGACGTGTTAAAAAGTAGATTTCATCAGCTTTACTGCAGATGAACACTACAGCATGACTAATCCACTGCTGAGACATCGTCAGAAGTAATGGCTTTTTTCCTATTTTTTACCATAAGCAGGGGGAATTAAAGTACACTGTGGCCCTGCACATTCAATTTGGACAGCAAAGTCACCAAAATGAACAATTCTTGTTTTCAGTGATCAAAGGGAAGGTCACACACACACACACACACACACACACACACACACACACACACACACACACACACAAGCAGAGATGGAGATAAAGACAAAGTTACAGTACAAATATGTAACCAAACACATTCATAACTAACTAACTGTTTTTCCTTGACTCAACAATGACTCACAAATTAGTGAAGGAGGGGGGGTGACGGGGCTAAACAAGTCTCTGAAATTAACAGAAACAGCAGGGCCCTCACAATTAAAATCAGTGAGGGAGATGTAATGACGGGTATGATAGCTTGTTTCAAGTCTGACTGGGAGGAGAAAATTAGCAAATGAGGGCCTTTTTCTCTCCCGCTCTGTCTTTCTGACACTCTCTCTCCCTCATCTTTCAAGTACTTGATCAGCAGGCCTTTAATTTCATGCAACAATCAGTGAGTGCCTCTGCCGTGCTGCATCCTCCCAGAACACAGAGCTCATGTTGGGATACATCCTCATCAGCCAGCCCTCTTCTCTACTCGCTGTGGCTGGCAAGCTGTGGAAATGCACACACACAAAATCTATTGTGCACAAAGTCATGTACAAGCTACCACATGTTCACACACATAATTAGTCAATCCATTGATTAGCTGAATGACAGAACATTAATAAAAAATAATGTCAATAATCAAGTTTCAACTTCAACAAAACTTGGGTCTTACTTTGAGCCATGCTAGTCAGGGCTTAAAAAAAAAATCGATGTTCAGATTCAAATCGCTCTTATTTTGAAAGATCCCTTATTGATTCATCGATTTTGAAATAGATGCCATTTCCAGCATGCTCTGTGCACTAATTATGTTGGGTGGTCTTGCGAAACAGACATCACTCAACATCAATCTCATTAATAACCAAGCAGAATTGGCTTTGAAATGGAAATATCTGACTGTGTGAAACAGAATCGAATCGATTCATGAAACTGGTAGCAATACCCAGCCCTACTCAGGATGGTGATGTCTAGTGGCCAATGACCTTCGTCCAGTCTGCAATAGCTCAACGACTTCTAGATATTTTGCCATAACGTTTGGTACATACATTCACGATTCCCAGAACATGAAACCTATGGCCTTTGCTGACTCCCTGACTATTGCTGTAATACAATCTTTAGGCTGGCTTTGGGTTAAATGTCCTGACAACACTTGGTGAGATTGCCTTAAAGTCTGGTACAAGCTTCCATAGTCTCAGAATATCTTGCAGTCTCTTGACATTTTTAGACTGGTAGTCTTCAGCACCTACTGACAGGTTTCACCACTTAAAGACATTTATCAGAAGTTAATATGCTCCCTCTGGAGCCATAAAAGATTTATTAGAAAAACCTCTTGTAATATTTTGTAGTACTCCCATAGTGGTTTACATGGTATTACAAAACAAGTCAGTTAACATTAGTTGCACAATATAATGGGACAAATAGAAAACCTTCAGATAGTTGTGGGGTGCTGAAAAGGTGTGATATTTTTTTGATTTTCTTGCATTTTAGAGACAAAATGATTGTTTTGATAATGAAAATAATATCACTAATTGCAGCCATAAGTAACCTACAAAGTGCACCTGCTTTCATCCTGCAGCTCATGTGTTCAACATCTTTTCCCTTCACACATACACCACCTTTTTCAAAGGTCAGATGAGCAATGAGTCACTAACTCCTCACAGGGGTGCATTTTATGTGTCAGACAGAAGCAAAAATCACAAGAGTGGACCAAGACTTTTGGAAAACACAGATTATTAAGCAAAAACTGCAGTCCTCCAGAGGGGGACAGGGTCTAAAGCCATCAGACTATGTGCTTTAAGTTTAGCACAAGAGGACGAAAGAGCGGATACCGTATAATAAGCCAAAGATGAGAATAAGTTCAACTTTGACTTCAGCTCCCTTTATAGATGACCTTGGGTAGGGTGAGAAAGGAGATTGATGAGGCATTTTGCTTAATGAATTCACAAGCGAATCGCCCCTCCCTCTGAGGGTAGGGCAATTGTCTCCTGCACATGTTAAAAAAAAGACAAAAGTCAATTTGACCTGCAGTATAAGTATAATCAACTCTCTCCATCACAGTTTGTACATATCAATGACCTGCACTGAACATCAAATTTATTTCCATATCTTTAAAAATAGCAACAGACATAGCTGATGGAGGGAATCCATAAATGCATACAGACTGGTCCAATGAAAAGCAGGCCGGATTACATCAAAAAACATGGTTTAACATGACATAAAAGCATGTTTTCATTTTATGGTCACCTACACATGGTTAATTTTAATCCGTTTAATAAGACTGTGTGACTTTAAACTTTACAAACGAAGCATGCTGACACATCATCCTTGAGTGCTTCTAACCAAAATCACAGGTTGAAGATAGATAAAGGTCTCCATGGAAACAAGGATTTGTCACCATGGGGAAAAACATGAGGGAAACACTGAGGAAGAGAATGGGAAAAATGAAGACAGAGTTGGTGTGAGACAGAGAGGAAAAGCTAGGTGGTGGAGAGTGAGAATGAAACCGTCAGGACCCTAAAAAAATGTGACAGAAAGTGAAAGTGAAAGTCGCTGACGTAGCCACAATGTCACTGCCTGCTATAGCCTGTGCTCATGGGAAATCATCTGACCTCACAATCTGGGTTACCCTACATTAAGGAAGAGAAAACAAGGACCAAAAAGGGTAGAACGACAACACATACGGGATAATGATTTGTTTCCCACTTTCACTATTTTTTTCATCTTCCTCTCTCTGTTCTAGAAGAATGGAGAAAGACAAGGAGGGAGGGGGTGTCCGCTTTCTTTCCTCCTGTCTCCATCTTACCTGGAGCAGTGCAGTTCTTAGATTCTTCACTCTCTATTCCTTCCAAGCTGCTGTTGTCCATTTCCTGCAACAGCCTCCTTCCTCCCCATGTATCCTGCTCCTTACTGCTCTGGCTGGAGATATCAAATCCTGGTACATCACAGAGAAAAAAAAAAAGATGTTTATAAGTGAGAGTCTGAGTTAGGGCACCTAAGTTTCAATAACGATACCAAAAAACAATTCTTTTTATTATATTAGATGTTCAATATAAGCATGCAGTGCTTTCATGCTAGATTTTTATCAGACTGTCTGACCAAAGAATAAGTAAAAGGGTGATAACTATCTTACAAGTTCATTGCCACCTATTAATCTGTCAGGATTAATCAAGTTTATCTTATCTTAGTGTATTTTGCACTCACTCTAAAAAATAACTCATGGTTCCACTCTGTGTCGGACTGCAGCATCGTTTTTGATATCAGATGGTGTGGTAAATGTCCAGTGAATCAAACTATGATGTAAATTTTAAAAAACAGCTGCGAGAAGAGATATTTCACAAAGTGACCCCATCTCTCTATGCTGTCGTCATGGAGGAAAGGAAGAGTAACGTTCAAACTAACTATGTCAACAAAAACTGCGAGACTGCTTTAATGCCAGTGTCTTTTTTTTCCCAGTACACATGCTTCAGTGCCAATGCAGAGGTATGCAGGGGCATCCTGTGTGCTCAGACAAATGCATCAGAACAGGTGGGAGGACATTTCATCATTTCTCCTCGACTGGCCGAGTCAATCACTTGACCTGAAACTGACTGAGCTGTGCTCCACTTGCTGAAGACCCCACAACAGGCATGGGCTGAAGGTGGCTGCAGTGAAGGCCTGGGAGAGCATCAGCAGGGAAGATACAAAACATTAAATATGACGGTTTTGTTTTACTTCAGGTGTATCTGTCCAATTACTTTGAATCCGTACATATTAGGTACTTTGTGGTAAAACTGATACATCTCGAACACAGTTCTTTTATTATGGGTGTAAACCTACCCAAATTAAAATGGAGCCTTGGCATTCTAACATAGTATCTGTTGCTTCAAACTGAAGTGGTGAAGCACAGAACTTGAAGAAACAAAAATGTGCAACTGTCCAAATACTTCCAGCCTGGACTGGTATGTTTGTAGCATACACATGTTTCCATTCCTCCATCATTTCATGTTATTGTCAATGGTTGAGTAAACTCTACATTCACCATTGGCAGGAGTGTCTCAAAGTGCAAACTAAAACCAAAGTGTCTGACCGATGAGTAAAGATTTCACCATGTTGACCGTGTGATTGTGAACTTTCACCCTGGACAGCCCAAAATCACCAACTAATGTAGTGCTCAGCTTGTTCCTAATGGATTTTTAGAGTAGAGGACCATGCTGACCAGTTAAGATTATGAAAGTAAATTACCTATAATAACATATTACTGCATATTCACAATATAGGCAATTTTACTGACATGAAATGGTCCTTATCAGTTATTGTGTGGAAGGTATACGTTTGTGCCCGTCAGATGTTGCAGGTACACATGTTGTGTTCTCAGTCATATTAAATTTTGATTCTTTATGTAATAGTGGGGTACTGGAGGAGTGTGCCACAGATGTGACAGTTTGGTATCTGCATCCTCCACCCCACACCCTGGTATTAATAAAGCGAAGGGGAATTTCATCATTTTCCAAAACACAATCCTCTTTGGGGGAGGAGCAACTGTGGAGTGCACAAAGCGGGGCTCCCACTGTGGCTACATCTGCACATTCTTTAAGAAAGCGGCAACACCATTTCATACTTCAGAGAGCTCAGCAGGAAAGCTCTGCCCTGTCCACCCTGCCAACCACTAGTCTGGTCTAAGAAAGGAATTCAAATAGAATCAGAACAGTCCAGTTATCCAGTAGTCCTCAGGGCATGGCTGAACTTCTCACCTGGCCTCACCTTCACCACACCACACACAGCAGCGACAGCAGCAGTGAGCTTTGCGTGCCAGCGCTGCTCCCTGCCTCCTTCTATCTTTGACTGTCTTTGCACATGGAGAGGCGAAGAAGAGTGTGGGAATGATTAATGTGCTATTGAGAGGAGGCTTTGAGTGCTCCACTTCCAGCTCCACATCATCAAGCTCAATTTAGCAGAACTTCATTAAGCACATCATAAATAATACACTTTAATTGATATTCTGGCAAGCTGATTAAGAGTTAACAAGAAAACAGTGGGGACAAGGGAAATGCATTAAATGCACCGCGTTGTACCTTGTTCATATCTGAATTTGAGCACACACACAGATCAACGCTGTTGCATTTCCCATGTAACCTGGAAACGCAGTACGGAGGAAGGAAGGACAAAACGAACCCCACCGATGATGCACAAAATCATGAGTGAATGAATATTCATAGAGACCGTCTGTCCGTGGAAAGTGATAAATGCATCTCACTTTAGCTGAGGCTGACTCAGTAATCAAGCGGAGCGCTGGGGGCACAGTCAAAGATACTGTATATAAAAAGAGTAGGAGAGGAACACGCAGACATCAAGTGGTACAGATGCTTACTGTAGTTATTTATCAGGCTTTCAATTGATTGCATTTAAATGCTTTGCAATGCTAATCAACTAACATATGCATAATGCTGTCCAGTAACGCTTTAACAGTAAATAACTGAAAATAAATTGAAATAAAGGTTGAAAGTTGGAGGGGCACACTCTGCAACCTGGAGAGGTGTAGGCCTTATACCCTGGGGTTCATTGTCCTGATTTCACTGCTCTGCAGCTGAAACACCTGAACATGCAAGAGCCTCTGTATCCCTCAGCCCAGAATAGTTTCCCACTGTTAAAGCTCAGATGAATTCCCATTATAGGCCACAGTGCCTCAGTGCGCCCATATGAGGTCAATAAGAAGCAAAAAGTTAACAGAATATAACTTTATTTAACTCTTTAGCTTTGACATTGTCGAACGGGCAACTACATTCATTCAATAAGTAAAAAGGCATGTTAATTAAAAATACTAACGTTACAGAGCGAAGCGTATTCCCAATAGGAAACTGAGGATAAGTGAGGCACACACACACACACACACACACACACACACACACACACGTTCCTAATGTTAATGTTACATAACGTAAAGGCTACAAATGAAGACAGGACAAATGTGCACCGCGGAAATGATGTAAAATAACGTTTACAGCCATCAAACCAAGAATCTTAACATCTAGGGGAATTCAGCTCCGCGGCATCCCGGAACACCGGCTGAATCCTCACCTGAATTTTCCGTGAAGTAGGAAAACCCCTTCACGACCAGAAGCAAGCTGCCGAACAAGCATATCTGGATTAAAACCAACTCCTTTCGCCTTTTCCGCCTCGCTTTCACCTTCTTCTGGCTCGGCATCACTTGCGTCGGCCGATTCCGGAGTCGGATACCCGGCAGAGACATCCCCTCTACCGCTGCCACATCCATGCGCATCCCCGAAAGAAAAAAAAAAAGAGAGAAGAAAAAACAACGAGCAGCCTCCTTTTATTCCCAGGGAATTAATTTATCTCCCGGGAACGGATGAAAAGTACGAGGGAGGGGTTTCAGTAAGGCTGGAGATGTTATCTTAAAAAAAAAAAAAAAAAAAGTTGGAAATCGGTACCGCTAGGATGCTGCGAGGGCTACCTGGCGGAAAAACGTGTGAGCCGGGGGTGTCCTCTCATGTCATGTTGAAGTGCGGATTTTGGAAGCAGTGAGGAAGGGGACGGCTGCGGGAGCTGTCCGTGGATCCGTCCGTCTGCTAGTTCAGAGAGAGGAGGGTCCGCCTGGGAACGACTGGAGTCGTGAAAAGCACGTTTGTATATTTGTGTATTCCTACCCACGTGACCCAATACATATGTACTTTCTGGATTTTTGATTGATTTAATGAACTGTCAAAGTTAAAGCTGATGGTTTAAAGTTGCATTCATTTATTTTTAGACAGGTAAGTCACTGTATTGAAGCTGTCATATTATTGCTTTATAAAGTTGAATGTGAACATTAATCACTCCCAGCAGATATGAAGCATCATTAGCGTTCAAATTATGGCCTGTTCTGCCCATTTGATGAAAGCATTTGCTCTCAATATTTAGCAAAATACTCCACCATGTTAGTCTCAAACCTTAGTGTTGGGCAGGTAAAGTATAGTGGATTTATTAGATCTTAAGCAGGACAACCTCTCTTTCCACTGTTACAGTTTCAACTGGTCCAAAATGCTGCTGCTCGTCCTCTAATACCTCACTGTCTCTACTCTCTTCATTGGCTCCCAGAACATTTTAGAATTAATTTAAAATGATTAATCTTTGTTTGTAAGGCACTGCATGGCCTAGCCCCACATTGTTTAATAGATCTTTTAATTCCCCAGTTCATCTGGTCAACATCTGGAAGTTCCAAGGTCGAGATGCAGACGGACTGGTAATCGTGCCTTGCAACTCCCTACCTGTTGACATTCACTCTGTTAGAGATCTGACTTCTTTCATATCTAGATGTAAGACCTGTTTATTTAGTGAGTTGACATGTATTATGCTCCATAATTGTATTATCTGTTTTTATTTCATGTAATTATCTTCTGTAAATGTCATCTGTATTTTTTATCTTTCCTGTTGAATGTTCTTTTAATCTGATATCTAAAGCACTTGGTCAACTTCCAGTTGTGTTTAACTGCTATATAAATATATTTTGATTGATTGATTGAACCATTGAGTGACACCTATCCCAATACACACATTTGGTTTATAAACAAACTGATTAGTGCAACTTTAATAAAAGTGTCTAGCAAGTCAATTCTAATCATATTTTTGTGTCAGCTGGCCAGTTGTGAAGTGGTGTATTTATCAAGTAATAACATGTAGAAGAGCACAGATGCTGTTTTTATACCACAGAAGGCAGAAGAAATTTGTCATGGACACTACCAATGAATATATGAAGATACAGCAGGGTTAAAATGTGCCTTGTTCTGATAAATGTATTGTATAATGTGCATGTTTTCAGAATACATTATCAGTATTACCCAAAACTATATGGAAAATAATTGTAAATATTTAAAGCCTGTTTTAAACACAAAACAGAGTATACTTTTTGGATTTGAAAACAGCCATTCCTCAGAACAAATATTTTTTTTGAATCTATTCAAGTACATTTTTGCTATATTTATTTTGTATGAAAAACTTAAAATGAAATAGGCCTATGTTCCAAAAATCATATGGACTAAGAGTAGGCAGGGAGATAAGGTGTTTATTGGAACAAGGCAAAATAAGGTGTGCGCTTTTCACTGCCCTCTTCTGGAAATGTCTTTTAGTAATAATACAGCCTGTTCATGTAAGACAATTACATACAGTATTGCTCAATAATAACATAACATTAGATTATAATTAAACATATTCAATGGTCAGTGGCCAAACTGAATTCCATCCCACTTGAACATGGGTCAAACATGTTTTGTCTAAAACAATATTGTGGAACATTCATTCAAGCATCAAGCAATGGGCATATTCAATATAGGATTTACTTTGGGTAAACAATAATAGTTAGGTCAAATGGATTGATTTCACTTGTTCCTGCTTGTATGTTGTGTATTTGCTCACTGCACATCTGTGTCCACTAAACAGAGAAGGACCACAGCTTCCACTGAGTTATGATGTCTTGTATTCAATGATTTGAGTGAAATAGAACTTTAGGATAATGGTAAATACTTTAACTGGCCCAAGTAGGTTTCTTTATTGTTGGGCCTGAGGTTTCATATAAATAGCACTGGAAACTTTCCAGCAAGAATGGAAAAAGTGGTCAGGGCTCTAGGCAACTGGTTTAATTGTGCTTGTTTAACCCTTTGGAGTATAGGGCTAAGACCCATCAAGTAAAAGAAAGTGAAAGAATGCTACATGCAAAAGCTCACATTATATTTTGAAAAATAAATAAATAATCCATGTTATGTGTTGACCAAAACTTTTTCCAAATCAGATGGTGAACACACCATCTATGTTTTGCATCACATACAGAAAGCAAACTACAGTGGCAATCCACTATTGAGAAACTCCGTTTTTAACTTGCAAAGCAAGCTCAGACTGGGCATGGAGTTACTAAACAAGATGAATTTTCAACCTCTCACAGGCACGCAAATGAAAAAGAAATGTGAAGGAGGGAGGAGGAAGGAGAAGAAGGGGGGCAACAAATTAAATCCAGTTAAATTGTTTTTCCATAGCCAGTGGGCTTGGCAAAGGACTCTCTCACACACACAAGATGTAAGATAAGTTGTAGAGAAGACAAACCAGAAACAGTGTAGCTTCAGATGTAAGAGAATGCCTGGAATTTAACCCACTTTCCCATGTCCGGCTGACACCACGCCCACTTGCACTGCCCTGCCCTGTAGCTCAGGGTGTCCACACAAAGACATACAAACAGCCATGGTTTCAGCTGCACAGGTGATTCCATAGATAGACAAACCTTGAACATTTGCCCTACTCAACACTCCCTGTTCTCAAACTGTTACATCTTTGATCAATTGCAGCCCACTCAGATGTGTGGTACAGTACATCAATAATACAAGGCCCCAGACTACGCCCTCGTTTTTTACTATAAAGTCTATTTGCCATTAGGATCACAACGCAGTTATTGCAGAAGAGATCTGCAGTTGTAGCCCAATTTGAAGCAGTACTAAGGCTCACCAACTAGCAGACATATTTGGGTCATGTCTTCAGTCTCCTAGAGTTCCCAAGTCAGGGCTTCAGCTTCTCTTCTCCGTCTCCTGCTGCTCTCTCCTGCTCTCGAACACAACATGTAGAACCAGAAAGAGAATGAGCATTATATGCTATGGTTGGCCAGGAATAGCTTGCTAAAAAAAAAGTTTAAAAGCTATAGTTGGGACAGGCCAGGTGGCGATGCTGAAAAGATAAATAGGGGCAAGCATCCTGAACACTGGAAAAACACACAAACAGCATAGGTCACTTTCACTATTGATATCTTTATAAAATGACAACAAAATGTACATTCAGATCTGTCAAATGACAACATGACACTTGATCAAAAAGATTAACAAATAGTAAACTTGAGGCAAAAGTCTGCCCAGCTGCACTGGTGCCAGTGTTCTCTGACATGAAGCACAGCTGCCCCCTCTCCTCAGAGATAAAGTACAGGTGAACGACACAGTGACTTGTAGCCACTAAGCTGAAACTCCATGTGCCCAGACTGAACATGGACTATAACTGAAGGCAGAAGTATGGCACTCATCCCTCTTGCAGTCAAAACCAATTAGTTGAACATTTTGAGACTTACCAGCAAGATTTTTGAATCACTAATCACAATTTCTCATCAGTAGTTGTGAAAGTACACACTGACATCAAAGTGATTTTCAAATGTATTGCTAATGTCTCTTAATTGAAAAAGAAAATGTGAGTTAGCTAATTTAACAAGCCAAAGTGCAACACAAGACAAGACATGCTTAGAGGAGGACAAGAAGACATCTACAGTTAATATGGGTCGTTTAAAGGCTTTTTATATGTTGGGCTGTGTCGGGAAATAAAATATTTGCGTTTTTTTTTTTTTTTTTTATAAAGACAGCACAAGGTATATCATTTACGGAGCAAACCTGTGAGTTTATTGGAACTGGAACAAAAATCCTTTAAAATTGACTTCACACATGTACCTATGCCAATCATGATTGTCACAGGTGCAATCATTATGGCCAGGCTAATACATTTTCACTGCCCTGATGTTCATGTGCTGCATCATAAGGTAAGCTGAGCTATTCTTCAGGGTCAGTGCCACATCTCTGAGCAGAGATTAAGTGAGAACTGCAGGCAGAGAGTGAGACAGGCAGGAAGAATCTGAAAGAGAAAGAGAGAGCGACAGATGGAGGTAGACACATGCATCAAAAGGCAGTGGGGAAAACACATTAAGAGAGCAGAGAAAGCCACTGGACCACACAGTGCAGTGCTGCTGATGTCTGGTCTATCCCATTTCACCCACGTTCCCTTTCTATGCATCCGTATTCAAGCTCCCTTCATACAGTACATCTAAGAAAACTGACAACTGTCTTTGCTACTTTGTTTACACCTAGTTGTTCATATCTGATTTGGAAGAAGAAAGGCCAAGGACACCAGCAAGGGGACAATGTTCAGCATCAGTCTAAAAGAATCCTGCTGATTTCCAAACAGGAAGGACAGTCCACAATCATGTGTAAGAATCACCGAGGATTAAGGTCTTCCTGATGAAACTGTCCACCATCATGTTCCCAGTATAACAACTGCATAAGAGAAAATAGAACAGAGTCATTTTCGCTTCCGATTCCTGTCACTTATATTATCATTAATTAATAACAGTGGCTAACGTTAGCATAGCATTCAGCTTCTCATCTGCATGAAACAAATACACAATTTACACTTTTAAGCTGTAAAAATCAGTTTTTGGGCCACCTGAGGGCAGAGGAATGAGCTATAAACAGCAGAACATTATACAAGTTTTTTAGAGCAATGTTAGCTGATGCCCATTTAGGCATTCAGTAGACAGCGAGCAGCATTAACATTCATTTGAAGTATTTTTTGGCAGCCTTGCAAATTCAAGTGGAATATTCACACTCCATTTGGTTTTCTATTTATGTGAGCAAAGTCAGAAAATCAAAACATGAGCTGGAAAATGTTCCGTCCATCTGAGGGGAACTGCAGAGTTGGGTGACAATTCTCTGTCGGTTTTTCAGCAGGAATGACTTATTTCACATTAATTACATTAATAAGATAGATTGGCTAGTGCAGTTTGACAGAAAGGCTGCATTTATCCAGAGTTACTTCACATGATCCAAGACAAACAAAAAAAAAACAAACAAACAAACAAACAAAAAAAAACCACAAAAATATTTTAATCAGGTGATTTTTTTTTTTTACAAAAAAGTACTACATTGGCTTCCAGTTCATTATAGAGTTGACTTCAAATTTCTACAGTAGTATACTACTACAACATTTTACATGGCTCTGCACTTGCAGCTTTACTGTCCCATATGACCCATGCGTTCCCAACATGCACATTTTCTTACCATTCCCTGCATAAATAAGAAATCAGCTGGAAAGATGCCTTGCTCGCCCAGCTAGTTTATTGTTTTGGCCTTGTTTTATTTTAATTTTACAATACTTACTAGTTGTGTCACTTTTATTCTCCCAGCACCATTCTTGGTGTTTTTACTATGTTGCTGTCCTTTATCTGTGTAAATTGCATACTGTGTTGATTGTTTTATGGTGAAATACAATAATAATAAATATTGAAATTTGAATTTAAATTCTGTATTAAATTTAAAAAGGAACATTTTGTAAGCAGCCAATAAAAATTTCAAATTGGAGGTTTTCCTTTTTTTTCTCCGAAAACATCTTCAACAGGTTTTTTTTTTTTTAGCAATCTGCAAATAATTACAAAAGTAATTAGCAATGTGAGTTGGAAATTGCTCAGAGCACCCTCGTGAGAAGAAGAAACCTTTTTCTTAATCAAAATTAGCACATTGCAGACAGGAAGGGCAGAAGACCAGAGAAGATAATGGAGAATTGTCACAAAGTACTCATTGGAAGGGGCGCACACACTCCTCATGTTTAAGTCATGCAAAGCAAATCTTGGGAACACCAATTCCCTCTTTAAAATATGCAGCGACAGAGCTAAGTGTGCAAGCCCCTTGTCTGACATCTCTCTTACATCCAAATTTCCCTTGTCTACCTCTCCTCTCTCCACAGCACACACATTTCTTCAAGTGCGTTCTATGCACTCCCTTGACACACACCCAAAAATGAAAAACCAAATAACTCTCTCAACTTATCAATCTTTTTTATTTCTTCTTCTGTCTCATTTCCCCTCGGTCTCCTGTCGTCTTTGCTATGGCTAGCTGTCAGACAAACAGACCTTATATAAGAAGGTGCTGAAGGTTCATGTGCTGGGGCACATGTTTACCCAACATGCACTTGGGAATTAAAGTGCAGGGTTGCGAAAAGACTAAGGGCTTTCAAGGTCCCACATGGGACAGGGTCTGAGTGTATTCAGGGTGTTTTAGAACCAAACAAACAAGACAAAAAAAAATAATGCTAAACAAACCAGTAGTGAACTTTATTCCTTCTATCTGAGGGTAATTGTAATTATGTCAAGCAGAAAGCATGGTTGCTGTTGAAGTGCGGTTACAATGCCCACTGACGGTGTAACCGTTAATGTGCGTGCCTGCCACAGAGTTCACACAGGGAGAGGAACTGTGCCACAGGAGCCAGCAGCAGGAGCCTCAGCATGGAGAGCAGAATAGACACGGATGGAGCTGACTCAATGCCTCCCTGTCTCTGTTCTCCCAGAACTCGTGTGTTTTTGCACGAGTAAACAAATACTGAAGGCAAATAAGAGCAGCCCCAACCTCCCTCCCCCCTCATCTCCGCAATATGAACCACAGAACCGAGAAACAAACAGGTCTGTCTCTCATGAGTGTTCCTGAGTTTAAACGCAATGTCAACAAAAACAAAGAAAAGGCAAAGATAAGAAAATGAGACATAGAAAACAGAGATGTTTATGGGACTATAACAGGTTCTCACTGTAAATTTAAAGCTCTCATATTGTATATAATACACTAATATATGTAATATGATATTTTCTTGACAGTGCAGAAAAAAAAAAGCAAACTCTTCAAAAGAGGCATAACTAGATTTACTGAACATTGTTTCTCAGTTGTTCAGGTCTCTCTGGATTTCTACAAATTTCAAATTGTTCTTAAGAACTTAACATATTAATCTTAAGATCTTAACATTTGCCTACTGAAGAATTCATCTGTAGCATCACTGGCTTAATATATGAAGTTATTGCTTTTGGTCTTTAAAACACAAGTTGTCATTATGGCTTTATTCAAACATGGAAAGACTTTTACTAATAGCAGTGCTGCTTGAGAGGGAGCAGTGTTATTGGTAGAGGTCAGGGCTGAGTTAAAAAAAATAATTGTGCATCAAAAATATTTTCAGTTCTCTCTGACAGTTTTTAAAACTTTATTTGTAGATGAAGCCTTGGCTAATGTTGCCATGTGTAAGTAATCTCCTAATAACGTTTCTCATCCCTATCATCATTTCATGAACACCCTGTTCTATAATGTACAACACTGCCAAGCGGAGTAAAACATGACTCATTGGGTTGGGACTGTCATGTAACTCCTGTTTGTTCACATGCAGCATGTAAAGCACTTTGCAAAGGAGCATTCATACCAAGAATCAAAAATCTTTGGAAACTGAAGGTCTGATCATTTAAAAACATCACATAGAAAGAAAGTCAATGACTCAACTCAATAGAGAATGATCACCAAACTCTATAATTCCTCTTAGCTCTATGGACATTTATGGCTTTAAATTAATGTTTTAGTTTTATAGTTTGCAACCATTGTCTTGGTTCAGTCGCCTAGCATAACCCCTGTTTTCAGCTACAGCAGACAGTTGTGCTCAGAAAAAGCTCTGACAAACCCACTACACACTACCTGCTCAACACAGAACAGTAGGCAGCCAGAGATAGCAACTAGCTGGCAAATACTGAGGATCATTTAGAAGTAAAGAGCCAGAGCCAGAGCTGTTGAAGACCAAAATCAAGTCCAAAGGATTAAATACTGAATTTTCATTTATCACTTGGACATCAGCACAACTTTAATTAGATGATAATGTTCCACTCTGTCTACTAGATGTTTAAAGAGGAAAGTGTCTAATAAAGTATCTCAGTGACAAGGTGTTATGTTTCTTCTGCATAAGAAATTAGTTACTTGTAATTTCTTTGCTTTTGCTTTATGACACTGTACTTAAGAAAGGGTAACAATAAGCATATCTAATATCTTATGTGTATTTGAGATTTACTGTTTACGCTATGGCATTTGCCACCAGCAATATTATGTAAAATGGAAACAACAAAATTTTCCAATACAAATCTGAACTGAAGATCAATTTAAGGACCTGTACGCATGAACATGTACTGTATAAATACAAATAGACTGCATGTGTCAGTTTCCTAGTCTCCCTCACCCCACTGAGCTATGGCTCCCTCTCTGAAGACACATCACCCTCTGCTCCACTACTAGCGTTGGGGTCCTGTCTGGAACGCAGGGCACCCTTCTCCCTGCCTGACTCTGAGGGGCCCTTGGAACGTGTCTTCTCTTTCCTCTGCTGCTGCTTCTCCTGCTTTGACAGCTGAGAAAAAACACAAGAAACAAGTAAGTCTTTATCATAAATAAACTCTTTATCTTACTGTCCAATTTACATGCCAATAACATTATTACCATGTCAAAAGTGGTAACAAAAACTGTTACCTGAAGGACACATGCCATGAATTTGGATTAGCAATATTTAGGTGGCTTCAGATGGAGAAAGAGTTAAAGGAAGAATCCATACACATGACTGAAACTAGAGTGCTCCACGCTCACATTCAACTTGCCCCGTTTACATTTTCAATAGGTCTTTTTTCCCCAAAGACCATGGCTGAACTTGATACATCCATCACTGAGTTTTATATTTTGTTCTTTGCAAAAACAGTGAGCCTAGAAAGAAGCCTCTGCTCTTTGTTTCTGAGTGGCAAGCTGACAGTTGCAAGCTGCCAAAGTATTTTTTACCTAATTGCATTTGTAGCTGCACTCACATATCATTGATTGATGCAATGTACATGACTGTGTCCTTTATATGAATGTTTTTAAATTCAATTTAAAATTTTAGCAGTGAAAGGTTTGATGATTATGTATAATCGCCGATGATGCTCTATGTGGCTAAAAGTAATCACTACAATGATTTTTATGAATAAAAACATGTCCTTAATGCAAAATGTCTGCTGTGGCTCTAAAGGAGCTTTTGTCAGTTAAAAAAAAAAAAAAAAACAACCTTTCTTGATGTCATAATGAACAGAAAATCTATGTGACAAACACAGGAGATCCCTGTTGAAAGATGTGGGCATTTACCATGATGGAAGGGTCTAATGACAGATGCTAGACATTTTCAGGAATTTTTGAAACCTGTCTCATTTCCACAACTTTATGAAAATGCAATACAATACTGGCAAAAACAATCTGATAATGCTAATATGTATGCATAGTGTTTTACTAGAAATGTACTTTCAGATGTAAATACCCATTTTAAAATGTTGAACCTTTTTCTGCCAACATGTCAGAAGTCCTGAAACCTATTTCAGTTGTCTATACTATATACTTCAAATTTCCATTAGCTTCTTAGTGTTAGTGACAGGGTCTACATAAATCCATAATCTTACTAGTCTGTGTGTTTTCTGGAGGCTCAGTGGGCTGAGCTGCTCAACATGAACATACTGCATCATGACTTGCAGATCATGACCTTTGCAGGATGTTCAGTATTCACCCAAAGTTTCAACATGTATTTAATTAGACAGAGGCGGATGCACACATCAGCACTGAAGACCAACACTGCACACTCTCTTGTCATTGTGAATACATGAACACCTCTATTGTCTCCCCATTTGGAGCTATTCTGGGTTGTCATATGATCACTTCAATGAGTTTATTGTTGTGATTGCATGCATTGCCTCTCTCACACTCCAAAAGCGCCCATTCAGTGTAACTAGTCACTTCTCCAATTAAACTTGCACCTCCTTCATTCTCATTGTATTCTTCTCAGTCCATGAAGCACTTCAGCAGTTATGATCATTTTGGTATTTTACCCATCATTTCAAAAAGGCCTGTAAACACAGGCACTAAAACTTTTATGGCTACTGAGGAAATATTTATGAACTAAATGTCTTCTTAAATCTTAAAGATCCAAAGCATTGCATAAGATATTACATTATTCAGAGAGCATCGGAAAAGAACTGTTATTCCTATTTGAACCTACTAAGATATCTTATCAAACCAGACGCACTGTCTTTGCTGATGATATAACATGTAGTACATAGAAAGAGGGTGAAACAACATCTAAATACACACTGGACACTTACAGTCTGAAAAATGTCTGTTTCTTTGCCGGATAGCAATTAAAATTTCAAATTCAAATGTTAACGTTGCATTTAACCCCAAAACAATCTGATAAAATCCTGAACATGATCAAAAGTTACATAAATTCTGTGTATTTTGATTTGATGCCCAAAATCAAATGCTTGTTCAGGTGAAGAAACAAGAAAACTTAAGTCCGCTCCACTATCAACCCCAGCCATTCAACTGATTCATGGAAAGAAAGGAACAGTTTCAGTTGCCTGTTCCACCCTAGTCCAGTGCCAAGCTTAGCCTATTGGCTGGCCTTTTATCCCTCATGTTCAGTCCTGGCTTTGCCTCCTCCAGTCCCCCTAGCAAAACATCCCAAACAGACAAGATTAAAATTCTGAGGGCTGCTTAATATCCCTCCCTTTGGGTAAGCAAGCCAACTCCTCAAAGGGGAGTGGAGCCAAAGCAGGCCCATAGCCAAAGCATAAGGACACTGGCTGTATTCCACAGAAGTGACCAGAACGGATCCGGGAAAACGGATATATGAACTTTCAGACAGCTGAAGTAAGAGCTGAGAGACATTTATCCCCATTACAGAGAGGCTAAGAATTATTTGTCTTTACTTTGGATTTTGGATAGCGATATTAGAAAAACAATGGCAATAAACTGAATGAAAATCAGTTCAAATTTAAATGAGCATTTCTACATTTTTTACTACATTTGTTCATTTGTTCATTGTATTTTTAGTGACATTAACATATAACTCAAAACCAGCAATTTAAACTTTTTTCTATAAAACATATTTTCATTTAAGAAGATAATCCAAACTTCTATAGTGGTGAGACCTTCACCTCAATAAAACAGTTCTAAATTGTCATAATGGCAGTTTCCTGGTCAAAGTATAACACTTAACATGGATACAAATCAGACCAGAAATCTGTTGCAAACTCTTGGCACTGGCCCTCATGTGTTCTGTTAGAAAGTATTAAGATAAGATACTGATGGTAAGTTCTCAGAACCTAAGGTGCCATCAATCAACTCATTCGATAATCAGTGATATCCCTTCCCTGAAAGCAACAAAGTATCTGAAAACGTGTGTAGCAGTTAGGGCTGCCTCTCAGCATTCACTAGATATAAAGTGACACCAGCTTTTCTTATCTTAGTACAAGTCAAGTGGCTTTTATTGTTGTTTCAATCATGTATAATGAATAGTGTGCATAACAAAGCAAAACACTGTTCCTCCCAGAAGCATGGTGCTACATAAACAACACAAGATCACATATATCTAATAGCTAGACTAAGAACCCTAAGATACACAAAAATGGAGTGTACACAAGCAAGCAGTGCTGACAGTACAATAGATGATGTACAAGACAAAGGCACGATGGAAGACAGGGCAGCACTGACCCACACAGAGTTGATAGCGAATAAGATGCAAAACTAGGTAGTGCAAAATATTTTTAACAGATGTGATGAAATTTATACTTGACACACTACCAGACAATCATAACGCAGATCAATAACAGTAATAATGTGAAGTATTTATTAGTAAAAAGCAGCCATCTTATATCCTCACTACATTCTTCAGGGTCCGGCTGCCGCAAACCAGGCAGTGATGCAGCTGCTAAGGATGCTCTCTATTTTCCGAGGATGGGTGAGAGATGGGCTTCTCACAGCCTTCATAAAAGTAGTGGCAAAGATTTGTTGGCATTGGAGTTGGTGATGATGAACCAATTGAAATCCTCTGCCAGGTGAACACCAAGGAACTTAGTGCTCTTGCGGACTATCTATCCTAAAGTCATCAATCATCTTTTTGGTCTTTCTCATATTCAGGGACAGGTTGTTGTTCCTGAAACAGTTCATACGCTGCTGTAGCGTATCTCTGTATGCTGATTCATTGTTCTTGCTGATGAGACCCACTGCGGTATGTCAATGGAGAACTTGATGATGCGACTAGAGCTGTACACCACTGCACAGTCATGACTGAGCAGCATAAAACAGCAGTGCACTGAGCACACAGCCCTGGGGTGCACCAGTGCTCACTGTGGTGGCGCTAGAGAAACCATTCTTGATCTGGACTGACTGAAGTCTCCCAGGAAGGAAATCTAGAATCCAGTTACAGAGGGAGGTGTTCAGGTTCAACCTTCCAATTAGTTGGTGAGGCAAGATTATGTTGAATGGTGAAAAGAAGTCTATGAACAGTATTTGAATGTTAGTGTCTTTATTTTCCAGGTGTGTAAGTGCCAAGGGGAGGGGGGTGGTCATTGAATTGTCTGCTGATATGTGAACTGCAAAGGGTCCAGTGAGGGGGTAGCAGGGTCTTGATATGCCTCATGATGAACCTCTTATAGCATGTTGATGATGTGTGCGGGCACAACTGGGTGTTAGTCACAGGTCACAGGGACAGGACACAGGTGACCTGGATACATTTACAACAGCGGTGGCCATGAAACACAATGGCGACAGAGCTTTTCAGAGAAATGTTGAAGATGTCTGTGAGAACATCTATTAACTGGCCTGCACATTCTCTGGGCGTGTGCATCTTTTCTGTCACGAGTGACAGTTTGGACCTTGTTCTCTTAGTCACTTTCTTTAAAGGCAAGGCCTTGGGTTTTAGCAGCATTTGCACCTCCACAGTCAACCAGCTTCTGGTTGCAGCAGGTGGTAATGGTGTTGGAGACATTGATGTCATAATTGCACTCACCAATGTAGCTGGGCACTGAT
Organism: Mastacembelus armatus; assembly: GCF_900324485.2. Lineage (NCBI taxonomy): Eukaryota > Metazoa > Chordata > Actinopteri > Synbranchiformes > Mastacembelidae > Mastacembelus > Mastacembelus armatus. The sequence goes on along the minus strand of NC_046633.1, from coordinate 14,476,707 downwards.
GTTGTGCACTCCTCCAAGTTAGGAGGTTGCCATTTGTTGCATATCCCCAGTACATGTACCAGTCAGTGTTCTCAAAACAGTCCTAAAGAGCAGGGAGGGCTTCTGCCAGTCAGGTGTTCTCCTTCCTCAGAAACGTTTTGGAGCACACAAAGAGCAGTCTGTATGCTGGAATTAGCATAACAGAGATGTGGTCTGTGGGGCTGTGAGTGTCAGACACCAGGAATGTAAACAAGATTGTGTGTTCACCCCTTTTGTTGCAAAGTCCACACTGTGCCTGTTGGACTGCACCAGAGCTGCTCTTTGCCACCGATTCTGTTCATTATTTTTATGGAAAAATTTCAGGGGTCAGAGGGGGTCTGGTTCGGTGGACAGAGGATCTCATCTCTGTTCTTTGTGGATGATGTGGTTCTGTTAGCTTCATCAAGCCAGGACCTGCAGCGTGCAACTGGCTGGTTTGCAGCTTATTCCAAGTCTGAGGCAATGGTTCTCAATTGGAAAAAGGTGGATTGCCCCCTGCAGGTTGGGGGAGAGCTCCTGCCTCAAGTGAAGGAGTTTAAGTATCTCAGGATCTGTTTCACGAGTGAGGGAAGGATAGAGCATGAGATCAATAGATGGATCAGTGCGGCGTCTGCAGTTATGCAGTCACTGTACTGGTCCATTAAGGTGAACAGAGAGCTGAGCCGTAAGGCAAAGCTCTCGATTCACCGGTTGATCTATGTTCCAACCCTCAACTATGGTCACAAGCTTTGGATCATGACCGAAAGAATCCAATCTTGGATACAAGTGGCTGAAATGAGTTTCCTCTGCAGGGTGGCTAGGCACTCCCTTAGAGATACGGTGAGGAGCTCAGTCATTTGGGAGGAGCTCAGGGTAGAGCAGCTGCTCCTCCAAGTTGATGGTTTGGGCATCTGTCTCGGTTGCCTCCTGGGCGCCTCTCTGGGGAGGTGTTCCAGGCATGGTCCACCAGGAGGAGACCTCAGGGAAGACCCAGGACATGCTGGAGGGATTATATCTCCCAGCTAGCCTGGGAGCTCCTGTGCGTTCACCCGGAACAGCTAGTGGAGGTGTCTGGGCAGAGGGAAGTCCAGGCATTTTTGATTAGACTGCTGCCCTTGCAACGTGGCCCCGGATAAGCGGATGAGATAGATGGAATTATAACTGAATGCAGTAACAGATTACATGTTACTGATTTACTGAACCAGGTAAGGTAACCAGAAGAATATTACCATTTTTTTAAAGTCATGTTTCTGGCCACCTGACAAATGCAATTGCGATATTTCCTAATGTTTTAAATTTGCTTCAGTCTCTGCAAAATACAAAAAATATCCTGTTCTTTAGCTACTAAATGCTATGTTCACCAGCTAGTTGGTTAATGTATCTATTTAGCATTTGGTGCTCAGCAGGTAATGTAGAGTGGGTTGATCAGAGCTTTGTAGCTGAAAACAGCTGCACACAGTGGTGATAAAGTTATTTAGAGCAGTTCCAGTACTGAAACATTAAAGATGCTAAAAAGCTCTATTCTCTAAGCAGCTTTAAGGTTCATAATACAGATTTGGCCATACCAGTTCATTTAATGTTTATTATAGTTCTGATAGCTGTTTTTATATTTTTGAGTCACATAATTTATTTTAACCTTATTTACCTATTTCATGTATTTATGCTTATAGTTATATTATAGTTTTTTATATATAGGTATGGGTTTGAATTGCATTCATAGTGGAATTTAAAAATTCTGTTCCATAACAGGTCTATTTTTATTATTGCCCTCAAAACCCCAGCAATAACTGTGCTCACATTTATTTTTACATAACATTCAAAAAAATTTAACTTTGTCATTAGACATTTTTTTTAGGTCACTGTCATCTCTAAAGAAAAAAAACAACAACTCTGCTCTAAATATAATATGAGAAGAAAGACTGCACACAACAGAAGAGCTGACATCACCACCTACTGGTTCAAAATTAGTAATAGAAAAAGTCACATGACAGTGCTGTGGCAAATGAAAACCAAAATGTATTTTTACATACTCGTTTAGAAAATGTATCCAGCCTGTTACTCTGAGTCAAAATATACCACAAAGAGATCTCAACCTTCAAGTACGAACCTGTTTTGGGTCTGTGGGACCAGCAGGTGATGTCAATTCAACAGTCACAGGTCCATCATTTTGTATGTGCACCTGCATGTAGGCTCCAAACTTCCCATCTAGAAACACAAGACATCACAGAAAGTCATTTCATCCGTTAGTATTACTGCTACAAGTAGCTGTCAGTTTCCTCAATCTACATAGGCTTATACATCCCCATTGGCATCACATTCTAATACTATTACGCAGGAGACAGCAGTTGACATGCAATCTTTCATAAGGATGTAGGGGAGCTAGGAGCATTGAGAACAAAGACACTGGGACATTAGGAACAAACGATAGAGTAGGAGGACGAAAACTTAAATGCTCTCTTCCTTCTACTGGGTCGGTGAGATTAATGACACCATCTGCACAGTAAAGCTGTGGGATGCAGTGGAAAAAAGCTGCATCATCATATTTCCTCTCTGGAGGGGGTGACTAATTAGGAAGCCCTATGCTTCCCTAGCTGGGACAAGAAGTTCTCCGCATCTGCTCCCTGGTGGGCTGACCCAATTCATTGCCACCATCACTGCATCGCAGCACTGATAATCCACACCTCCCAGGCCCTAAACTGTCGTAACCCTACATTAAGGTACGATCCCAGCTAATTAAATAGTAGGGGGACAAGGCATAGGTCCAAACTTATATGCAAGTAGCGATAATGGTGAGCCTCGACATTTTTGCTTTAATACTTTTTCCACCATTTTCTCAGATACTAAATTAACACACACTCAACACACTTAATCATCGCATGCTAACACCAAGTCAGTTAAACATTAGGGATCTCAATCTGTCCATTTAGGAAGCACAAATCACTGCAAATCAGTTTCACCTGTTGAGTTGCAAATGAAAAGGGCATTAGGTACAACAGGGAGGCAAAAACAAGACAACCCCCAAAAAGGCAATGGTTTTCTATGTGGTGACCACAGACAAATGATCTCTCCTCTGATTCTTCTCATGTTTTGTGTTCTGTTAGTGTCCTTGTCACTACTGGAAGCATGAGGTAGTACTTGCAGCCCAATCAGGTTGCACAGATAGGCCAGTTACTCCAAGACAGCACATTCATACATGCAACTGCAATAAGATTTGCTGTGTCTCCCACCACAGTCTCAAGAGCATTGAGGAGATACCAAGACACCAACAATTATACATCCAGTACCGCCACTCCCTATATATGGGACCAACTCCCATGGGGGCACCATCCCAGTTGGTAAAAAAAAACAAAAACAACTTTTATTCTGTATTAATGTTAACATATACACAAATAAAAATAAATATATAAACATGAACATTATAACCACAGTTGCCACCACTCACAACGGCTCTGGAGATGCTATCATTTCTCCATGATACTCACCTACAAGAGTTGTATCCAAACCTTTGGATTGTGCTGCCGATAGCAGTGACCCTCCCTGTGACTCTGCTGAGCAATGGTTTTCTAAAATAAAGCATCAAAACGTACTGACTTGTCTTGCTCTCATCTATGGCACAAGATCGCTTGAGTGGTCTGGCAATATTCAGCATCAACTCTGAATTAACAAAGACAGACATCGTATGATGAGCTTATTGATGACTTCGCCTCCAGAATAAGCAGAAGTGTGCCTTTGTAAATTTTGAACTTTGAATGCTCCAGCAGATGACATATATAAGTGCTGATTTTTGATTCCATTTATTATTGTTTATTTTGATAACATTTAATCTTTTAAAATGTTATATGTGTAATTTTATTTGTATTTTTTGTTGTAGAGCTACAATTGTAATTTTTAAATAATACAATTTATTTACTTTTATATTTTATTAAAGTTCTATTTCGACCTCTATAGTAGGTGTTTTTTTTTTTTCTATATTTGGGGGAGGGGGCACAACGGTACAATTCCGCTTAGGGCACCCATTTGGCCAGCAGCGGCCCTGTATACATTAGTGGAGGTTGTGCTATTTCTCGATGTAGAGAGTTCCCTCTGTGTCACACACAGATTGTATTTGATTCTTATGTTCTTGTCTTTTTCTCTTACAAACTGAAAATAATGGCAGTATGTCTAGTTCACAAATGTAGTATCTCTCTCTGCAGTCATCTCAACAATCAAATTCCAGCGAGGAAACAAACATAACATTTTACTTGTGGGATTTTTTTCTCTGGTGCTGGAATGTCTCATGATTTTAGTAAATTCTTAAACAAAAAAAAAAAAAGGGAAAAAAAAGTGATGATCAGTGATGATCCCCAGGTAAAAGTGCAGATTTAGTTACAGATCTGAGGGTTGGAAGGAAAAGGATTTTTTGAAAGTAATGTCAAGATTTTTGAATGCTTCAGTTTGAGTGAGTATGCAATTATACTGAGGTCAGATCTTTGTAATGAGACTGCAGCTATAAGGGTCAGATAACCACAAACTTGCAGTTTTGTGACATTCATGATTGGAGTGCAGAGACAAATTTTCATGGTTTTCAATTATTTTGCCAAACAGGCAAAGATTTATGGAGAAAAGCAATGGGCTGAATATGCAACCCTGTGGGAATCCATTACATAAGGCTTGGGAAGGTTGATAGAACACTGCTTAAAAGAACTTGCTGAGACCTACCATTTAAAAAAATTACTTAAGCGACTACACTTCAGCTGGGTTAAAAATTAAACTTCAGCTCATGACATTTTTGTCAAAATCCAATTTATAATCATTATTTATTCATTAATTAACTGAGATTTTGTGCTCCTGACTGCAGCAGCAGCTGAGAAGCAGCATCTTATGGCAGAGCAGCAAGGATCAAATTTCAGTGGCAAATGATTTCATATCAAAGCAAAGAGCAAAAAAAATATGTAAACCTCACAGAGTAATCATATGTCTAAAATGTGTAGACATCAAAAATTAATTATGGTGATTTCCTCCAATCAATCACAATATAATGCCTGGATATGTCATATGAGTAACCACAAATGGCATTGTAGAGTACAGAATACAGAATGCAGCTGCGCTCTGGATTAGTCCACGGGAGAATAGCCAGCAAGCAGGTAGGCAGCTTTAAACAGACCATGTGATCAGATCGACAATCCACTTAGGCCAATTGCGCTTTAGAAGCTTGATAATAGGTTGGCTGCAAAAATGCTAATCTGAGCAGCCCTATTAGGAATTGCTATTAGGAAGCACTACATTAATTACTATTGCTATGTAGATGACACTTAGCTATATTTATCTGTGAAACCTGGCCAAGACTCTCACAGTCACAGCCATCATCACAAGTAAGTGAACACTTAGCAAAGGTTTTCAGTTTAGGAACAGATTCTGTAGATCCATCAGATTTAATGTGTCTGTTGTCAGGGTGTCTACTGCAAAGTTTATTAGTGATGCTAACTTGACTGTCTTGGGAACACTAGAATTGGCAGGATCACCATCGGTGCCCCATCCTCTTCACAGATGAGAGCAGATTCACACTGAGCAAATGTGACAGGCCTAAAAGAGTCTAGAGACTCCATGATGAACCTTATAATACCTGTAACATCATCAACTGGTGGTGGGTCAGCGATGGCCTTGGGCAGAGGTAGGCACTGAGGGCCACAGCCCTGCATATTTTCCAACTATCCCTGCCTTACCAATGCTGATTGCCTGGGTCAGGTGTTTTCTGCCAGTCAAAAGCTGGAAGGTACTAATTCATTTTGTCTTCCCCCATTTCCACCGTCATTTCAGATGGTATGTTCCAAGCTTGTGATTGGCTGAACACACCTGATCCAGGTAATCAACAGTGAACAACAGCAGGGATAGTTGGAAAACAAGCAGGGCAGTGGCCCTCGAGGAACATGGATTGCCCACCCCTGGTCTAGGGAGACATATCTTTGGAGGGCTGCACAGACCTCCATGGCACAGACAATGGTAACCTGACTGCTGTAATGTACTGGGATGAAATCCTCAGAGTGACTGTTAGACTTTACACTGGTGCAGTGGGCCCTGGGTTCCTCCTGGTACAACACAATGCCTGGCCTTGTGGCCAGAATGTGTACGCAGTTACTGGATGACAAAGACACTGATGCCACCCTGGACCTCAGTTAAACCCAGTTGAGCACTTATTATGTCTCCATGCATCTGATGCCATTAAGTACCACCAGACTGTCCAGGAGCTCACAGATGGAGGTCCTCCAGGACACCATCCTCTGACTAAACAGGAGCAGCCTAGAAGTTGTTCCATACACGTTTCTGAGTCACATTATCAGTTGCTGCGATGAAATTGACAAAATTTGGATGAGACTGTGATTTAAATCTTCACTGATTTTCACTGTGATTTTGAATAGCGCCCTCCACTGGTTGATGATTTTGGCTTTCACTGACTGTTAAGTTATTTTGTTCTGATGAAATTAGACAACGTACATAAGACAATTTTTCATTTTGAATAATTAATTCTTCAAGATCCGATGTTTTAATTGTTAATATTAGTATGTTAATATTATTTTTTTTGAGCAGTATAGTTACTGTAATATCTGACTCAATAACATACATATCCTATGTTGCGACAGACTGGAAAATTCTTCATCTGATTTTAGTTTTAATCTAATATAAACCCTGCACAACATCCAGTCCCATGGCAGCCGTACTACACTGCTGTAGAAATATAAAGTGGAGCTGTAGAAATGGCTGTCATCCTTTTACCCACCCTTTATAAGTTCTGGCTTGTAAGCACTCCTCATGTTTTCCAGGATGCTTTCATAGAAGGGTTGGGCCAATTCTGCAGGCATGGCTGAGTGGAAGTCTGGCTTATTGCCCTTTAGTATACACTGCAGGGTAAACTGGCTCACACATAGCACCTCAAAGTCCCTGTCCATGACACTTTTGGTCCATGCTCGCCCATTCTCGTCTTCAAAAAGCCGCAGGTTCAGGATCTTGCGTACTCTAACAACAGGAGAAAGAAGAAAAGAAATGAGGTGTAAGCATAAGTCTGAGCTAAAAGGAATTAGCCTCTGTGTTCGTACAAAGAATGTGACAATCACCCTGATCAATATGCTCCATGTATACTAAGAACTTACTGGCTTCATTTGAAGGACCAACTCTCTAAGTCTCATACATGCTTCTCTTAGGCAATGTTATTAGGAAGCACTGTATTAATTACCATTGCTATGCAGATGACACTCAACTATACAGTATCTATCTATGAAAGAAGCCCGTAAGCTAAACTTAAAGAATGCCTAAAGGGCATAACAGCCTGGATGACAAGTAACCTACTTCTAAATTCAGAGAAAACAGAAGTTATTCTATTTGGGCCTAAAAACCTCAAAAATAGCTTATCTAACAATATAACTACTTTAGATGGCATAGCTTTGGCCTTCAGCACTACTGTGAAAAACGTTCGAGTTATTTTTGACCAGGACATGTCCTTTAACTCCCACATAAGGCATTGTAACTCATTACTATCAGGATGTCCGAGTAACTCCATAAAAAGCCTCCATTTAATCCAGATGCAATGCAGCCAGAGCCCTGACAGGAACTAGCAAGAGAGATCATATTTCTCCTATATTAGCTTCTCTTCATTGCCTCCCTGTAAAATCCAGAATAGAATTTAAAATCCTTCCTCCCTCACAAACAAATCCTTTCATGATCAAGCTCCTTCATACTTTAAAGACCTCATAGTACCATATTATTTGAACAGAGCACTTTGCACTTAGAGTGCAGGTCTACTTGTGGTTCCCAGAGTTTCCAAAATTAGAATAGGAGTAAGAGCCTTTAGCTATCAAGCTCCTCTCCTGTGGAACCAGCTCCCAGTCTGGGTTCAGGAGGCAGACATCCTCTCTACTTTTAAGGTTAGACTTAAAACTGTATTTATTGAGAAAGCTTATAGTTAGGGCTGGCTCAGGTGACCCTGGCCATCCCTTAGTCTTGCTGCTATAGGCCTAAACTAAGGGGAGACTTCCCCTCATGCACCTCCTCTCGCCTGTCCTCCCGCATCATATGAATATGTCACCATTAAATGTCACTACCTTTGTGCCTTCTCTCTCCCATACTTTGTGCTCTCTCTGTCTGTCCGTCTGTCTGTCTGTATGTATCTATCTATCTATCTATCTATCTATCTATCTATCTATCTATCTATCTTCTGTGGGTATCGCTGGTCCTGGACCTGTCTATTGCTGTTGCAGTTACTGTCCCCATCAACATGTACATTTTTAACTGTTGTCTATTGTTGCTGTTCTTTTCTCTCTCCTCTATCCACTCACCCCAACTGGTCGAGGTAGATGGCCACCCAAACTGAGCCTGGTTCTGCTGGAGGTTTCTTTCATTAAAGGGAGTTTATCCTCTCCACTGTCACATGCATGCTCCTAAGGGATTTGTTGGGTTTCTACATAAAGTGCCTTAAGATGATTTTTATTGTTATCTGTTACTCTACAAATAAAACTGAATTTAACTGAAATGTCAATGCTGTGGCAGTTTTTGATTAAGATAGGCATTCATGTCAAAGATTCAGGCAATAATACTAATGTATGCCATTAATAACTCCAGCAAATCTAGAGGAATCAGTGATTTGCACAACTGCAGCCATTTTTTTTCATTAGTGGTAGGTAAATCAGCAAATCCATGTATTTGTCACACTGTAAGAGTGATTAAAATTTGATTTATTATGACCACAACTGTGACTTTTGACAGATTAAAATCATCAGTTTTACAAAACTGCAACTGCTTTATTAATCAAAAAAAATATAACGTTGCTGTGACCTCTTTCTGTGGAAACAGCATGTATTCTTGTTTATGCAGCAATTACATCCTTGATAAAATCTTGCTGGACCTGACAGGAGGGATTTTTCTAAATTAGTAGTGTTGATAAATTTCATTCCTACTCCTAATAGTTGGGGAGGGAAATCATTCCTCATCCTGAGAATGTAACTTACTAGTCTGACACATAGGGCATTATTTATAAAATGGTTATCTGCAATGTAAATATAGACATGAATGACTATGAGAAGTGACTATATCTCACGTGTATAAAGGAGCATTTAAGGCATAAGGCAGTCAGGGTGCCCTTTCTGTCACACACACTCACATGTAGTCAGCATCCTTCTGGGTGTCCTCCACAGATATACCCAGCAGCACACACAGCCCTCGACCTATTGAACTGACCTGCTCCTCTCCCACTGTAAGGAAACAGAAAAGGCTTGGTGAGTTGTCATTCAGTGACATGTAGCGCAGACTGACAGGTGACAGACACAATGACACTAGTGTGTGTGGAGGAAAGGATCCAGCAGTCAGGCCTGTTATCCAGCTGTCAGTCCCAGCCACATGTAGTCGACACGTTCATTATCTGTGGGGCTAAACGACCTCTACAGGCTTTCCTTTGGGCTGGATCAGCCGGTTGGAAGTGCTCTGTGTGGGCTCAGCTCAGAGGCACGCCTGGCGCTCCATTCATTTTGCTCGGAGTGCTAATGCTAAGCCAGCTAGGTTAGCTAACCTAGCCAGCGAGGTCATAAATGAAAGCTTTTAACAGCCATTTAGCGACACTATCAAATGCGTCAAAGTTAGTCATTAGTCGCTCACCCGTGACGGAAGCCTTGGTGACCCTCTGAATGATAGCTTTCATTGTTTTGGTTGTGTTGTTGTGATGAGCCTGCTTTCAAACTTCCCAGGACTCACAGCGTAGACGGACCGATGTCGCCCTCTAGCGGCCAACACACGCAGCGCACGTCCTCAGCTTCTTCCTGGGTCAAAGTCACTGTAATCTGTAATAACTTTTACTCAGGTAGCACATCAGTACATCTCTGAGATACTTTAGCTGAGTATTATATTCTGTCCTTATCCTTCTTCATTACATTAATGGGGCAAATAATACACTTTTTAAAGCTGTAGTTACTGTAAACTTTATTCATCTGTGAAGGGATATACAGTGGTGTTAAAAAGAATTGCCCCCCTTCCTGATTTCTTATTTTTTTGCATGTTTGTCAATCTTTAATGTTTCAGATCAAACAAATTTAAATATTAGTCAAAGATAACTGGTAAACACATCATGCAGTTTTTAAATGAAGGTTTTTATTATTAAGGGAAAACAAAATCCAAAACTACATGGCCCTGTGTGAAAAAGTGTTTGCCCTCTAAACCTAATAACTGGTTGGGCCACCCTTAGCAGCAACAACTGCAATCAAGCATTTGCAATAACTTGCAATGAGTCTGTTACAGCACTGTGGAGGAATTTTGGCTCGCTCATCTTTGCAGAATTGTTGTAATTTAGTCACATTGGAGGGTTTTCGAGCATGAACCACCTTTTTAAATTGATGCCACAGCATCTCGATCGGATTCAGGTCAGGACTTTGACTAGGCCACTCCAAAGTCTTCATTTTGTTTTTCTTCAGCAATTCAGAGGTGGACTTGCTAGTGTGTTTTGGATCATTGTCCTGCTGCAGAACCCAAGTTCGCTTCAGCTTGAGGTGGGTGATGGCAAAATCGAAGCTTCTTGAAGCATTGAACCACTTTGAGACAGCTGCCCTGAAAAGGACACACTGCTTCGAAGCATTTGATACGGTCAGAAGAGCGACATCTGCTGGCTGGCTTTGAGAACTGCATCTGAGCAGACGTCCTGACAAAGCCTCATTGCTTCAGGCTTTAATGGATCTCACATTCTTTCTTTCTCTGAGGCTTTAATAAAGTTATTTTGTCAAAGGTGTGTCATTGTTTTTGTCTTTGCATAATGAAATATTTAAAGATGTTTGTACAACAGGCAGCCTTGATGAGGCAAATATATGTAATAATAAAATTGTATTGATAGTATTTTGATACTGGTGCTTATGGAACTTTGTTTTTTATATTATAAATGGGGTATTTCAGTGACTTCGGCATTTGTGTGTGTTCAAAGATTTTTATTTAGAAAAATAATTATTTCTACAGTTTTAATCTGATTTAATTATCTAATTTAATGGTTTTAATCTGCTCCTTTTGTGGCTCACTACCTCTCCAGCTTTGGAGAAGACCCACTCGCATGGCACTGATGTAGCTGGAGTGTGAAGGTATATCTTGGCCATCCGAAAAAGATGTGGATACACAGCTGCACGTGTAGCCCAGCAGAATTCATGGTTCCATTTATTCCATTTATATTGTGGGGTCTTTTGTGACCTCTTGGATGAGTCGTCTCTGCGCTCTTGGAGTAATTTTGGTCGGCCGGGCCACTCCTGGGAAGGTTCTCCACTGTTCCATGTTTTCACCATTTGTAGATAATGGCTCTCACTGTGGTTCGCTGCAGTCCCAAAGCTTTAGAAATGGCTTTATAACATTTTCCAGACTGATAGATCTCAATTACTTTCTTTCTCATTTGGTTTTGAATTTCTTTGGATCTCGGCATGATGTCTAGCTTTTGAGGATCTTTTGGTCTACTTCACTTTGTCAGGCAGGTCCTATTTAAGTGATTTCTTGATTGCGAACAGGTGTGGCAGCAATCAGGCCTGGGTGTGGCTAGAGGAATTGAATTCAGGTGTGATAAACCACAGTTAAGTTATGTTTTAACAGGGGGTAAACACTTTTTAACACAGGGCCATGTAGTTTTGGATTTTGTTTTGCCTTAATAATAAAAACCTTCATTTAAAAACTGCATGATGTGTTTACTTGTGTTATCGCTGACTATTATTGATCTGAAACATTAAAGTGTGACAAACATGCAAAAAAATAAGAAATCAGGAAGGGGGCCAACACTTTTCACACCACTGTATGGGTGATATAAGATTCCAATCATTCATTTGTAAAATTAATGATATGATATATACAATGTGATTTTTTTATAGACTGTATGCAGTGGAGTAAATGCTTTCCCTTCATAAATCAATGCTGAAATTTATTTAACAGCCCAAATGTTGGACATAAAAATAAATATTTGTTACACAAACACCAGATTTATTTAAATATTTGGCAGTGTGGCAAGTTCAAATATTGGACAATGATGTGGAGTAAGCTAACAGGAATACTGAGATTTTAATAACTGACAATCAAATGGCATCCAAACACTTACTAATTTTAATAATGTCCTCTCACAAAAGCATAAATTCATGGTGCAGACGTAACATTTACTCTTGACAAGAGTAACTCAAGTCCATCTACTTTTTACTGTCTCCAGTTCCACTGTCTCCGCTGAATAATGCGATAAAATTGTAGATCCTCGTGGTGTATGGGACAAAGTCTTTTCTGTAGGTGATAATGGTATTGGTGTGAGCAGTCCGATAGGTGACCTGATTTGGATCTTCTGGTTGTTCCTCTTCCTGTTTCACTGAGTTGGGGGTGAAGAAGTAAAGAGTGATTTAGGTCCGGTTAGAACTTTTGAAACTAGAGTTAATATTTGTGATTAAATCTAATATGTGCTCTTGACAATTTATAGGTGAATCATATGTTCTTAAGGTCTTTCATGCAACTATGGAAATACTGAACTGTACATAACAGCTTTGTTGACTATACTGTGTACAAAATAGTCAGACGTATTCTATTCTGATTGTTCTGTTCGCTTGGAAATATTACAGTTACCCTATATGTACAGTTTGCTGGTTCATGCTGAACTGTATTATGGTGTTGTCATCGTCCTTCACTCACCTGGCAAATCCTTATAACGACCCGTGTATCTGAAATATGCGTATGAGCCGATCATGGTCCAGACACCCACAGCGTAGACCGCGGAGAGTCTTATATTCCACTTGGCCAGATCTTTGAGCGACATGACCGCAGTCTGCCCTGAGCGGCGGGTATGGGTGCTGTGACGGCTCCTTAGCTGCACTGCATTCAGTGCATTCAGTGCGCAACCATGACAGTCAACCTGGAAGCACTACCGCTCCAACTTCCGGGGGCGTGGCCAAGACGAGTTCTCTCGTCATTCATGTTTTGAGTAGACACAAACGATAAATGGTATATTTATTTTGAAAACAAAATGTCAATAAACAACATCACTGCATATACCCTGTTCAGCAATACAATTTGAGACTTTACTATTGCTAACAATAAGAGTGATAATAACAATCTAGCAAACAATAATAATGATCAGTGGCAGTGTCAGCAATGATACACATGACAACTAACATAAAACGTGCATGTGAGTCTGTGAATGCGTGCACGAATATATGTCACCCCCCACCACCCCTACAAGGGACAAAAGCCCAAGGCCGCAGGCCCCCGAAGCAACCAGTATGCTAAAGATTGAATGTAATATATCAGTTACACATTCTTATAAATAAATAAAAAAAAAGGCTCATATATCTTATTATAAGCATGTAAGTTAAACACATGAGCATGGACATGTAAATGCTCAGGTAGGCCTACACACATAAGGGTTCGTACATGAAATAAAAACACAGGGTGAAGAAATATTATGGTTAAGCCAGAAGAGATTCCTGGAAAGGAGTGCCAAATATTAAAAAATGATTGTTTGAATGTGAACTAATTGAAAGACACTATGGCACCAGCTACAGTAGCTAATCAGTGTTTCTTACATTTCACACATTTTCTTACAGGAAATGACAGGATTTTCTAAATATTTATTGCATATTTGACATGTGAATCAATAAGGAAAACCCAATATTAATACTGACCATAATTATCAAAATTTCATCCTTCAAACAGTAAGCAGTCTTACTTATTGTCTGTATTTACCTTTTGAACATAATGAAGAATCTGTATTGAACATACTTGATTTACTCCGCAATGTCATGTGCTGTGAAAAATTTATAGGTATCATGTATTGAATCTTTTAACTTGACTGTAATAGACTTACTATACTGTATACAAATATAACTATATGTTTGTGTTTCTAAAGAAAAAAACACACTATTAACTCTACTGTTATTTTTGCGGGGTTTCATTTGTGAGAACTTCAAACATCATTTACAGCATTTTATTAATATAGCCTTTTTTCAACTGCATTTGTGGTGACAGCAGAAAACTACTCACCCATAGTGTAACCATGCTGGCACTTGACTTACAGTATTTACATGTGAGTTACTTAAAGGGGAAATTCCAAATATATGAACTGGCTCCAAATCTAAATACAGCTTTATTGTATTGTAGTATTGTAAACTATCTCATCATAATTATATAGTACACTATGTATACATCGTGTTATGTTTCCAAAAAGTACCTTTATATTTCAAAGATCTGTGAGTAGAGTAAAAAAAGATTTTTTCATCATCATAGTTGTTACTTTTGTCTATGATATATTATTCAGCTTCTCACGATATATAAGATAAAGGTCAGAGCTGTCACTTGATGTGCCCTGGGGCTACTCTGGAGTAATGTATGCACATGCTACTCCTCATTTAGGCATATTTAGGAATCTTAGCATCTCATGGTTTAGTGAACATTTATTTATTTTTTGATGTTTTTCTGTCCACCATGGGAGGAAGGTCAATGTGAAAATGGGACTGTCCTTACAGCTCACAGAAAAGATGGATGTGATTTATACAGAAATGAGAAGAGTTGTAGATTTGAGACCTGGCTCTGTGTCAGACAAAAAATAAATAAATGGTTTACATGAAATGTGACTTGCTAAACAGTGGACTTGACTTAAAAGACAAAAATAAAGTGTCCAGAATCTAGTTGAGACTTTTTCAGATCTATGGGGCATGGGAATACAGTTTCTTCAGATGTATAATGCCAACATTGAGAAAATTCTGCAGACTTATTAAACACTGACAATAATGTTCTACATTTTTCTTAGTGGCAAGAAATTGCTTGAAAAGACCTCCACTAACAATGCATTACTAAATTTGTGCTTATTTGTTCCTACTGAAGATTAGCATTTATAAAATGGATTATGTGTTTATGATTTCCTAGTTTTATTTTATTTTTGTCAACAGGACAGTGTACACTATTATCACTCAAACTACAATGTCCATGTTTAGGGTAGCTTTTGGACTACAATAGATTTCCTGCAAAGGACAGAAGAAGAAGATAAACTAGGCTTTGGCTACGCAGCCTAATTCCCAGTACTTCTTGGGAATGTAGATTGAGTACTTGCCTAGAGTAAGAAAAAAAAAGTAGAATATTGCCAAATACAGTGGGTACGGAAAGTATTCAGACCCCTTTAAATTTTTCACTCTTTGTGTCATTGCAGCCATTTGCCAAAATCAAAAAAGTTCATTTTATTTCTCATTAATGTACACTCAGCACCCCATCTTGACCGAAAAAAAACAGAAATGTAGAAATTTTTGCAAATTTATTAAAAGAGAAAAACTGAAATATCACATGGTCATAAGTATTCAGACCCTGTGCTCAGTATTGAGTAGAAGCACCCTTTTGAGCTAGTACAGTCTTCTTGGGAATGATGCAACAAGTGTTTCACACCTGGATTTGGGGATCCTCTGCCATTCTTCCTTGCAGATCCTCTCCAGTTCTGTCAGGTTGGATGGTGAACGTTGGTGGACAGCCATTTTCAGGTCTCTCCAGAGATGCTCAATTGGGTTTAGGTCAGGGCTCTGGCTGGGCCAGTCAAGAACGGTCACAGAGTTGTTCTGAAGCCACTCCTTTGTTATTTTAGCTGTGTGCTTAGGGTCATTGTCCTGTTGAAAGGTGAACCTTCAGCCTAGTCTGAGGTCCTGAGCACTCTGGAAGAGGTTTTCTTCCAGGATATCTCTGTACTTGGCCACATTCATCTTTCCTTCAATTGCAACCAGTTGTCCTGTCCCTGCAGCTGAAAAACACCCCCACAACATGATGCTCCCACCACCATGTTTCACTGTAGGGATTGTATTGGGCAGGTGATGAGCAGTGCCTGGTTTTCTCCACACATACCGCTTAGAATTAACGCCAGAAAGTTCAATCTTGGTCTCATCAGACCAGAGAATCTTATTTCTAATAGTCTGGGAGTCCTTCATGTGTTTTTTGGCAAACTCTATGTGGGCTTTCATGTGTCTTGCACTGAGGAGAGGCTTCCGTCGGGCCACTCTGCCATAAAGCCCCGACTGGTGGAGGGCTGCAGTGATAGTTGACTTTGTGGAACTTTCTCCCTTCTCCCTACTGCATCTCTGGAGCTCAGCCACAGTGATCTTTGGGTTCTTCTTTACCTCTCTCACCAAGGCTCTTCTCCCACGATTGCTCAGTTTGGCTGGACGGCCAGGTCTAGGAAGAGTTCTGGTCGTCCCAAACTTTTTCCATTTGAGGATTATGGAGGCCACTGTGCTCTTAGGAACCTTGAGTGCTACAGAAATTCTTTTGTAACCTTGGCCAGATCTGAGCCTTGCCACAATTCTGTCTCTGAGCTCCTTGGGCAGTTCCTTCGACCTCATGATTCTCATTTGCTCTGACATACACTGTGAGCTGTAAGGTCTTATATAGACAGGTGTGTGCCTTTCCTAATCAAGTCCAATCAGTTTAATTAAACACAGCTGGACTCCAATGAAGGAGCAGAACCATCTCAAGGAGGTTCAGAAGAAATGGACAGCATGTGAGTTAAATATGAGTGTCACTGCAAAGGGTCTGAATACTTATGACCATGTGATATTTCAGTTTTTCTTTTTTAATAAATTTGCAAAAATTTCTACATTTCTGTTTTTTTCTGTCAAGATGGGGTGCTGAGTGTACATTAATGAGAAATAAAATGAACTTTTTTGATTTTGGCAAATGGCTGCAATGACACAAAGAGTGAAAAATTTAAAGGGGTCTGAATACTTTCCGTACCCACTGTAGATCCTTTAATAACAGTTTGGTAAAAGGTTATTTTTGAGACATCTTCATGGCCTGGGGACTATGACAAACCACTGAAACTGTTGGGGGAGGATTTATAGTGCTGCAAATTAGTCACACAGTCTTCTCTCCCAACGTTTCATAAAGAAAATGTTTCAGGTGTTCAGACGCCAGGAACCACCTGTGACTGTTTCATGCAAAAATTATGCTTAGCTGCTTTTATGACTTTTACTGAAAAACTGTTGGCATTTATGACCAAAATGTACAATAGTAGTCATTAACAGAAGTCTAACCTAAGCTTTTTGATGAAAAATTATAGCAATATTTTGGTGTTGAAATAATAATACTTTTTAAAATTGCTTTGAGTAATACAATTTTAATTTAATTTTTATTAGTTTTTTAAAAAGTCACATTTTCTTATCTATATTTTCACAGCTTAGGTTCTATTTGTAACTTACAGTGGTTTTTTTTTTTTTTTACTTTGAATTTCTAGAGGCCCTGAAGTATGTAGGTCAAAATCCATACATGCCTGTACTGAACGATGACTAATAATATTTTAGCTGCTGGGTGTAGTGTTTTAAATGTCACTCATTAATTTACAGAACCTAAAATATCTCTGTTAAATCAACTAACAATTGTGTTAGAAATGCCCATGTCACTAAAGAATTCATTCAAGATGGTTTCAGATATGTTCGAGCAACAGATGACAGAAAAATCAGATATGTCCATTGTAAAATTGGAACCATACACTTTTATTTTGTAATTTTTTTATGTAGGGTAGTTCTAAATTTGTTTTCATGCCGATTAAGCTGTGCGTGCTAGTACATGTTAGTAGGTTTTCTTGATTCTAACCTGTTTTTCGGTCACATTCACCCTGGAGTTTAATTTCTTAAAGGTTAGAGATTTTTAAAAGTTGTCATATGACATTTGGTACACAGTAATGTCAACTTCAGGAAGACCTGCAAGAACTTTGGTGATCCTCTACTGTTAATCTAGTGCCCTCATCAGGTCATCACTTGTGAATCTAATGACATCGCTAACAGCCTCAGCTGTTTACATGTTATGTTCAAATGTTAGAGATTGTGTTCCTGCAAAACAGGAGACAATATATTGTTGGTGCCAACAAATTACTATAACCAACAGGAAAGTAGCATGTTGAGAGGTGACATGGTGACTTTAAGCAATGTGGGTGGGGAAGATGGAGCCATCAGAAGGTTAGTGTTAATTAGTTAGTGCATGAAATGGGTTTTTATCCATAGTAGTTTTAGCATCAAACACATTTTTTCTACACCTAATCAACTTAGGGAGGTTTTTTGGCCTCTTTTCAATTTTTAAATTGCATGCATTGCATTGCATGGCCAAATAGCACACTGAACTGCCAAATTAAAATTTAATTACAAATTGAATAAAGAGACCAAATCTCATTGCATCTCATATGAATGCTAATAATAATTTAGCTTTCATTTAAAATTTTTACCAAAGTAGGTCAAAGTAAGTGGGTCCTAAGGTATTGTATTCTCAGGTATATAAATGACATATATTGTTGTTCAGATGACAAGAAGACTTGTCTAGATCAAGTCCCCAAGTTTACACTATGCTGTGAAGCAAATTTGGCTGAATGGCCAAACACTTTCCACATTTATGACATGGCACACACTGGCTCAACAACTTTTTCCTGATAGAATCAGAAAAGGAGTAGTGAAAAAATAAAATCTTATAAACTGTGGGAAATAATTATTTTTATTATCATAATTTAATCTATTAGATTTAATATCATTTGAAAAGTGAAGAGCTGTAGGATTTTTTTTTGTCTAACGTCATTCATGCGTACAGGGAGCAAACAGGAAATCGGTTGGCACACCCCTTCTGCACATGATCTATGAGCCCCAAAGCACAGATGTACGTGAAACATCCAGGTATTATAACCAGAATCCTTAACACATCTGTGGTTGGAATGTTAGCATATTAACACATTAAACCTATTTAGCGTTAGCCTGTTAGTATTTACCCCAAAGCACCACTGTGCCAGTTCAGCCTCACAGAGCTGCTGGCATTGTTTTAGATCTCTTATCTTGTTATTTAATCCAAGACATTGTCATATATGCAGCCTGCTGTGTTTTATCTGCTTGTTTTCTGTTTTAATTATATACAGAGTATGAAAGACAAGATATTAAAAAAATAAATGCTAAAATGGAAAAGATATTAACAAATATGTTCTTAATTCAGCAAGCAGAAGCATGATGACAAAATGCAGTCAGTGTGCAAGTCAGGCCTCACTGCACCTGTAAAGCTCAAAACATGTAAACAAAACAAGCACAACAAAAAACACTGATTTTTTTTAAAAGAGACACTTCGATCTTCCATAGAAAAAATATTGTAATGGAACTTATTTATTTTTGTGCACCTTATTATTATTATTATTATTATTATTATTATTATTATAAGAAACAAATTATATATTTTACATATTTTGGCCATATGTTGAGGAATCTGCTGCTGAATCACGATCCTCACAGTGTTGTACCATATTTTTCAGAAGGCAGGCATTGTTCTTCTTTTCACTGATATCTAGTATTTTTCAGGCCTATGAGATTCAAGGTTACATTTCTTTTATATTTATGACTCCGTAGTTTAATCTGCTTCAGTCTTCAGACAGCTCAAACAGGCATGTAAACAGAGAAACAAGCAAACGTAATTAGTAATACAGCAGTATCTCATTGTCCCATCACTTCTACTTTTTTAAAACCAGTGTTTTACCTTTTCATTCACTGAGCCCAGGGCTATTTTTCCTGTACTGTCTAAGCGGTGTGCCTGTCATGGACTGAAATAATGGCCCCTTCCACTTTGTTGGAACTTGTCGACTGAAGCCATGAGTCAGACAAAGCTTATACATAAACTCTCCAGGTGCATGCAAAGCCCTGGCACTACAGAGTGTATTCCTCCGGGCACCAGCCCTTTCTGTACTGCAATGTGGTGAACTGATCAAATTTAAAGTTTTCTTCTGCTTTGGCTTAAGGGTTGGGTTTATTTTTTCACAAATGATCTAAGAGGTAAGTAAACTACATCTTTATATCAAGGATGGAAATATTTTCTGAAATTACCGACAAAGTCATACCTATAAAGCAGTGGTATGATTGCAGGGTTTCAAGTTGCTGCTGGTCCACCTCTCTGTTTTCATTGATACAAATACTTGGCACCTACTTAAAAATTGTAATATAAGTCATTGTAGTAGTATAATAACAGTCATTAAATGCAGTAATAGCTATGATAGTAATAGTGTGCACTAAATGAACTGTATGGGTAGTGTTTAGTGTATTTGGTATAGTGTAATAACAAATATCATAAAGTGGGGAGAAGTTACAATACATAAATAAGTACAAACACTGCACTTGAAATTGAGCTTAAGAGAATGTAATTAGATTAAGTGTCCTGTGTTTTGAGACAGCAGTGATCAGCTTGGAATATCTGAACTATCTGCTCAGTCTCTGCTCATGTTTGTACTGTTGCCACCTGTCACATGGCTGAGAAACTTATGTTAATGGTGCATTTAGGATTGCCAGGCAAAAGTCTGTTTTGAAATGTGAATGTAGAAATGGGCCTGTGTCTGTTGCTGTTTTATTCCTCTACATGACATTTTCTTCATTTTTTACAATGTTTTGCCCCTGCCTTCAGGTGGTGGTGTAGTACTGTATGTGGACATTGGTCAGGGATTCCTTTGTCAGATATATTTCCAAAGAGACAGCCTCACGCAAATTGTTGTTTTCTGAGGAAAAGGTATCTCCAAGAAGTAAACATTTCATAACATCTCAAAAAGTCTTTAATTTATTACTGTGCATCTTTGAGGGTTTTGGGGAGACTACTGACATCCAAGGGTTGCAAACTGTAGCAAAACCACCAATCGTAGCCTTAATTAGATGATGTTTAAATAGCGGCTTCATATTCATAGCGAAAGACTTCTGGGAACAAATGCACAACTGATCATCCTACCAAAGACCACGTCTTTAGGTTTAGTTTTGCCTGAAAAAGAGAAACAATTTGTTCACATGAAAGAAGCCTGGAAAGCCCAAATAGAACCATGTTAGTTGTCCCAAATATGCTCTCTTATAGACAATGTGAGAGTTATGCAGCATGTAAAAGTATTTTAAATATTATATTTGAAAACAAACAAACAAATATGTATGTATGTAATTGTATATGTATATATATATAATTCCTATAACCATCAGAGGTCACCTAGTTATATCAGAGAGACAGGGGGTGCCACATTTGCAGGTGTTACAGTGTTGCCTCTGAATTGTGTGACAACATAGCTGTGTGCAGGACATTTCAGCGTAGATGTAGAAATCTGTTTTGATCAGTGGGATTTTACAGATGTTTTACAATTACAAATCACACGTGAAACTACACTCTACTGCCACCCAGTGGCAGCCTGATTTATAATTCAAGGAGCATTCAACAGTGTGCAGCACCACTGCATCCACACAGGACAGATAAAATATGGGTGGGCTCAAAGCAACACATAGATCACAGTGATTTTCTAATTATTCTACAACTTATGTCAGAATATTGAAAAAGTATTATAATCACATACTATATCTATACTGGCCTTTTTTTTTAAAAAAGGCTTTTATTCAGGGGGTACAGTTTTCAGAGGGTGACAATTCTCAACAACAAAGCAGCCAATGCTAGCTATGATTGTGTTCTGACAGAGTCTAGACATGCCCTGGCCTTCATGAATACCATCCATCTGCATGACTGCTGGGCAAAGATTTCATATCATTTCCTCCAGCTGTAACTAAAACCAGTGTCAGTCAAGCTACTGTAGTGATTTTCCTCGGTATTCTATGTTGTTTCTGTTAAAAGGCCAGGCACACTTATCAAGTGAACAAAGAGCTACACCCAATCTATACAACGTCAGGTGAACCTTTTAAATCAACAGTATGTTGAATTCTAAAGAACCTTTAGCAGAAGAGACAGAAAAATGTTTTAAATGGAATCATAGAAGAATGTGACTTGGTCAAAAGCTGTGTAAGCAAATCCTGCCTGGGGTATAATAACAGCCCAGTTCAAAGCCAATAAAATATGTTATTTCATATAGTACTAGTATTTCTTTACTCACAGTTCATTTGGGGCTGAAAAAACAGCTCTGTTTTCTGCAACAGCTTATATTGGATGGACAATACAGTCAAGATTCTCAGTTCTGGTGGAGGAACTGGAGGAAGTAGCAAAGGTAAGCTTGGAAGGGTGTTAATCTGGAACTAACACATTTATTATAACGCCTACACATATTGTTCTGAGGTTTCTGTTACCATCAGGGAAAAAAAAACTCTGGTAGAAAGTATGTTCAGTCACTGTTCATGTGTGTGTGTGTGTTTAATAAATGTTTTTAACAGTGGTCACAAAAAATCAGTAAGAGCTACTCATCTGACCTCATAAAGTAGGTTGTGCATGAAATCTAACATAAATAATTATCGATACACGTTACATATTTGCAGTATAGATCATTTTCTGCAGAATTAGACACATAGTGCAAAGTACTATCAGTATTTTTTTTATTTTAATGGTGGCTGAAATGACTATCTGTAATGTAAGGTTCAATAGTAGTGACAAACCTGCTGAGACCTATAATTTAACAGGGTTGTATACTCTAAACTGTAAACACAGAGACCACAACAGAGCATAAAGGATATTGAATATTGGACTTATACTTGTTCGGTAGCCCATAAACAACAGCAGAAAAAAGCTAGTGTTGCTCTGTGTCAGCTGGATCTGTAAATAATAATGTTAGTGATATGTTAACAATTTCTTTTGTAGCTCTGAGGTGACCAAATAAAAATCAGAACATGCTGCTTCAAAGAATACCGTCATCATATTGTGCCACTAGTTGGTGGCAGAGGTCCATTAAGTTGGAGTGTCATGAGAAGAGTGATTTCATGGCACAGACTAATGGGTCATGTTTCGGCACTGTACCAGGCAAGCAGAAGCCTACCTTGGGAATGTCATTTGACAATTAAAGCACTTCAAGTGAATGTTTACATTATAAGTCAAATATTAACCTTGCAGGTGCTGACTTGTAGTTGGAACATCTGATAATCCCACAGGGCAGTGTCATCTGAAGATATGATAAGGCATTTGATAAGGTTTTGCTTTCAGAAATGAGATGAAAATCAAAAGGATATTTTAAAGAAAAATGTAATAAATCATTACTGCAATTTATCCTAATGAGGTGGTGAAGTCTTCACATTGTTTTCCTGTAGGTCAGCTTTCTCTGAGTGCAGGAGTGTCAGGTGGAAGAGCTGCTCCAGGAGGCTCTGGTAATGCAAGCACCTCAGTTCTGATTACGTCAAGTAGTTCCTACGCCACCAGCTCCGGTGCTTCTGGAGCAAACAAGGGCATCGGAGGCATCAGCATTACTACCATAGAACCTTTCTCAAGTGGAAAAAGTTCAGCGGCTTCTGGGTGCGACGGAGCAGGGTTTAGGGCTGCTGGAGGAGGATCCTCTAGCATGTCCTCTAGCTTTGCAAGTGGTGGCAGGGAAGGAAAAAAGGAAGGGGGTCTAGGTGCTGTGACAGTTTCGACAGTGACAAAGACCAGCCACAGTTCAGGAGGATCTGGAGAAGCAAAGAGAGTATCATCCTCTGCAATCACTTATTCTCCTGCTCTAAAAGAGAGGAAAATCATGACCACGAAGGCAGCAGCTCTCTCAGATGTCTTTGGTTAGTCACTGATCATCAGTTGATTTTTTTTCTTTCTCTAATTGTTTGGAGCTGTGTGACAGCAACACTACAGTAGAGGGTTTGGAGTGGGAATAGTAATATGAGGAGTAATACAATCTTTTTTGTGTCACCATGTTTCAGAAAGTTCAAGTGCAAACTCTTCTCCAGAGTACAACAGGAAAGACTATGGTATGTGTTACATGAGTCTCACATAATACTCTGCAGTGTACAGATTATTGAAAACTGTCAGTGACTGTCTTTTCTCGCAGGAACTTCAAGTTCTGTCACCAGAGGAAGAACTCAGAGCAGAGGTACACTGGTGACCGGCATCCTTACTGTAGAAAACATAAAAAACACATCTCAATCACACTTTATCTTCAACTCAGAGATTGCTAGGTACTGTGATTTGTCAACCATGTTGTCTTTTGTAGAGAGTGAGATCAGAGCCAGGCTCCAGAGTGCTTCTCCTTCAGCAAGCTGTGAGTATGATACGTGCAAGCGAACTCCTGAAAGAGTGGCCCTGATTGTGACATTGACTCTTATCTATGGTGTACAGGGACAGAGCTGGATGATGTGAAGCGTCTGCTGCGAGGAAACGGCTCCACCAACATCAGCCCTCCTCAGTCCCCGAACAACACACTACCCATCCCCAGGAAGGCCAGTGTGGAAACAAGGACCGTGTCTGAAAGCAACACCGCAGGTTCAACAAACTGGGCTACTTTTATGGTCGTGAGAGACGAAACAAAACCAAAGTGGGGAGTGACTGAAATGTTGCTGGGAACTATTTACCAGAAAATACTGACAATGCTGAAAATGCTGACAGTGGTATTTAATATCCTGTCAGTGTTTAATTGTTTAACTTTGTTTTTTCTGTTTTTGCTTTTAGGCAACTATGGCAGCGTTTGGTCTGGAGGGGTGGGCAGTAGCTACAGTTATAATACCAACCCCAACAATCTGTCCACTACCACCTCCACGCTTTATCAGACAGGTAAGAAAAAAAGAAAACTAAACAAGTTCCAAAGATCTGGTTTATGCAAGTTACAGAATCAGATTTACTGTTAAATAAAAATATACTACATATGCTCTGTGTATCTGTTTTATACTTTGCCATCTGTGATGGACAAGTAGGAACATATAAGATAGACAGACAAATAAGGAAGCAATAAGAACTTCATAAGAAGTTCTGTCCTTTCATATCCAGGAGTCCAGAACAACCTGACACTAAGATCTCCATCTGTGAACAGCGGACTATCTGCAACAACCACTGGTGAGCTGCCTACGCTCACCATGTCACACAGCTCAGCTCAGAAGTTTAGCTCGGGCCTGACAGCAGACATATTTCTCTCTCTGTCACAGTTCCAGTGTATGGTGTTCAAAACAATCTTTCTACTACCAGCCCTACTGTCCTCTCTCCTGTTGGAACCAGTGCACAAATAGGTAAAGCAGCGATACACAGCCTGTGTTAAAAACAGAATCTATCCACAGAGTTTTCTCTATATCCTACTGCCAGGAAACAACCAAATACATATTTGCATATGTGTCTCAGTTGTACCTTCAAATACACAATGAATATGAAAATGTTTGTTATTATGCTCATAGGAGTTAATGAATGTTGTCTATAGTCAATAGTCACTAGTAAACTAGTCAAAAAGTCATGTCTGTGCTGTGAATCATTGGATATTGTTTGAAGATGTGTTATTGTCTCCTCATAGTTTATGGTGTGCAGAAAAATGCATCTGGCACGGGAATAACCACAACCACAGGTGAGACCTGAGAGAGAACATGACAATTTTCAAAATAAAACAGCCAGATAACAGAAATCTTTACAATGTAAAACCATTAGACAGAGAATAACATGGCATATGTATATAAACTTGTTTGCATCAGGACAAATGATACATGTTGAACAAAGCATAATTTCTAAATGTATTATAAATATTAGACAGCATCCACTTTCAATCACCTTTGATGTTCCAATGTGATGCTTGTTTCAGTGAGACCCAGCAGTCCCACTAATGACGAGGCCTCAGGCAAGTTTGTGCTGATAGAGAAGGACAATACTCCTGTCATGGCCAAAGACACAGGGAAACAGTTCATGTCTGCTGCTAGTACTTCTGGTAATACCAAGTATTTCTAAATATTGTTAAGTACTCCAACTACTCCAATTCTAAGATTGCTATACATTCAGTTATTGATACATCTACTCTGTCATGGTCATTGCCTGATGACTTTTTGTTTGGGTATGATTATTAAGAACTGAATTGTTCTGTCTTGCAGCAACCCACTCTGAGGACACACTGAAGAGGGAGAAACAGAAGATGTTATATAGCACAATGGAGGAAGGAACAGATGCTAAATGTGGGGTTATATCCAACAAACTATGTCAATTTCTAGTATAATTTAATTTAATCTCTATATAATCAGATTCTTTTTTGTGTTTGGCATGTAAATTAAGTGTTTCATTTTTAAAGCTTCATCCCTGAGAGCAGCCACAAAAGACAAGGCCACATATGCAGGTACTGTATACTATGTCATTTTTAATTTTAGCCTTTTTATTATTTTCTTTTCTGTAAGCTACCTATAGTGTCTGGTGTGTATTGAAATGTACCGAGAAGAGTCATATCACACTGTCTGTCCATTAAACAAGCTACAACAGGACACAGTTACATTCTCTATTCTCTGTAAAAATTGTGGAAAGATGAAAGAAAAATGTAGTAGTAACAAGAAAAAAGAAAAAAGAAATATGTTGGTCAACACAAGTTGTACTAATTTACTATCAGTAGTAAGAACTTCAATTTTACCAACTAAATAATATGTAATTTTGTATATAATATCATTTTGTAAATCTACTGCTGTATCCAGATACGTTTTCTTACTGTTTTGGAAGAAGAAATGAAATCTTTATGCATTTTGTTTGTCAGAGATCCGGAAAGACGCATTAGGCGTCAGCTTCTGCTCCTGCTGCAGCTGGTGGAAGTGGCTGCTGGGTCTCCTGCTCAGCCTGCTCCTCCTTCTTGGCCTCCTCTTTGGACTGATTGCGTTGGGTCAGACCATAAAAATACCCATGTTTTCTCCAGCAGCTTGATATTTACCTTTACAGATGCCAGGGAAGGAGATCCCCTCATGTCCATCGTCTTTCTTGCTTCGTAGGTGAAGAAGTGAGACGGCTTAAGGATCGTGTTGATGCTTTAGAAGCTATCACTGGCTTGCCCTCATCCAGGTCCAGCCGCTTGTCAGCCTCAAGCATCAACATAATTGACCCACTGGATTCGCACACCGACAGGAGTTTTTCTGTGCCCACCCTGACTCACCCTGATAACACAATCAACTTACGGGATGCTGGGCCAGTAGGAGGCCCAGGAAATGGGCAGGACAGTGTTAACCTGCAGAGAACCGTTCAGCAGCTGGTCAGAGCTGAACTCCGCTCGGATGCTGTAAGAGGTACAGACTGACCACACTGGACTGTTGTCTGTAGATCAGTTCATAAACCAGCTTATCTGTCAGTGAAACATTCAAATGAGAATTTGTTTACATTTAAAGATGCCATTTTATGCTTTTAGAAACACTTGCATACTCACTTAAAGGTGAGAAAGGAGCACCTGGGCCTAAAGGTATGCATAAAACAGAAAATAAAAAGAGAATGAAACAGAAATTGATATTCTGTTAACATCCATCATAAAGCTGGCTACCTCTTTACAGGGGATCCAGGGGCACTGGGACAAAAAGGTGAAGTATTGCTATTTTAACAAACATCTAACCTTAGGTATAAGAAACAAGACCTAGAAATTGGAACCAACCCCTAAATATGCTGTTTTGCAGGTGATAATGGCATTCCTGGTCTGCCAGGTAAGACTGAGTGCAAATACATAGTACTTTTATTCCTACCTCCAGTGTGAAGGCGATAATGTCACTGCCTGTTGCTTTTTCACTCATTATTCTTTAGGTCCTCCTGGGCAGAATGGTCACCCAGGAATGGATGGAGCAAGGGGACCAAAGGGAAGTGCAGGTAATTATTTTTTCAGTATTCTTTGAGATTAAGTGGAGAAAAATGGGTTAAGACTGTACTTATTTCTGACCAGGTGAACCCGGTCCTGAGGGAGCAACGGGCCAGAGGGGTCGGGATGGACTGATGGGTCCCCGTGGAGAAGCTGGACCACCTGGATTTGGAGAGAAAGGAGACAAAGGTAGGAAATGTCACCCAAGTTGAATTTTGGGATAATTTTTGTTAAATTTTTGATCATAAAACCTGGTTTTGACAGGATCTCAAGGTGAGCCAGGACGTCCTGGTCCTGCTGGTGCTGCTGGACCTGTGGGGCCCAAAGGTAAAATCACGATGTCATCATCATGAGGAATTATAGGCCAAATCACATCCAACTTAAAGTCTCATACCAGACCGGTATGTTAACAGATAGATACAATAGGTACAGTGCCTCAAATCACTAGTTTTCCTTGTCTGATTTAGGGGCCATGGGAGAGCAAGGTGCCCCAGGAAACCCTGGTAAAGATTCAGTTCAACATTTTATATCTTGTGTGTTTAGTTTTGGTGCTTATTTTATTTGTCTTAAAACTGTTTATCATTTGTCTTCAGGCATTCCTGGTCCACAGGGCTTCCCGGGTGATGCAGGAGCACAAGGACCAAAAGGTACCCTTAAGGCTTTATTTTGTTTTAATTTTTACAGCCCACATATAAACTAGAATAGTATTTTATAAAAATATACACATGTGGTAAGAGCAAATGACCAAAATACATAGAAATTATCAGGCTGATATAGCTACATTTCTTATAGCTCCATAGACACTTTTAATTGTCCTAAATGCAGGTGATCGAGGAACACCAGGGCTGCCGGGAAGCAAAGGAGAACAGGGAGAGAGGGGACCACGTGGACTTGTAGGTGTGTCTCAGCACAGTTCTATCCATCCTACACAACATGAATAATAATAATGCAGTTGCTCTCATAGCCATCATTAAATATAAATTAAATGTAAGCTGCTTCTAAATGTCTTTTTTAAGTAATATGTTCATGTGACATAGACAAAGACAAAGACATATGGTTAAAAGATACAATTTCTGTTTATTGTGTCTTATATGGTATTTTATGTATGTCTAGCTCATTTCCACCCAAACCAGGTTATATACTGGTCTGAACTGACTAATGGAATCTGTATCAAACAATGTACATTTAAAAGCAGAAATAGCACATTTGTTTTTAAAATCTGTATAATAAGAAACAACACTCCTACTTTTGAAGTAAAAATCTAGATTGCAACCCCCAGTGATGTTTATTTTAGAAATGACCATTCCTGTTTTCATGAATAAAGGTGAACTAGGACAACCTGGACCACAAGGTCCTACTGGACCAAAGGGCTCCAAAGGAATTGCAGGTGAGAGCTTCACAACAGGGGTACAAATAAGATTCAGTCATTGAGATGTCAAGCCAGGAGAGGGATATCTGCAGTTTATTCTCTTGTCCTGAAAAAGGTACAGTACAATATCAACTTCTGACTACCCCCTAGTAACCACTGGAAAGTGCTGTGATCATGCTATAAAATTGCTATACCATGGAATCATGGAAGAAATTCTGTGACATCAAATTACTTGGCAGAGAGAGCTATGCAGAGAAAATAGTGAGATAACAGTAGAATAAATCATTGAACTGCTATGTTAAACAGTACGTTCATTGTACCGTACTCATATAGGGCAGATATGTGACACCTGTAATGACATTCTGAAACTGACAGAGAGTGATCACAGAACATGAATCACTGTTGTCATGTGCTGGAAACTACAGTGAGTCTGTGTGTAACTGGCAGGTGACACTGGCTTGGTGGGACTTCCTGGTGTGAGAGGACCACCTGGTATTCCTGGAGATGTTGGTCCCCCAGGTACTACAACAACCCTGTTCCATTATGGCTATACTATATAACTATAATATAATAAGCTGTGTTTAAATGATTACATTAAAATTAAAAAATTTCTGTTCCCAGGAACCCCTGGGCTGCAAGGCCCCCCAGGTTTGCATATATATATATATATATATATATATATATATAGATTTACCAAAAATAAATATTTTACTCTCATTACAGATTAGATTGTGTATATATTATATTTGTTTATCAATCCTCCAGGTATTGCTGGAAATCCAGGACAACCTGGTGGTAAAGGTAATGTTTCATTTCTTTTCTAATACTAGATCTATAAACAAAAAACAAATCCACTGCCATATATGATTCTGAATGCCAAATTAAAAAATTTCCACTCAGTTTACAGTCTTAGATTTTTGGTGAAAGAGACCTTCTTCAGGCTATAAACACTATCACATACATAGGAAAGGAACAGATTCCCACAGGGGCAGGAGGGGTCATTAACAGCATACCTGAGATTTGTTCCACACCTAAGAATAGCATACCTTATAATGAATATGCTTATGTTTGCTTGCTTTTGTTTTCTCTCTTATCAGAGCAGACATTAGATTGCAAATTTCAAAAGTAGCTAATATAGCTGTGCTGCTAACATTTGCTAATTAGTACTAAACACAACATACAGCTGAAGATGATGAGAATGTATTATGTGCATAGTGTATAAAATGCCATAAAAATCCACCTACAGATGATGCAATATTTCACTATGACCCAAAGTGGAGCAACTAATTGACCATCTGACTCTGCCATTAGCTGAGCCCTGATTAGTCTGTCATGATTTGGTAGTAAAACTCTCAAAGTAAGGAAAGGCTAAAGTCATTTTACACACCAATGTAACAATTGATACATGTCTGAAATGTATAGCATCTTTATGTCATCATAACAATGCCTTTCAGGTGAACCAGGACCACCTGGCAAAGTCATTGCTCCAAGTAAGAACAGCAACATTTGTTGCACTAATTACACACAATGTAAAACAGATTTGCTTTGCAGCTATAGGAAAATACAGTGTCTAGTACGTTGTAACTGGTTGTTGTTTTGACTGTGTTTCTAGTTGGCTCTGATACTGTGGCCATTCCTGGACCTCCAGGGCCCGCTGGGCCTCCAGGTCCTGCGGGGTTACCTGGTTTGTCTGGTCCTATTGGCCCTGCTGGTGTCCCAGGACAACATGGTATATCCAAACACAAGACACATATTAATCTGAAACGGCTAAAAGCTAATAGATACATGGATATGTCGATTGCTGATTCATTTTTAATAGATTTCCTTTTATGGCATGTTACATTGGCATTATCATTTAGGTCCTAAGGGAGAAAGAGGGGAGAAAGGAGAGAAAGGAGAAAGGGGAGAGAAGGGAGAACAGGGAAAACCTGGTGACCGTGGTATTAGCATCACAAGCCCAACTGATAGTGAGTACTTCTGTTTCTTCAATTCCTTACATTGATGCCAACTGTTGGTAGTATCAAGGTAATACAGTGACACATTAATATATGCTGATACATTGTCTATGTTTTTATATCTGCTTCAGTTGCTAGACTGCCTGGTCCGCCAGGACCCCCAGGGCTTCCTGGAGCACCTGGTCCTCAGGGTCCTCCTGGTATGTTGAAAGTTATTTGCAAGATACCTATGGCATTCCCAAAAAATGATGACAGGTGCTTAGATCCAACTAACAGTTATCAAATGCTGCTGTCACTGTTGTCAGGTGAGGGCAAACAAGGTCCACCAGGACGCAGAGGTCCTGCCGGAGATCCAGGTAAACAACTATCTGCTATTACACAGATAGACACGTAGAGAAATACATCATCTGATTTATAAAAAAGCAGAATGAATATTTTAACTGTACTGCCGTCCCCACAGGTATTGGTTTACCTGGACCCCCAGGACCGAAAGGAGAACCTGGCAGCTTTGTGCCCACATCAGGTTGGTGAAAGAAATTTCATTCCAGATGATCTGTAGGTCAACAACTGGACACAAGGATCGCTCTATGGAAATTTCCAAGCAGCAGTGGGGAACAAGTTCTCATTTGGTAACAGCTGTATTTCCTTTACATGTTTGATGCAGTTGTCTATGTTTTTCCATAGAAACCTTCTTTGCTGGACCACCAGGACCTCCAGGACCCCAAGGCCCGCAGGGTATAGCAGGTAGATTGAATAAATGATATACTTCTGAAAAAATGTGTCTGTCAGTCAAAAATGTACAACAAAATTGTGGTGAATTTGAGTATTTCTTTAAAATTGTTTAGAACCCCTTGTTCACAAAAATACTGTTCATCCTATCATTACTTCTTAGGTGAACCAGGACAACAGGGGTACCAAGGTGAGGAAACTTTAAACCATTGCATGCATCATAGTGTTTAAAAACTACAGGCATAATCTAATTAATTTAATGATGATTGTTCTAGGTCAACCAGGTCAACCAGGTCTTCCAGGAAGTCCAGGGGAGCCAGGTGTTGGTATGTGAACAGCGTTTCGATAAGTTGGATTTTTCAAATTTTCATGTAGAAGATCCTCTACAAGGGTACATATGTGCTAAGCTTTGTATGTCATATTCTTGCTGACAACTAGAGCGTTTTCTCCTGTAAGACAGTTTAACAGTTCAAAACTGTACAAAACTAGGACAAGGCCTAGTAATAAAAAATTCCTTCCGATACTTCTGCCACATCTTGTAGCCTTGATCAATACATGGACTTGCTTAGATTTAATGGAGATGCAGTATTTCTATTAGCAATAAAGAACCTTAAAACACTTTTACCAGATATTGAATCAATGTGTCCATGTCAGGTTTCCCTGGTCAGCCTGGTGCCAGAGGTCCTCCAGGCCCAGAAGGACCTCCAGGTCCACAAGGCCCAGAGGGGCCACAAGGACCTAAAGGTAAACTCACTTAACTGTTTTGTGAGACCTACAAATTCTCATATACATGGAACAAATTCTCCTGTATTATTCATTCACAGGGTTTAGCCACAGTGAATCATTACATAGAAACAGTTTTTGTTCATTCTGTCTGTCTTTTTAAGATGTTAGCAAACACTGTGTTACATGTTCCTTGCAGGTGATGGAGACGCTTCTAGCGGTAAGACCATTCTAAGTCATCTCATCTCATATTAAATCATGTATCAAGACAATGTCATCATAATAATCAGGGTTTGGGTTTAGAGGCTATATTAAGACATCTGGCAATCACAAATTTGCAATGTGTAAAATATGAAAGATTTAGTGGCATCTAGTGAGTGAGACTGCAGAATATAACCATCTGAAAATGAAAAAATAACAGTAGTCCTTTGTAGTCAACAGTAGTCATATTAAATTATTTTGATATAATAAAACTGCAGCTGGTATTGGCTCCATCCCCTTTGACCCTGGATAGCAGGAATAACTGGTAAAGTTAATGGATAATAAAATTGCTCTTCAACTCTTGTACTATCATTTCTACGTGTATAACATTTTACATTGGAATTTGTATTATCACACTAGGTCCATTCAGTCCTGGCCCCCCTGGTCCACCTGGACCACCGGGTCCACCTGGAAGTAGGACAGATGTGAGCCAGTACATTGGAGAGTATCTTCAGAGTAAGTACTGTTATTTATTTACAGTGGTTTGTGTAACACTGCTTATTGATGAAAGAAGTGATCTGTAAGACAATGGTCTTGACACACAGGTGCTGGCATTAGAGAATACCTGGCTGGACCTCCTGGTCCTCCTGGTCCCCCAGGATCCCCAGGATCCCCAGGGCCTGCAGGGGACGGGCTGGTGAATGATGTGACCAACCGAGTCATCACCTACATCCAGAGTATAACCAATTACATCTATAATTACACAGGACATATGTGTTTAAAAATCAACTATTTCCTATTCTCACAGATGGCCTTTGTTGCAATGGCAGTATGTAAATGAACTATCTATAGCTAATAGTGAATCATTTAGAGCTATTTTATACCATGTATCACTCTGGTGGCATCAGGTAATATCATTGGCTCCATGTTAATGTTCTGACCAAGAAATAATTTACTTGACAACTGATTCCCTCAGAATATTGACATGTGGTTTATCCAGCTCAGGAGAGCGGATAATAAGACTGGTAATTATTTGTGCCTAGGAGAGGATGTTAGGAGATATGTTGCTGGTCCTCCTGGTCCACCGGGTCCTCCTGGTGCTACAGGTCTTGGTGGCTACATAATTAATACCCAGGATGTTGCTGAACATGTTCTTGGACTCATGAATGGTAAGTGTTGGAGCCAGACGTGCAGGGTGCTGTTTTCAGACAATATGAATGTGACTGTGACTGTTCTTTCTGTCACTAGACAGGGGGATGTCAGGTATCCCTGGACCCCCTGGACCTCCTGGGCCTCCTGGTATCCCTGGAAACCTGATATCATGTAAGCGTTACAGTAACAATAGTTTCTTACCAGTAAAGCCCCATAGCAAAATTGCCTGTAGTGTTTTTAAACTAACATGTAGATTGTCTGACTAGCTGGGTATCAAGCACTTATGGGGCCACAAGGCCCCCCTGGTCTCCCAGGTGTCCCTGGGCCACCAGGTCCACCTGGACCATCAGGACCACCTGGCCCGCCAGGATTTGCAAACTACATCAGCTCTGAAATTCATGACTATCTGCAAAGTGAGAATGATTGAAAATCTTGATTTCTTCTGTTCATGAAAAATTAAATATATATGTATGTATTTTTCTGACTGTCCAACTGTTCCATTGTCTTCTCAAAGGTGTTGCCTTTAGAGACCATCCAGACCCTCATGGTCATCCTGGTCCTGAAGGCCCCCCTGGTAAAATCCATGGACTGGTTCCCTATGCTGAGCATGCCAACAGAAAGCCAATCAGAACGAAACGACAAGACCATGTCAGGAGTGAGTTTGAAGGAACAATTCATTCAATTAAAAATGTAGACCTGTAGCTCAAAATGTGTCCTCAAAGCTAAGATATAACAAGTTTAGTTAATTCTGGGTCTTAGATGTGTTTGAGGGCATAAGCAGGGTTTAAGGAGAATGGCGTAGGTTTTGGAGGAAAAAAAATAACATAGTACTACATACAAAGAAAATAAGTAATATGTAAGCAGCCACATGCTTTAATCACTATCATACTTTATAGACAAAGTATTTTCACTTGCACTTAGCTTACCGTTTAACAATATTCTGTTGGGATTTAAGTCTAAATATAAAACTTGGGAAACTGCATTATAGTACCATATGAAGTCATGTGATGTTGCACTGTATTCAGGTGATGGAGCTATGTTTGGACTTCCTGGTCCAACAGGCCCTCCTGGACCCCCAGGACACAAGGGGGAGCCAAGTGTGCCTGGCAACAGAGACCGGAACCTGGATACTGGTGACTACTCCAGTATGGCTGTCAAAGTAACTGATTACATCAAAAGTAGGTTGAAATTAGTCAAGAATCACATGAGAAATTACGAAATTCACAGACAGTATCTTGAATTCATAAATGCTCACTATGGTCTAAGGATTGCATTTTATTTTGTCTTGTGTTGCTCATTTTATTTAAGTTTATTTCAATTTTATTTAATCAGGATTTCACTTGAGATACAGTGGGTACGGAAAGTATTCAAACCCCTTTAAATTTTTCACTCTTTGTGTCATTGCAGCCATTTGCCATAATCAAAAAAGTTCCTTTTATTTCTCATTAATGTACACTCAGCACCCCATCTTGACAGAAAAAAACAGAAATGTAGAAATTTTTGCAAATTTATTAAAAAAAAAAAAAACTGAAATATCACATGGTCATAAGTATTCAGACCCTTTGCAGTGACACTCATATTTAACTCACATGCTGTCCATTTCTTCTGATCCTCCTTGAGATGGTTCTGCTCCTTCATTGGAGTCCAGCTGTGTTTAATTAAACTGATTGGACTTGATTAGGAAAGGCACACACCTGTCTATATAAGACCTTACAGCTCACAGTGCATGTCAGAGCAAATGAGAATCATGAGGTCGAAGGAACTGCCCAAGGAGCTCAGAGACAGAATTGTGGCAAGGCACAGATCTGGCCAAGGTTACAAAAGAATTTCTGCAGCACTCAAGGTTCCTAAGAGCACAGTGGCCTCCATAATCCTCAAATGGAAAAAGTTTGGGACGACCAGAACTCTTCCTAGACCTGGCCGTCCAGCCAAACTGAGCAATCGTGGGTGAAGAGCCTTGGTGAGAGAGGTAAAGAAGAACCCAAAGATCACTGTGGCTGAGCTCCAGAGATGCAGTAGGGAGATGGGAGAAAGTTCCACAAAGTCAACTATCACTGCAGCCCTCCACCAGTCGAGGCTTTATGGCAGAGTGGCCCGACGGAAGCCTCTCCTCAGTGCAAGACACATGAAAGCCCACATAGAGTTTGCCAAAAAACACATGAAGGACTCCCAGACTATGAGAAATAAGATTCTCTGGTCTGATGAGACCAAGATTGAACGTTTTGGCGTTAATTCTAAGCGGTATGTGTGGAGAAACCAGGCACTGCTCATCACCTGCCCAATACAATCCCTACAGTGAAACATGGTGGTGGGAGCATCATGTTGTGGGGGTGTTTTTCAGCTGCAGGGACAGGACGACTGGTTGTAATTGAAGGAAAGATGAATGCGGCCAAGTACAGAGATATCCTGGAAGAAAACCTCTTCCAGAGTGCTCAGGACCTCAGACTGGGCTGAAGGTTCACCTTTCAACAGGACAATGACCCTAAGCACACAGCTAAAATAACAAAGGAGTGGCTTTGGAACAACTCTGTGACCGTTCTTGACTGGCCCAGCCAGAGCCCTGACCTAAACCCAATTGAGCATCTCTGGAGAGACCTGAAAATGGCTGTCCACCAACGTTCACCATCCAACCTGACAGAACTGGAGCGGATCTGCAAGGAAGAATGGCAGAGGATCCCCAAATCCAGGTGTGAAAAACCTGTTGCATCATTCCCAAGAAGACTCATGGCTGTACTAGCTCAAAAGGGTGCTTCTACTCAATACTGAGCACAGGGTCTGAATACTTATGACCATGTGATATTTCAGTTTTTCTTTTTTAATAAATTTGCAAAAATTTCTACATTTCTGTTTTTTTTTCTGTCAAGATGGGGTGCTGAGTGTACATTAATGAGAAATAAAAGGAACTTTTTGGATTTTGGAAAATGGCTGCAATGACACAACGAGTGAAAAATGTAAAGGGGTCTGAATACTTTCCGGTACCCACTGTATATTTATTACAGGAGAAAGATAGCCAGGTAGTCAAAATAGCAGGTAGGGGGCACAATGTGATGGTTGAAGCCAGCAGATCAGATGAATATTTGAATTATTCCAAGCCCAGTATAAATAATACAAAAATTACAGAATGTCCTGAGTATACTCAGATTCAAGATTACTTCTGTAGATGTTCTGTCCTGGCAGCTGATAGACAGGAAAAAGCATCAAGGTTAATAGTTTGTATGTAATATGAGTACCTACTATCTTTTACATGTAGCCCATGGTCTACTCCATGATGTTTTGAGAGACTTTGAACGTGTTGTGCAAGGACCTCCAGGACCACCTGGCCCTCCAGGTCCTCCAGGATATAGCCAAAGGTTTGGTTCTAAGGATAACAGTACAGAACTGTTGCAATACATCAAATGTGAGTTTAGTACAAAGCTATAATTTTCAAATCAAAATCGACAAGAAAAAAACACTGATAAAGGCTCTGGTTGATACTTATTTTCCAGCACATGGTCTGCAACGAGACATCACGCGGAACCACAATAAACGCATCATCCCAGGACCACCTGGACCACCTGGCCCTCCAGGTCCACCAGGATACAGCCAATTGTTTGGTTCTGACACAAATGTCACGGATTTGGTGGAATTCATCAGAAGTAAAGTAGTATTAATCACTAGTAATTAGTAATAGTTTAAAAAATACAGTACGCAGCTAAAAATGTGAGAATGTGTATTTCTTAAAATAACAGAATTAATCCTCCACAGGAAATGGAGCCATTGTAGGACCACCAGGGAGACCAGGACAGAAAGGGGTCATGGGTATCCCAGGCCGAAAAGGAGAAAAGGGTGTGTATTGGAACAATCAATCTAGTCCCCTCAATAATTATTTTCATATGGTTACTTTACATTCATTTAATCATTAAGGAAACCTTTTCTGGACACAGGTGAAAAAGGTCTTCCTGGGTCTGAGGGATGCAAAGGACAAAAGGGTGAAAGAGGTCAGTTTTTTCTGCATTACATACCACATGCCATCTTCACAGTGTGCAACAGTTCTTCAGTCACACAGTCATGTCCTTTTCACTCTTCAACAACACTGTGTAAAGTGTAAAGTTAGCTCAATTAATTAATCAGTCAGTTTATTTATAAAGCACTTCAAATTAAAAAAAAAAATCAAATAGTGTAAGAATGCTGACTGAAGGGCCTTGTTCAAAATGCAAAACGGGAGGATTTACTCCAAATACTATACATTATGTTTCTGATGTCATTCAAGCATTTGAATAAAAACTGTTCTTTTGCTGTACACACATATACACAACGTGTATGGCAAATTTTCTTTATGACAGATATGATCTAGACCAATTTAGGACAGTTTCTGGCATTCGGATCAGCAGACTAAGATGAGATAACAGAATTTCAGCTGCTCAGCTGTATCAAAAGCCACCATGAGAAAAACTAGAAGCACTCTATCCCTGGCATCTCTAGTTACTAGAATGGTGTACCTATTATGTCTTAAATTACGACTGGACTGACATTTCTTATTTGCCAATAAAACACACTGGAGTTAACAAAAAATAGTATTTTCAATGGGAAGGGTAACATGATTTTACTACTACATAGTACTATTACTTTACCTATTATTAATATGTATATGTAGTTTTGTTTGTATATAGTTCTGTGAATATGAGGTATATTCTTAATGGCTGTGCCCTCTGTCTTGGAAGGAGCCTGTACAAGTATCTAGACAGACAGAACTGGGCACACCCCTGATCACAGACCACTTTACACAGTGTTGGTGAAGAGTCAGAAGTTGCTGCAGATATTTGCTAACATTTAATTTAATTTAATGTGCTAGAGTAAGCAGGCACTCAATGATCCAAACAGGTTACATTACAGTGAAACCCTGTGTTGCTTTTCAGAATTCACAGTGATGGCTAAAAGGAGAAGGGATGCTGGAGTTTGAGTGCCAATTTGTTGAACATATAGACCTTTAAGTGAAATCCTGATGTTCGTGGAATTTGTTTAGTGTGTAAAACCAATTTATGTTTCTATAAATGATTTGCGATTGTATTTTTATAATCCTGAATATCTGTTGATCTGAGTTGTTTGTAAAATCTGGAATCATAAATAGCATTGAATTAGTTCATCAGATACACTACTGAGGGGTGGGGGAATCTTTTATTTTGAAGGGTTGAATTTTACTTCATAATGGTTGGCATTTTCTATTTGGACTGTGGTTTATAGCAAATATTTTTCTGTATGTATATGTTTTTTTAATAGAAATAAGCTTTTTTGTGGCTTTCCATTACTGCTAGATAAATATACAGCTTCAGTGGACTCAAATCAGGGACAAAACATAACTGTAGTACAGATGAAACTGTTTATTTACAGCAAAATGAAAATCTACTTTACACAGGCAATCTAAAAACTATACATTTATTTTTTAAAAATGACAACATAAGTTTGATCTGGATGAGCTAGCATTCAAAATGTAACCAGTTTACAGTTTTAATAAAATCTAGCTGATAAACAGAACAAGTTCTAACAGGACGGATTTTCTATTATTTTTGTATGTTGCAAAACCTCCAATCAATAAAGGAGTGAATGAGCTAACAGTACAGATGCTGCAGTGTGAGTTTTTTTTATAAGGAACTAGTGAGAAAGTTCTGCAAAAGGTGCACAGCACTCCTTCACTGTGTTTTTGTATGTAACAGTTCAGTTATTAACTGCATTTGTCTCACTTTAAAGCCAATCATGAAAAACAAACTATGAACCAATCAGAAGTCATACGACCTAAACCAGCCAGGTCCATATTTTTTCCATTAACTGCATCAAATATTACACTATGTTTGCATCATACATAATACATCAGCCTAAAAAAACATTTGCTAAAAGGACAGTTCTGCTTTTGTTTTTGAAAGAATTTGACTGAAAAAAAAAATCCAAAAGTGGTAATATGCTTCATAAAACTAAGAGTGTGACAAACCTCTTTAAAGGCAGTCACAGGAATATAGAATATCCATTTCTGAAGTATTAAGGCTATTAGCTAACATGACAAGAACAGTATTATCATTATAATGGAGATGGAAAAAAAAACATGTAGACCTACCCCATGATACATCTGGTAGAAAGATATTACAAGGAGATATATGAAACCCAAAACAAATACAAAAGATACATCCACGGTAACTGCAGCTTAAGTGATTTCTGGTTGAACAGGAAACTGTAAATGTGTTTGGTGAGTTTTCATGACACAGGATCTGGATATTCTTGCAAATGTTATAAAATTTACATGATTTACGGATATCAATGAAAAACCGCATTCATTATTCACCCCTGAAGAACTTGACTCCTACAGATACACAACTTTTACTAAAAAAATAAAAACCCTAACTAACAAACAGATGCACCACACAGCCACCACAGTGATTTCCCTAGTGTCCATTTAACAGTGATCATTTGTCTCTGTATGTAAACACTATCTCCACAACTCCCGAACCATATGCAACAAAGAAACTAATGGGTTTACACCATTTGTTGCTTGTTGCTCAATAGGATCTCAAGTCTTTAAGTGCTTGAGACACAAAGGCATTTTGAAGATAAGAACCTTGAAAAGAAGGAAACATTACTACTGGGAAAAGTTCCTATACGTTCTATTGAAATCATGCATAAGAGGTTATTTTACCCACTCAGAGACAGTATCATTTAATAAAAATATACTGTAGCATCATTCCTTTGACAAGAGTGGTATAAAAATGTGCTTCGTCTTCTTTCCCAGAAATACATTCTAGTTTATGTTCAACAGTAAACATTGCTACTTAATATCCAACCAAATCATTAAGTGGTATAAAAAAAAAAATACTTTCCTTAGTGCAAACGTCTAAATAAGAGAAAAATTGAGCAGCAAATAATGGTCAGAAATTGCTTGGATTTAACATCAAATTCTGCAGGCACTGGGGAGAAAAAAAAAAAAATAATTCAATCACAAAAGAAAGTTGCACAGAGAACTACCTCACCTTAGTGTTTTTGAGGTGGTGAATGAAACACTGAACATAAAAATCTCTTCAAAACATAATCAAATGGTCAGACTAAGGA
The DNA here is from genome assembly GCF_900324485.2 of Mastacembelus armatus. NCBI lineage: Eukaryota > Metazoa > Chordata > Actinopteri > Synbranchiformes > Mastacembelidae > Mastacembelus > Mastacembelus armatus. The sequence continues at coordinate 14,436,080 of NC_046633.1, read as the reverse complement.
ACAAAGTTTAATGACATAAAAAAAAAAAAAAAAAACACTTACTCCCCTCTGACAGTCGGCAGAGGATGAAGGCAAGGCGGCATGAGGTTCAGTCCTACGACTCTGTGAGTGAGTGTGGTCTGTGTGTATGTGTATATATGCATGTTGTTTCTTCTAGAAACCTGTGGAGTGTACGCTGGGGATCGGGTAGAACTTGGAGATGCGGCTCTGGGTGGACGGGTTAAGGCACTCTGACTCGCCACTCATCTTGAAGAACACTTCCTGTTCCTGCAGTTTCCGGGCAAACTCTTCCTCCAGAGCCTGTGGGACACACATTTAAAAGTAAAGAAATGAATTATCATTTTTGCTACAGAGTACTGAACCAAAAGAGCAGACATGGAATTATGCCTTGTCTGAATATTAGCACAACGAATTTAAGTTCTAATGTAATAGAATAATATATTTACATATTTAACATTTGTATATATATTTATATATATGGGACTTAGAATAAATACAGGAACAACACAGGAGGAGTCAAGATTAGTAGGAGTACACTACAGGTTGATTTTTATCATCCCCTTGTAACAGATACCTTCTTCCTAGGTCGTAGTTTCTCCCTCCATTCCTTCAGCTCCAGGCTGTGCTCCTCATCGAGCTCCTTCAGCTTCTGGGTCTCATGTTCTATCAGCAGGTGGCACTTCTCATTCTGAAACACACCCAATAATTCAGAAACTCGGAACTGTCCCTAAAACATGTAGGAAATCTGAATATACTTTTGTGTGTATAACTAAAGCCTCTCAAATCTTAACCTGCAGCTGCTGAAGCTCTCGAATGTTGGTGTCACACTGCAGCTGCAGGTCTCTCATCTGGTTTTCATGTTTCTGGTGCTGGTGGAGCCTCTCATTCTTCTGTCTCTTCTCCTCCTGAGCTGCAAACTGGAAAGACACAAACAGGCTTAAAAAGTCCTTTTACTTTCAGAAAGATTTGGGCTTGCCGTGTACTGTTTCCCTTTATTACAGGAAAAAAGAAATTTTCATTTTCCATTAGTTCCCAAGCTCCTTCTCACTTGTTTGATCTTCTCCCTCTCCTGCTCAGGGGTGATGGCAGCTCCAGTGATGCGAAGGCTCTTCTTGAACATGGCCATGCGGGTCTTGGCTTCACTGCGTTGAATCTTTGGCAGCCTGGCTTTCTCCTGAGTCTGCTTGTTCTTCATCTCCTCAATCAGACGCTGGTTGTAGCGCTGCATCTGCTCCATTTCCTGTACAAGGCAAACACCAGCAGACACAGGAGATGTTTCTTGTGCTGAAGTGTTTTCTATGATATTTCATATAGTCCCTTTTTGAGAGAAACAAAACAATTGAAGTTGAAAGAAAGATCAAAGAACCACGTGGAGGAAGTTTTCCATCTGGCCTCTACCTTCTCATGTCTCTTGAGCAGCTGGTGTCTCTGCATGAAGTACTGATCTTTGAGCTGCTGTTTGAACAGCTGGTGTTTCTCCTGCAGATGGCGCTCTTCCAGCTCCCACATCGCAGCCTCCCGTGCTGCATGCAGACACAAGTTAAATGACTGCACAGACCCATTCAGAGGCTCATTTAGGGGAACATCTCTACAACATTATACATCTTTATCAGAGCATTCTGCTTTACTACATGGTGCAGTGGAGAGGAACAAGATGTCCTGTAAAACTTGCAATAACAATTGCATGCTAAAATTACCTCATTTGTAGCACAAAGCTTGAAATACTCTTACCACCCAACATCAACTCTACTAGTAATGAGGCTTTAGCTTTTAAACCATGAACTATCCCACAATTTCTACTCGCTTTGAAAGCTCTTTACAAGACTGTGAAACACAGTAACAACCTCCCATGACTTGGTTCAGGCATATTAAGCATGGGATTAAGTCCCAGGCAGTGCTAACTGCTAATGAGCCGCTGTTCACTGCAGTCGTGTCTGAAGGGGCTGCAGTCTGTGTTAGAAGGAATGTGCTTTCCCACTGCCTCCGAAGAGAGATCCTTTATTGCTGCTTTACCTTGCTACACATGGTGAGGTTAATGTTCATTGCTATAATATGATAAAACTCATCAAGAAGTAATTTAAAAATAATGCTTGGCTGCGAGTCAAAGATTTTCAAACAATGGTAACATTAACCTGTCTGTAGAAGTAAGTGGGGAAGAAAAGTTAATTACTGTGATGAACTGTTGTAAACCCTGCCATCAGCTAAACCACAGTTTAAAAGTTCCAAAAGCAAAAACAAACAAACAAAAAAACATTTAAAAAGGCTGTTTAATCCGTGACCTTTTTGCTTAGAATAATCATCATGCACTTGCAATCAAAAGTGAAACACCTGTTTGACTATTTTTTGATCATCAGTTAGGCAGGTGTCTTTAACATAAAAAACTGGTGCATAAAATTGAAACATTTACATTTATTTGGAATAAAGTTTGTGTTTTCACCGATTACTGAACAAAATTTGACATTCTGTAAAACCAAAAGCAAAACAAAAAGAGCTATACTAAATTAAAACAAGCTAAAAGGTGATGGTTAAAACTCTTTTCTAAAGCTTTGCAGTTGGTAATACAGGAGCATATTTTTAACAGTTTATGCTGCTTGCTTATGTCCTCTGTTTACCACATAGGACTTGTTAACTCTGTTCAACATTTAACAGATCTGTGTTAATTTAAAATGTATCCTTCAACTTGCACATCATTTTATATCTGGTTTTAATTTCTATGAACTGTTGTTCCTATAGCACAATGTTTTTTTTTTTTTGTTGTTGTAAAAAGTGTTGGTGCATCCTTCTTGTGTAGAGCACTTTAAATTAATAAATCATTTTCCTTAAAGTGTGGGTGTAATGCTCTAAGACGTGTGAAAAGGAAAACAAGAGTGCCTCACATCAAGCTGGTCAAACAGACAAAGTAAGTGTCTTCTGTCCCACATGACATGAGAGCTACAGCACCTGACTGACAGATACAGTCTGACATTATTATTACCTCTTAGAAGCTGCTGCTTGTGGTTGAGGCAGTCTCTCTCGATGGTGGCGAGCTCATGTTTGTGTTGCTGGATTATCTTCTTCAGAGCACTGTCCAGATCCTGCTGCTGCTTCTGAAGAAACTCTTGCTCCTGGATGAAAAATAATACAGATTACAATTTCCATTTCATATTACACCGGTGCATGTAAAAACCTCTACAAAACACAAATGAGCTGGAAAAGGCACAGAACCTCCATTCACAATAATCAATGACACATCTGAACCTAATTACTGGAGTACTTATACAGTGACACGAAGCATCACACTTTCAACAAAACCTTTTTGAGGACATTAAGAGGAACAGTCTTTGAAGTCGCGTGTTAGTGTGTTTCTGTGCTTGCCTGCCTGTCGAGTTCACCTCAGGCTAAGCACTGCTTGAGCTGATGAACCAGACGACTGGCAATGAGGAGTTCTTCAATTGCTCATCAGTCAGGTTAATCCAGCCTACTTGGCTCAGCTACTACAGAGGAACCCAACATTTAGCATGCTGATAAACTGCAGTCAACATGTTCATGCTTACTAATGCTACATGTCTATAAATGTCTATGGATGACTCTACAGATTATAAAATTAGCATGTTCTTTAATAGAAAAAAGAACAAACTAAATTTTTTTTATGTAGTAAAATTTAAGTATTGGCACTTCTATAGATTTATTGATAGTAAAGCACTATTTTAGCTTGGTACTAGCCCTTTTGCATGTACTCATAAATAGAAAATACTGTGTGGAGTTTCAAGAGTAAAAAGTCATGCTGAAGGAGTAGGGCAAATTCCAAATCATAACACAAAGGCAGGGGGCGGGTATCATAACATGGGCCACTCCCTGTGGATTGCATCACATTACCCACGCACACTCCACTAAACACTACACTGTGGGTGTGAGGTTTAGAAAAGTGATGAAGTAGAATCAGTAGTTGGCAGTAGAAATAGCCTGAGACAGGACAATAAGTGAAAGCTGCCATCACAGTTACAACAAAAGACATGAGAATTAGAGAATCGGGTACTCTGGTTTTCCCCCACAGTCCAAAAACATGCATGTTAAGCTGACTGGTGAGTGTGTGTGTGGTTGTTTGTCTTTGTGTGTCTATATGTGACCCTGCAATGGACTGGAGACCTGTCTAGGGTGTACCCCTTCCTTCCACCCAAAAGAGAGCTGGGATAGGCTCCAGCAGATCCCCGTGACCCTGGTTAAGGGATAAGCGGTTATAGATAATGGATGGATGGAAGGTAGTGTGTGTCAAAGTTCAAAATCCACTGCAAACTGAGCCCTCATTACTTCCTCTGGCGGGACTTGGATACTATCAAGATACAATATGTTTTATGATAGCATTTCTCACATGCTTTTGAGACAGTCCCACCTCCTGTTCACCCTGTGTCAGGGCAGCCATAAGCAATAAGATGGAAATAAAATCATACCAAAGCTGTGGATAGATTAGAATTACATGAGGAAGCAAATGGGAAGTGGCAGCGCAGACTAATTTATCCCTAGTGCAAGCTGAACACTGGTTATGTAAACACCTATAAGGAAGATCAGAAATGCGTGTGTCCAAGTATCACATCAACCCACTATAAATAGAATCTTTATAAGCTGCCCTGTGCAGAACAAGTAAAAAGGTAATGAAAGGCAGGAGAGTACTTGCTAACCTCTTTCTTGCGATTTTTCAGCATGTTCTGGTACTTGGACAACTCTTTGTCCTGCTCAGCTTTAATGCGTTTGGCCTCATCCCTGAGCCGGTTGGTGTGCTCCTGCTCCAGCCTCTCAATGGTCTGCTTCTGCTGACGCTCCAGGTTTTCTACCTCCTGGTCATACTGACGCTTCTTACTCTGGAGGACACAGAGGGTCACATAATAATAGGTTGTGGTAAAAGAGGAAGCAACTCGATGCTTTCGGTGTGTAAATTCCTACAAGCATTTTGCAGCAGTTCTAGATAAAAAAAAAAAAAAAAAAACATATAATGTATTTTACTATTTCTATTGCTCTAGTGTGTTGTAGGTAACAAAGCCAAAGAGTGAATCATATGAAAAGGAAAATTTGAATTTGCTAATTATTTTCAGGGGGCAAACAACTAATATTCAAGAAGCTGCTACACAGATGACTCACACAAAACTGAGAGGCCATTAGCAGTCTGTCATCTGTGTTAGATGAGTCATTGTCTTTTACAATTTTTCCCACATCTGGACATTTTTTGCTTTATTTAAGAAATATGAGGCTGTTTTTTATGTGCAGGTTCTTCTCCCTTGGTGCATAACAGTTTCTTTGTGATGTCTCCACAATTTCTTCAATATATGTTATGCAAGAACAATAAAGGTCTCGTAGGCCTTAGGTTGAAATGAAAAATGCTAAACCAACACACAAACAGGAACAAAACGCATGCTCATGGGAGGTTTTGGCTTACAAAACTCATCTCTAAGTTTTACTTTTAGGATCTGTGCAAAATAAATTCAGCAAGGTGCTCTGACAAGAGAAGAAGGCTGCATTCCCTACTGGGTACATACAGTATAACACTACTATACCCCATGTAGCAAACAAGTTGCCAGTGTTCGTTTATGTTAACAAATTTTATACATTATAGTAGAGCACAACCTCCCTCAATAACTACTCAGTATACAGTATATTTATGAAGGCTGTTTAGATTTTGAATACAGACTAATATTTTAACTAGACATACTTATACCCAGTTCCATTCACCAATGAGCTGAGGTAGTAACAGAAAATAAAACTAGTATTTTTGTGAACAAACATGATTCAAAATGTGCATTGCATGTGTATTCTGCTGAATGGTAACACTGCCTTTTTATACAATTCCAGAGAAATGTTGGACTGCTGCTTTGTCCCATTATAATTTAAGCTATGTGTCACTGGGCACACAGGGCCTACATGGGTGTGTGCTGAAGTGTAAGAAACACAGGGGCAATGTTGTTGGATGTATGTGGTCTGGAAAATCACAGATTTTAAAAGGAAAAGTAGAAGCCTAACCCCTTGAAAAACTCACTGTGGTTTCCTGTTCAAAGCGACGGTAGATTTGTTCTTTTTGCTGCTGCAGCTTGTTGCTAAGTTGTTGCTGGGCCCTCTGCTCCTCCTTCTGCAGGAGACGCAGCTCCCTCAGCTCCTGACGCCTGAAGAGGAGGAGGCAGAGAAGATGAAGATGATGGCAGAGGTAATAAAAAAAAAAACAAAAAGGCAAATTATGTGTTTTGCATGATGTGGTGAGGTGAAACATGATGAGCATTTAGAGAGAATAACTCCACACACCAAGGTACAATAGGGTTCCTGGGCAACTCATTTTAAGAATATTTGCATAAAACTGAAGTGCAGGTGTATGCACATGAAGACAGGTGAATACCTCAGAAATCTCATTTCCTCATTCTTGGTGTCATTGTCAGTAACTATCTTTGATGTAGTCACGCTCACTTCCACTCCATCCACAATGAATTTGCGGGTCTTTTTCAGTGTCTTTTTCTGACGTCTGGTGTCCTTGAAAAAAGAATTACATACACCTTCAGCAAATAATATAATTTCTGGTTTAAACAGATGATCTTATAGAGTTTCACAGTTCTCATGCAACTATTTGCAGAATACATTTTTCATGAAAAGTCTGTGTACTATGTACATTACCTGTATGGAAACAGACCCAGGCTCTTTGGTTTTGGACAGAAAGCTGGAGATAGAGAGATTCAGGTCCACACTGCTGTTATCTGCAGTTGAGCCACTCCCAGAGTCAGAATCTTTCTCTTTGTCATCCTTAGCTTTGTCTGGAACTTTGTCCTCTTGTTCTGCATTTATTTCCATAGGCTTCTCTCCATTCTCCTCTCCTGGGAAATCTTTGTCTTGTTCTGACAGTGCCAATGTCACCTTCAGATGCTCTTCTTCCACTGGCTTGTTTGATTCCTCCACAACAGCCATCTCTTCCTCCTGAGGAGCCTCAGTCACCCCTGAGTTCTCTGTGGCAGCCTCTTGCTTGGCGAGGAGCTCAACTGTGTCCACTTCTTTTTCATCCTCAACAGCTATCTTCATCTGCTGCATTTCCTTACCAGGTAACTCTGGTTCAGTCTCTAGTTCTGGTGTGGCTACATTTACTTCTGCTTCTGCTTCTGGAAGCCTGTCCTCCCCAAGTCTCTGTTCTGTCTGTCCATCCTCAACTGGAGTATTTGATGCTTCCTCTATGGTTTGCTTTTCTTCTGCAGGGGCACTGGGCTCCTCCACAAAGCCAGTGTCCAGCACATGGCCACAGGGGAACTCAGTTGGTGTGGACACAGGAAGAACTGGTTCAACCTTCTCAGGGACTGATTCCAAGATAGAGGGAGACAGTGGAATCTTCTCATCCTCTGAACTGGCAACGCTGACATCAGATGGGGCGCGTTTGTGGCCCTGAAGCAGAGGTAGAAAAAGTCAGAAATGTTCATTTCTATAGAAGTCAAACAGGAATACTTAACTGACACTATTTGAATGGAAGTAATTGGTAATTTAATTGATTTGTTTCATGTTAACGACCATTAAAAACTGAGTGGGTGAAATTACACAATACATAATAATTACAACAGATAAAAAGGAACTTCATATATTGAAATGTAAGGATTAGAAATAAAAATGCAGCATAAAAATCCTGTTCTTAAACTGAGCTATTTTGGTGGAAAAGGACTCACAGGTGACTGAGTAAAATTAATCTGCAACAGTTTGAATAATACATTTTTAATATTTTTCATCAAATCTTCTATAACAAGGTGACAAATTTTTACTTATTTCGCTACTTTCCTTTGCATCATGTGTTGTCTTTGGACTGTCAAAGGGCATATGTTGCTATATTAAGAAACTAAAGACCAAAAAGTTAATTGATTAATCAAGAATTTAATTAATTAAAAATATAATTATAATTTGTAGCCCAAATCAGTGTAGTACAAAACACAAACGTGTAAATCTTTGGCCTGGAAATGCAGTTTTAAATGTTTGCAGGACAAGTGTAGGTAAACTGCATCTCCGCAAGTTCACAGCTGTTTCACTTCATTCCATAGATTAGAATAAAGTTCATTTCTAGAAAATGATGAAATTTCCCGTGCTCTAATACAAGAAAAAAAAAAATGATACAAAACAATAAAAATAACTTACAGCCAGCATTTTTTTCTAATGAATTTCCCTTGCAAACTAATTTTAGTAAATGTTAACCCACCAGATGTGCCTCTGTCTCCTCCTCTTCTTCTTCCTCTCTGTGCTCTTCAATTTCCTCAGTGACCTCAGCCTTCGCCTCAGCTATGAGCTCCCTCAATGGTTTGTTGTCTGTCATACTGGACACAAATGAATGCTGTTGACGAGATAAGAAAAAATAATATGATCGGCTATCAAAAATGTATTTAAGCATGAACACCCAGTGTGTAGCATATACTGTAGGCAAACTTAATATTTCTAACTGACACAATAAAAGCACTTCAACTTAGCAGCAAAGACTAGGCACCCCATTGACAACTAATCCCACATATCTCGAGATAAATAGCTCATAGCGTTACAAATATGTAGCAACTTTTTTAAGTATGTAGGGCAAAACAAGGTACATCCAACAAATATGCAGTGAACAAAGCTTGCTGAATATTGTGACCATTCTTTCCTTCTGTTTCTCTGTCTCTCTTGGGGATTGTCACCAATTTGAGTGCACTTCACAATAGACAACGCAAACAGAAGCATTAGTAAACTATTTTAATGAAAAGTCAGATAAGACTGCAAATCATACAAATGTCTTGTCAACCTCACCTTCTTTGGCTTAGAAATCTGCTGCATGTATTCTATCGCTGGCTTGAGAATATGCATCTTCTTTGAAATCAAAACCTTCACTGGTGGTAGACTGCTGTTTTGTAATTTCAAACCCATTGAATCGTCTTCTGTGCAGAGCAATCCTGTGCTGTAAAGTATCTGTGTGCGTGTATGAATGTGTCCTCCCTGCCTCTCTGTAAGTAGGTGGCTCTGCTACTACTAGGCTGAGCACCTTAAACCTTATGGAAAAAGAAAAGCCTGTTCTGCTGACGTCAGCTCAGGCACAAAGGGATGACTGTCAGTCCAGCCAGGGCACATGGCTCAGTACATGCCACAAGCAGATAAACAGATGTTGTCTAGGATTCTGCTGCTTACGTTGTGAATAGCAGATGGTATATCAGTATGGGATGGTGAAGGAGGATTATCAGTTGATTCAAGTAGCTAGAAAGATGGCTGGGGTAACTGACAAGAAAATACAGGTTCAGAACTTGAGTGAAAATGTTACCTGTAGAAGTTGTGATGCATTCCATCGGTTGTCCACATTCTTGTCCAGACACCGCTTTAAGAAATCAGAGAATTCTGGGGACCTAGTGGGTTGAAGTGGCAAAATATACACTTGTATATGTCTGTTGTGCAATGTGTTGCTCTACGCCTGCATTGCTAAAAAGTTATTTAAAACAACTGACATATACGAGAATATCTAAGAGGTATTGTAGAACTGTGCAAAACCAGTGCATTTCTCATGGTGACTCACCAGCGTGATGGCTGCATCAGGGTGGGAGGTTCAGATTTGGCTATTTTCAGCAGGACTCTCATGGGGTTCATCTCATGATTGGGTGGCTCAATCTGTGCCAACTCAATCAAAGTGACCCCAAGGGACCAGATATCGGCCTTGTAGTCGTAAGGACGATCCTTGGATGTTTCGCACATCACCACCTCAGGAGCCATCCTGGAGGGAAAGAAAGAAAGGATATGATTTTTACAATGAAGGCAAAAAGCAAAACTAATGGTGTGTAATAGTGTATATCAATGCCCTCTACAGGTGGTAATGACTATTAAAACATTTTTTCTTTATATTCCACTCACCAGTAAGGAGTTCCAATGAAAGAGTCTCTCCTCTGCAACGTCTTGGTGTTTTTGGCAGACACACCAAAGTCAGCTGGAATACATGTGATTCGAGGCAAACCAGAAATTAGCTACAGGAACACCACCCTCATCATTCTTTTTATTTTTTTTTATTTTTTTTAAATGGAGCAACAGAAACCAAACAAATCCAATATGAAAAGCTGTACCCCTGAGCAGCACAATTACTAATCTCTTCAGTGCATGAAATAAACATAAAATAACACAGCCCAAGAGGCATATGCTGTTATAACAGCCTTCTTACATGTGCATGATGACACCACACTTTGTTTATACTGTGTGTGTATGAGTAACGGCTCCTCTTGCAGGCAGTTGCACAGGCACCTCTGTGTGCATTATGTCATTGGACTAAATGCTTGTGGGTTATTTCAGTGAGCCTGTGCCATCCAACAGCAGTGACTCACTACCTTCTATTTAAGCTACATTACTGCATCTGCTGAGGATATACGTGTTTTTGTACATACTCAGCAGCAGGATCAAACAACTGCTCTTGTGCATGAAGGTCACTAGTTGTAAGGGACATGCAACAATAATAGTGGACAGTTTAAGTGAATTAGTGGTTTTTGAAAGACAGTCATATAACAGGGAGGGATCATAATAATAATGTACGGTTTTTAAGGAGTTAACCTTCAGAATAAAAATTTAGAAAAATCTGATTTTTGTTTTTGTTTTTTTTAAAGTCAGATGATCTGAATTTCTTCCATTTTTATTTATTATTATAACTGGCACAGATAATGGCTCAAAGCATAATAATGGTACGTGTGAAACAAACTACACATGTCCAGTAGGTTATACAGTGGTGTGAAAAAGTGTTTGCCCTCCCCTGTTAAAACATAACTTAACTGTGGTTTATCACACCTGAGTTCAATTCCTCTAGCCACACCCAGGCCTGACTATTGCCACACCTGTTCGCAATCAAGAAATCACTTAAACAAGACCTGCCTGACAAAGTGAAGTAGACCAAAAGATCCTCAAAAGCTAGACATCATGCCGAGAGCCAAAGGAATTCAAAAACAATTGAGAAAGAAAGTAATTGAGATCTATCAGTCTGGAAAATGTTATAAAGCCATTTCTAAAGCTTTGGGACTGCAGGAAACCACAGTGAGAGCCATTATCTACAAATGGCAAAAACATGGAACAGTGGAGAACCTTCCCAGGAGTGGCCCGGCCGACCAAAATTACCCCAATTGCGCAGAGACGACTCATCCAAGAGGTCACAAAAGACCCCACAACAACATCCAAAGAACTGCAGGCCTCACTTGCCTCAGTTAAGGTCACTGTTCATGACTCCACCATAAGAAAGAGACTTGGCAAAAATGAGCTGCATGGCAGAGTTCCAAGACGAAAACTGCTGCTGAGCAAAAAGAACAAAGACTCGTCTCAGTTTTGCCAGAAATCATCTTGATGATCCCCAAGACTTTTGGGAAAATACTCTGTGGACTGACGAGACAAAAGTTGAACTTTTTGGAAGGTGTGTGTCCCATTACGTCTGGTGTAAAAGTAACACCACATTTCAGAAAAAGAACATCATACCAACAGTAAAATATGGTGGTGGTAGTGTGATGGTCTGGGGCTGTTTTGCTGCTTCAGGACCTGGAAGACTTGCTGTGATAATTAGAACCATGAATTCTGCTGTCTACCAAAAAATCCTGAAGGAGAATATCTGGCCATCTGTTCATGACCTCAAGCTGAAGCGAACTTGGGTTCTGCAGCAGGACAATGATCCAAAACACACCAGCAAGTCCACCTCTGAATGGCTGAAGAAAAACAAAATGAAGAATTTGGAGTGGCCTAGTCAAAGTCTTGACCTGAATCCAATTGAGATGCTGTGGCATGACCTTAAAAAGGTGGTTCATGCTCGAAAACCCTCCAATGTGACTGAATTACAACAATTCTGCAAAAATGAGTGGGCCAAAATTCCTCCACAGCGCTGTAACAGACTCATTGCAAGTTATTGCAAATGCTTGATTGCAGTTGTTGCTGCTAAGGGTGGCCCAACCAGTTATTAGGTTTAGGGGGCAAACTTTTTCACACAGGGCCATGTAGTTTTGGATTTTGTTTTCCCTTAATAATAAAAACCATTTAAAAACAGCATGATGTGATTACTTGTGTTATCTTTGACAAATATTTAACTTTGTTTGATGATCTGAAACAAAGTGTGACAAAAATGCAAAAAAATAAGAAATCAGGAAGGGGGCTAACACTTTTTAACACCACTGTATGTCACTTTTTCTGGAGGTTTTTCAAAATTAACATAATATCAATAAATGGGTGGTATCGCTGTACATTCCCGTGTCCCTTTCAGCAGCTCAGCTATGAGGAAACATGAGGAAGATACATGGAGACTAATGGAAGAACACAGCCTAATGCACTAGGCTATGAAGTCATTTATGATTTTTCCACTTGAAAAGTAATAAATTATATAACTGAACCAGGAAAATTACTTCTACACATACTGCCTGGAAATATTATGCACTTTCTGGCACTACATCAAGTGCTGCACTTACCCAGCTTGACATCACCATCCAGTGTGAGGAGGATATTGCCAGCCTTCAGGTCTCTGTGGATGATTTTGTTATCATGGAGGTAAACAAGGGCCTGCAGAGTCTGCTTGCACACCACCCTGATCTGAGGCTCTGTCAGGGCTCGCTCCAGTTCTGCAGGGGGGATGAGGGTCATACAAACATGCTTAGGATTCTTCACCTAATAATACACTAACACAACTTTATCTTTCTTTTTTCTTTAAATATTTAAAATCTTTTTTTGTGAGAGGCAGAGACACATGATTGAGATTGTTAAAATCCTTTTGCAAATGGGCTTTAAATATGGAAGGGAGTTTATTTGCCCAAAAACAATTTAAGAAAAATTGAACCCAACATTTCAAAAAAGACAAAGGCAGTCAAGGCAGGCATATCCAAAAGCAGAATGGGAGGCAGAGCCTTCAGCTATCAAGCTTCTCTCCTGTGGAACCAGCTCCCAGTCTGGGTTCAGGAGGCAGACACTCTCTGTACTTTTAAGGCTAGACTTAAAACCTTCCTCTTTGACAAAACGTATAGTTAGGACTGGCTTCAGGTAACCCTGAACCATCTCTTAGTTATGCTGCTATAGGCCTAGACTGCCCAAGTACCCCTACCCCTACCCCCTCTTCCTCTCCTCCCCCCTCACATGTATATTCCACCATTGAATGTCACTAACCTTGTGCTCTCTTTCTCCCCTAGTTTGTGCTCTCTCCCTCTCTCTCTGTTCTCTCCCTCTACCTTCTGCAGGTGTTCCTGGTCCTGGAGCTGTACAGTGGGTACGGAAAGTATTCAGACCCCTTTAAATTTTTCACTCTTTGTGTCATTGCAGCCATTTGCCATAATCAAAAAAGTTCATTTTATTTCTCATTAATGTACACTCAGCACCCCATCTTGACAGAAAAAAAAAACAAATGTAGAAATTTTTGCAAATTTATTAAAAAAGAAAAACTGAAATATCACATGGTCATAAGTATTCAGACCCTGTGCTCAGTATTGAGTAGAAGCACCCTTTTGAGCTAGTACAGCCATTGTTCCCTACTGCATTTCTGGAGCTCAGCCACAGTGATCTTTGGGTTCTTCTTTACCTCTCTCACCAAGGCTCTTCGCCCACGATTGCTCAGTTTGGCTGGACGGCCAGGTCTAGGAAGAGTTCTGGTCGTCCCAAACTTTTTCCATTTGAGGATTATGGAGGCCACTGTGCTCTTAGGAACCTTGAGTGCTGCAGAAATTCTTTTGTAACCCTGGCCAGATCTGTGCCTTGCCACAATTCTGTCTCTGAGCTCCTTGGGCAGTTCCTTCGACCTCATGATTCTCATTTGCTCTGACATACACTGTGAGCTGTAAGGTCTTATATAGACAGGTGTGTGCCTTTCCTAATCAAGTCCAATCAGTTTAATTAAACACAGCTGGACTCCAATGAAGGAGCAGAACCATCTCAAGGAGGATCAGAAGACATAGACAGCATGTGAGTTAAATATGAGTGTCACTGCAAAGGGTCTGAATACTTATGACCATGTGATATTTCAGTTTTTCTTTTTTAATAAATTTGCAAAAATTTCTACATTTCTGTTTTTTTCTGTCAAGATGGGGTGCTGAGTGTACATTAATGAGAAATAAAATGAACTTTTTTGATTTTGGCAAATGGCTGCAATGACACAAAGAGTGAAAAATTTAAAGGGGTCTGAATACTTTCCGTACCCACTGTATATTGCTGATGTGCAGTTACTGGCCCCACCAACCTGCAGTGTCTATTTGTTGTTTATTGTTGCTGTTCTTTTCTCTCTCTTCTATCCACTCACCTCAACCGGTCGAGGCAGATGGCCGCCCAAACTGAGCCTGGTTCTGCTGGAGGTTTTTTCTTCCGTTAAAGGGAGTTTTTCCTCTCCACTGTCACCAAGTGCTTGCTCATAAGGGATTTGTTGGGTTTTTTGTTTTTGTAAAGTGCATTGAGATGATTTGCATTGTGATTTGGCGCTATACAAATAAATTGAATTGAATTGAAATATAGGGAGATTTTGACAACCAACAAATTTGGAAGTGCAACCACTGTAGACTAATGACAGATGTTAAACTGGCCTTGTACACAGTACTTTTCAGGCTGTAAATTGCACCGGAACATTAATTGCTTTTAGCAAAAACAGGCTTATTAAACAGAAAAACAAAAAAGTGAATAAGTCACCTTTCTAATTATACTAATTACAGTGTAAATTAGCCTATGAAGAACATAGGCCAGGCATACAAACAGGAATACATTACTGAATTCATTCATTCGTGTCAATTAACGTTAAACAACTCCGACAACATCAGAGAGGAGGTGAAATGGCTTGTCCTTTTGAGTTGCCCGAATGCTGACAGTCACTCCGAACTTTGTTTCAATTGCATACTTTATTACCTGCACATTGCTGTCATTATATAAGTTGCAGGACAAGCCAGACAAATGAAAAAAGTGTGGTTTATAGTCCAGAAAATACAGTGATTTCAGATTTGAGGTGCTTTCTGACCCATTTCCTCTTTGATGTTTAACCTGTATTCAAAGAGGAAATGCTGACTCACCTAGCATTACAGCATCCACAGCCCCTCCGGCACAGAACTCAATGAGGATCTGCCAATGAGAGGGGGGAAAAAAAAAAAAAAGAATAGAGTCGTATTTTTCCAATATTTGCAACACAGGTATTTGTTTACAGTATGTGACAAGGGCGCATTACACAACGCAATCTGTATTAGGTGTTTATTATCTAGAGACTGGCAGTGAAATGAGTGCAGACACCAGTACATAGGCTGAAATTCATGACATGATCAAAACCTATTGTGGGGGTCTGGAATGTTCTCAGTGTCTGACAGGAAAAATCGGCATCCATGTATTTAGTCTGCTGGGACATAAATTGTATTTATACAACACTCAAAGGGCCTCATCATCATTACTGTATGCACCAAATCCTTGCTTGGATAAGGTCCATTGAAAATGGAACTCAACCTAACCTGCATGAATGATACACACTGAGCCTTTAAAGGCATTTAGGAGCTTTAGGTATGGCGGCTGATGTAAGAGGATTGGCCCAGTTGGGGCCCGATTGCGGAAAGGGTTTTACACAGCTGCTAGCTAGCTATATTACCAGACCTTAGGCCTTATCATGTAAATACAATTAGGTCCAATATCTATGGACCTCCATCAGGCAGGAAGATGTGTGGTTATGGAGGTAGGTGAGGAGTGTTTGTGTTTAGCTTAACAACAAAGTTACCCTTACTGCATAATATAATTCAGTCCCCTACAACTGAGATTTGGGGAAGATCTGACCACATTTCACACATAAGGGAAGGGAAGTAAAGCTGCACTTCTGTAATTTTGCAACCAGTGAGCAACTATGTGTGGATGATTTGTTAAGGCCCTAGCTTTTGTTACAGTGTCATCATGTATTTAAAACGAGAAGTGATCAAATCATTTAAAAGCTTATTTCGTAAAAAAGGCTAACTTTCCACCAACGGCCAGTTGTATTCCACAATTCACTTTAGCCTTTCAAGGCCGCTCCACTTCCAACAACAAAGCCCTTACAAGACATACAATGCCTTGAGTCTCAGAATACTCTGGCTATCCAACACAAACACCATTCTAGTGTTTCACTGTAGGCGTGCTGTTGTTTTAGTGGCTCTGCTGTGGCACAATGGCACCCACAGTGGTTTTTCAGAGTGGCAGCAGTGAGAGAGGAACCACTAGCCAGGGTTGTGGCTTCCTCTCATACTTGTTTATTTGACATATACACATATAAACACATGTATAAGTATGCACCCGCATAGTTTCTAATCCATTCATGTGGCACAGAGAGGGAGGTTGTGAGAGTGTATGTGATCTCACCTACAAGTTCAAGACCTGAAAGGATGGAAATACCAGCAACATCACAGTACAAAAATATGAAATCAGAGCCTAGGAATAGTTGCTAGGCAAGTGAAATTGTAGTAGAGCAGCAAAAAGGAAACAAAGGTCAGTGGGTGGCACCGATTTATATGCAGGTATAAAGTAAGTCACTTTCCGGAGTGTCCTGGGATTAATCTGCAAAGAAGCCTTTCAACTCCAAGAGGAAATGTTGTAGAAACTCTCTTGTCTTTGCACAAACAGGTGCCAGACAGACCAGCATAAATCAACAGACAACCTCCACTGGGCCATGTCCATTGTTTAGTGGACAATGGGGAGGAAAAGGGCCGCGTGAAATGCACTGAAATTAAATGCTCAGGTGCTGTAGTCATGGGCATTTAGGACTTTTTAGAAGCTTGTGTACTGACTTACATGAAGGCATGGTACTTAGAGGTGCGTCCCTTCTTCCTAAATCTGCCCCATCCATTTTATCAGTGTTTAGAAGTATGAATGTTATAAAACAAATTTCAGGCTTTGGTATCAAAATGAAAGACTTCTGTTGCTATACTGAATGTGTTGTGCCTAGCATTATTAAATATTCTACAGTGTATATGAGAGAACAGAGACACCCACTGAATCACTGCTTGAACCATCCTGTAATCTACCTTAATCACTGTGTTCTCTACACATTTACTATTCATACATGAGTCAAGACTTCTGTGGTGAATAGGTCTTGGATACTGACACATTAGGGTCATGTTAAAAGCCCTATGGTGCTGTATCTAATCAGTACAAATGGCATGAAATACACCTAAAATTCACAGTATAACAAACCTGTGGTAGCTATCAACAGTAAAAGACTGTCCAAGATACATGTTTTTGTTTTGAGTAAGTGAAGGCTACAGAGAAAAACAAAGGCATTTAAAAATGAGCTCTAATCAAAAGCGGGTGGATTATGAACTCGTATGATGATTAACAGCTCTAAGAGCTGCTTGTTCCTGCTGCTCGTGTAATCTTTGGCCTCAAATTTGTCTGTAGGAAAGGAAGCTGCATAAACTGCAAATGCCTTTCAGTAACACTGCATTGATGCAGCTTATTGGCATAGTTAAAACTGTGGGGATCCATGCTGAGTCCATGTATCGTTACAATCAGAACAACTGAAGCTTACAAAAATATTACTTCTGTGATTAATAGAACTTGTTTACAGTAGGGAGAAATTTAATTTTATTACCATCTTTCTCCCGGCTGTAGTCTGCATTGCTAAAAACATTAATTAGACACTGCACCATAATTTCAGAATTGATCTAATCAAAGACACTTTGGTAAAATAAGCTGTTGTGTTAGGTCCATATCCTCCACCTGCTTGAGGAAACAATACTGACATTATAACTCCAGAGAGCTGTTCCCCTTACTCACCCAGAGTTTGCTCTCATAATAGAAAGCATCAAGGAGTTTGACAATGTTTTGGTGATCACATGAGGCCAGGATGTCAATCTCCACCATGTAGTCCTCTAGCTCCTCTTCGGTTTTTGTGTCAATAACTTTGGCTGCAGCTAGGACGCCTGTCTGTTTGTTCTGAGCCTGTAAGATGAGAATGTTGTTACACTGTTTGCCCAAGAACTCATGCAGTTAAATCTTACTTGTCTCATATTGTGATCTAGTTCATAAAGTTTGTCTTTGTTCTCATTTTACTTCTCCAGATGAAAACATACAATCTGCAAGACTCAGAGGTCAAACGTGGTTTATGTTGGAGTTGAAGTTGCTTTGACCTCAGACCAGCAACAAACATCTCACACAGTCATTAAGAAGATCTAAAAACAACAAATAACACTCTTTGCTGAAGGTCCCAGTAAGTCAGCAGAACACGAAGCATGTCCCACTAAAGTGGAAATTTCTAATGCTTGTTGCTTGTCTTGGCTACTCCACAGGCAGGATGTGCTCAATGAAATTGCTGCTGTGATATGGGATGCAGCCATTTCCCGGTGACCTGCCCGAGTCATGTGGCCAGCCAAACACATCATTAAAAAAAAACATAATCTACTCCTTATTAAAACTGACATCTTATAATAAACATACTGAATCAACAGTATGTGTGGACTCCCTGAGATGCATCAGTTCCAAAAATCCAAGAAATATAAACATAATATTTCAACTTACTATTTGTGGATCTCCATCACTTTGGGAATTAACAGCTTCCAAGGAATTATGATAATAGAGGATCTGATTGAGTACTTTTTCATTTCCTGAATAGTAACACTAGTTATTGTGAACCCTGCTGGCAAAATGCTGGAAAACTGGCAGCCTGTGACTAAATCAATGTTCAAGAAGATTAGGCTTTATTTAAGTATTATACAAAGTAACACTGGTATGAAATCCCGGGGAAGGCCAACTATTTTAAAAGTATCGATAAAAAGCCTTTGGCAACTATGCAGAATACATTAACTATTTGTTGTTAGACTTCTGATAGACCTGTGCTGTTGTGGTTAATTTACTATCACTCATGTAAATAATGTTTCAGCAATGCGTTTGGGTCAACCCACACAATAGCACTATCAAAATGATGACAAGGGAATTGCTTTGTCACTGGGTCGAAATATAAAGGGCCAATTACTTTGTTGATTTGTTTCCCTACAATATACTGTGTTGGATGGGTGGTATAAAACTGCAGAAGGACAGATCGCATAGACACATATGTATGTGACCAAGGAAATGTTAACTTTGGTTAACGCTTTGCTTGCCAAGAAGGCCGGTTGGTGAAGGCCTCAGTTTCCAGTGATGACTTGGATATGACGACACTGGTTGTCAGTCACATGAAAATATAGGGATGGGGTTAGTGAAACATATTGGATAACTGTGGAAAAGGAGCTTTGACACCACCTCTGTCGCTGGCCATGTATTGGTTTGGAGGTGGTTGCTGCAAAGCAAAATAAGACCATACTCTGGCACGTTGCTGGACATCAAAAAGAGGCACTGTTGGATGGGAAAGGACTCCTGGAGACTGAAGTTTTGACTCATTTTATACAAACGTGTGCAACAATATAGCAAATGGAAGAAATCCTACTCTCTACAAAGGGAAGCTATGATAGAGAAATGACCTACCTTGAACACTTTTCCAAAGGCTCCATCTCCCAATTCACCAATTATTTCCCATATTTCCTCTGGATTTTCATCTCTGCGCACATTTTCATACTGCTTCTTCTTCTTCTCACTTCCCAATTTAAATATTTTACGGAAATTAAAAAACGACATGCTGAACCTTGGGGCATTCAACTAGAAAGCTCACAAGAGAATTCACTTTACAACGCCAAAGTACTGTCGGTTTCCTTGAATAGTTTACTTTAGCATAAGTCTTAGGAGTAATATATGTGTCCCATTAGGTATAAACACCGGTCTCTTCAACAGAGAATGTATCGTTAGCTTCAACAGTAACGTTAAGGACCAAGACCTAGCTTAGCCTTTGACACTGTTTTGACCACTCTGGAAAATAACGTTAGTTAGCTCTTTTCGCACATCGTGGCGCATTGTTAATCCCAACAAAAACATTTAAAGAGTAGTGTAGACGTCTCCTAGCATTTAAAATCTGGCCAGACAAGACTATATATTAATGCAAAGTAGTAACGTTACGAAAAAACCCGTCGTTGTTCCAACTCCTGACGACCCGCTAGCCCGACAACACTATGGGGCTTTTTCCTCAACCAAAAGAAAAATTTTGAAAGACGTCCTTCCAAATAGTTGTATTCCACAGAATAATTCATTAGTGTCCTTGTAGGTAGAATCGAGTGCAATTAGTTCGTATACTAATGTCCACTAAAAAATAACAGCCATAGTTCTCTTGGTGTCGGACGGGTTTAATAATCTAGCGGATTTAGTGTCGGTGCGCGTTCATGAGTACGCGCGGCGACGGTCCTTTCTCTTCTCGCCTCGTGTTTGACAGTTGACGGTGTAATGTCGGTGTTCTGCTGCCCTCATCTGTAGAGGAGACCAAACTCAACTCATGTGCGCGGTGCTTCAAATATTCACCACGCTACTGCAGCAAAGTTTCTTCAAGGAAAATAATCACTCTGCTGTATACTATATGCTCGTTAATATGTTATTGCGTTCAGCGCCTACCACAGTCCAAATAAATCGAAGTCTGATTTCTTAGTCTCTAAAACTACATATCCCACGTAGCATTGCGAACCATCGACGCGCCGTACACGATACAATTCCAGTATAACTTTTTTACATATACATATTTCAATGCTATTTTGTAACGTTACCCTTCTTAGTATTTACATACAAATCACAGTCAACTTAAACATCACAAACACCCACTCTTTAATATGATTTCACAATACGTCACGTGACATACCAGACTCCCCCTACTAACGCTAATGTTAATGTTACTGCAACTAGCTTACCTTCTTGCTAGAGAGTGTGTGCCTGGAAAAACCAAAGACTAGGGTAGATAAGTTGCATTTGCTTTCATGATGAAATGCAGACAGCTGCGATGGATCCAGCGGATGAGCCTTCCTCCATGCTGTGGGGACTTGACCCGATGTTTTCTGCCTTCGCCAGGCTGTATGTCAAAGACATCCTGCAGATGACAGAGTCCATACAAGTTCCAGGTAGTAGCACCTATAAACACCAGTTTCATTCACTTGTTTGCTTGGCGATGTTTGCTCGGAGCTTTAGCTCAACACATAGCAACAACAATAACAGTGTGGCTAATTTAACAACTAATTTAGCAACAAGCTACATTGAAAAAATAGCAACAAGCTAATATTGTTTACTTAACGTTAGATTTATTGAAAATTTGATGTTTAACTAGTCAGCTGGTTGTTTAGCCAGTGTTTTCGCAGGCTCATGGTCAACCTTATTCGACGTTCGTTTGTTTTTATGTGGCATGTCTTATATATCTGTTTTTTGTTTAACTTATTTAGTTGTATGTTACTGCTTTGAGTAAAAAGAGGTTAGAATGAATTTGATCGCGGTGTCTTATTTTTCGTCGTGTGTTCTTGCCTCAAAGGTATTTACTTCTACAACTCGCATCCAGTCTACAAAGTTGATGTACTTGGGACAGTAGTTTACAAGAGAGAAAGAGAAGACTTCTTTTGTTATGGAGGTAATCTTACAGTAACTCTCTGTGAAATACAACTGTTGTGTTTGCTGATGGTTCAGCTCCACTTTGTAACTCTGTGTCTGTGTTGATGTAAACAATAAATAGTTTTCAGCTAATTAAGAATTCAGCAAGTCTCCATCCTTGACAATGTCCCAGTTTTTGTTCACATTTTGAGACACACAATCTCCTGTTGTGTAAAGGTATAAAAATAAAAAAATGGCTTAGACTTACTAAGCTCAAAAACAGAACAGTCTTTGCCTGATTTTGATTGTCCTTCCTCCTGTTGACAGTCGATGATGGTACTGGCGTTATAAACTGCATGTGTTGGAAAAGTGCCCTGCTGAAAGAGGATGAAGGTCTTGGTAAATGTGAGTGAGTACGTTTTTTAATTTCACTGTATGTTAAGCTCTGTATTGCACACCAGAAGAAGAAGAAGTGCACAGTTTGTCATTTCTTTCAAATTGATTTACAGAAATATAAAAAATAATGTCTGCTGATACTAGTCAGTCTGAGTTCTATCTTGATGCTTGCTGCTAATTTACCATAGCACTGTGTAGCAGTCACCACATGATATATTATGGAATCCTTGTAACTAAATCTCTTATGTAGAGAACAGGTGCACATCATGTTGGTGTCATTAACTGTGATTAGATGGGTTTTCTTTAAAACTTTTGTTGGAGTCCCTAGGCGTATTTTTCAAGCATCTACAGCAAGAGGTACCCAGAAGACATGTTGTTTTCCTGGTACTAAACATTATGAGGTTCTTTTTGTCTCTTTGAATTGGCTCTTTTACCAACCAATCCCTGCATTTCATTAAAGCTGTAGTACCTGATTTTTGGCCACTTGAGGGCAATGTAAGGAACTGAAAAAACATTGACATTTGTGGATCCTTTGAAGTTATGGTGAATTTGTTAGCAAACAATTGCTTATTCAAATGTCGAGCAAAGACAGAGAAAGAGGTGATCATTAAGCCCAGTATACACTCTCTTTTTAATTCTTTTTTCTTTTTGTCCTCAGTTAAAAATATCTGGATATTTTGATTTTTGTTTAAATTACTTAATCATCAACTGATTTTGCTGTTTTGTGCTGGGCACAAAGTTGCTTCATAATTGTATTATTATGAATATCATTTATCATCTTCAGCAAGTGAACACCTTGCTGTGCCTCAAGGAGGTTTCAATCCAGTTGCTGAGCTGAAGAAACTTAGACAAGCCCAGCAGAGCCGCTGCCACCTGGAGATTGGAGAGTTGCTCCGAGTCAGAGGGCTGCTGAAGACATCAAGACAAGAGAGAGAAATCATGGCCTCCACCTTCTGTGAGTGCAGAGGGCTGTCTTCCTGCTCTATCTACAAAATTATCTTTTTTTACTGTTTAAAGAAGTAAAGTAAGATGTACAGCTGAAGGCTGTTAGCTCACAAATCCTCAAACAGGGGCATGTACTTGCTCTCACACCCACACACTCTTCATGTTCTCAGCAAGGACATTTTTTATCCTTGTACTGAAGTCTTGTTTCATGATTCCCCACATCTTTGTCACACACCCATATACAACACCTACAGCACTTTTTTTATTTTGGGGTTCATGCTATCTCTATCTCCTGGCCATTTGTCATGTATGTGTGTATGTGGGTGTGGTTCCAGATAAAGTGAATGACCCAGTGATGGCGGTCCAGATAGCATGGATGATGGAGATTCCTCAGCTCTACAGAGAATGCTATGACAAAACATTCCAGCTGCAGCCCAGTGCAACAGGGTACAAACATCCATCCTTAAACATACAGCAAGAGTCCTAATCGTTACAACAAAGGATAAAAGGATTGAGACGATTGTTTACCATAAAATGTTTTCTTAAAAAATGAATGGAATAAATTTTTACAGCAGAAACACTTATTTGCCCCAGCTATGCACTGTATGCATTTGTCTAATTATAGCGACTACACCAGACATTGAATGAATTCTTTCCACTCGTTCACTCATTTCATATCTGCCGTATTCAAAAAATGCTTGAATTGTCACATGCAATTTGGAAAACAATATATAGTATAGTGAATAGCTATAGATGTCTCAGTGCACATTACAGAAACACTGACATGTAAAAAAAACAATGGAAATCTGCATTCACCAGAGCTCCACAACAAGCTGGCATAAAACATTATGGCCTTAAAGGTGACTAATGTACTCACAAACCTCGGATGCGCAGCAACTCTCATAATTTTATAATTATGTTTTCTGGCAAGTCCAGTATTCACTTTCCTTTAAGCTTTTTTTTTTTTTTACCTCTACCAATAGAAGAATTTACCACTTGTTTTTGCTAAATCCTTCACAGTGTTCACCAGTCAGTAGCTTTCTTCTCCTTTCTCTTTCTCTTCTGTCTTTTCTCTTTATATTGCCCCTATGTTTGTTTTGTTGAGGGCATGATTGTCTACATATTGGGTATCTTTGGTGCTGATGAACATGTTTTGTGTTTGGAATGGTGGAGATGGTAACACACCAGCTAGACTAAACCATTCAAATTTGAAGGACACATTGCAGTGCTATTTGGATTTATAAAGTTTAATATTATAAGCACAGATTGACAAATTGAAAATTTGATTTCTTTATAAATTATTTTATTACTACTTTAATGGCCTGGAGTATCATTCCATAGCTAACTAGACTTCCATAATATTTGTGGACTCTGAATAGTCCTGGGCCCTTGGAATTGCTCTCCTACCCCACCCCCTACTTTACCGTACCCATGTGGGCAGTGAGACTGAATCAGAACAGTAAAACTGTGGGCCATCAAACCAAAACAAGGATCAGAAAGATCCTTAAATGTCCAGAGGAAAACTGTGGAATCAGTGACTCCTTTTAAATTACATTAAGCAACTTGTTCATTTGTTTAAAATGTTTTACTGTGAAGCTTAAAGCTTCAGCAAAATCCCCTTATGGCCTTGTGTTTGCTTGTTTCACAGCAATTCAACCATTAGTACCCTCAGCAAGGCAACAAATATCCTCAAGGATTTCTTTCAGCAGAGGTCAGTAACCAGGTTCAGACCATATGATGTTCAGGATCTCCTTCAGCCTCTCATCTCCAGCCAGACTCAGACAGCATCTAAAGACCAGGTACCCCTAAATAATAATATGAGAAGATCTGTAGGGGAGGGATAGAATAAAAATCAAAACATCAGACATTGTTTAAAATGTTCTTCTTAGATGAAAATAATAAATGGACTAAAGAAATAAAACCAAGATTTGATTTCTTTTGTATTTTGTCCCTCTTTTGCTGCTCAGGAGCCTGTAGCAGGTCCATCTACCTGTCAGCAATTACGTCAGCTTCTGAAAGAAGTCCTGGTAATTTTACAGGATGAGGGTATTGTATACCGCAAGGTGAAGTCCCAGGATGAAGTGTATCATGTAAGAAACAGCAGCGATAACTTGAAAGAATTCTTCCCATTCCAGGTTAGGTTATTTATGTGTTGTTTGATGCTTTCCTAACTAGGTTACTGCACAGGATAAAAATCTACTCTTAGCTGTAAAAGATGTTATCAGGGAAGACTCAAAAAGAGAGAAATGTAAGTACACTTAATTTTTATTCTAAATCAAGTATGAATCTTTTCATTCATGTCGGCCAACTATGACAGTGATCTTGAGTGACAGTGGTCTTTGTGGCATTGTGTTGAGCACAGCAGTAATTTCTATTCAGTTGAAATTATCAAGAATGAAAGCTATTTTACCTCCCTGTCAAAGACAACTCAACATCTATACTTAAATCATTTCTCTGACTAAAAGCTTTACGTTTGAGGGCTGCATATTCACAAAAGGACTAACTAACTGATTCTGCTTCCAAAATTGCTTAGTTACTCTCACAGCAACATTTAAACAATAAATAAAAATAAATCAAATAGAAATTCTGTTAAATTTGAGGACAATTTGAAAAACTAACAACTACAAATCTCTTTCAAGTGATTTTTAAGTATCCATATAGCTTTAGTTTGTGTGGTCACATCCAGGACCTGTGTGTTGACAGTTGTTTCCTCCTGTACCTGTAGATGCAGAGAAGGGTTGCCACATTCTGCACATCCTGTCCGCAGTCAGGCAGAAGTACAGCCTCAATGTGAGCAAAGCAGCACTGGAGCTGGTCCTCAAATCACTGGAGTGCAACAGTGACATTGTCAGCACCAGTGACAATTATTACATTGCCTTTTAACACAAGTACAGTGAGGTTGAAAGTCCTCTGTTACTGTGTGTACTATTAGTTTTATGGCCTATTGCTAGAAAATGTGGGAAAACAATATGATTGAGTCAGTCATTCCATTTGTATGCTTGTGTTATCATGCACCTTAGTCTAATTTACCCTAATTTATTATTCACTTTAGGGAAGCCTGCAGGACCACTGCAGTCCAGTGTTGAAAATATTTATGATAGTTTGTATTTTTTTTTTTTAAACCACTTAGTAAACTGACAAAATTATGTTCTGTCATCATCCATTGTTTTGCTTGACCATTGTGTGTATTTACATAAATAAATAAAAGTAACCAGACAAAACATATATGGCATATGTATTGCTGTATTTACTTCCTAAGGATGAGTAAGTTGCAGATAAACTGCTGGTACCATATTGGCCACCATAGGCAATATGCATGAGACATATACTCAGTGTTTTATTGTGTGTGGTTTAATGCTTAAACATAAAAGTATATAATAGCTAGTATACTGTAGTAAATATGTTACATACTTATGTGTATACATGTATTACATATACACACAACACATATATTTTTGTCTTGGGATATACAATAGTTAAGCACAAAACGGAATCAACAATAAGGTTCTTACAAATAGATTTTGTTAAATTTAACCCTCTCGACAGAGGGCCTCTGTATCAGGTAATAAACGAATGGCCAGTCTTAAGGCCATTATGTCACTTAATATTGTCAGAGCTGGATTAACCCTGGATTAGTGAACCCTTGGGGGTATTTAGTGAGCTGTAGGAACTCATTAAGCCAATTGTGTCCTCCAGTTTAGTGTGATGATAAAAGGCAGACATCTCTAGTCAAGATCCAAAATTCAGTTCAAACCCAAAAACCCAGGGGCCTTTGGGGCCACTATGTGTCTGAGCTCCTAGAATAGCCTACTTAACTCAGCTGGTAACCTAGACTTGCTTATTAACATATTGTATTGAATTTCATTATCACAAAGCAGCTGACACACAGTAACCCTGGAGCTTTCAAGCCCCTTGATGCCAAGGGTCATGGGGTGGCTGCCTGGCTGTAATTTCAGCCTAGGGGGGTTCATCAGAATCAGAATCATCTTTATTAGCCAAGTTTGTGCACACAAACAAGGAATTTGACTCCAGTTCACTAAGCTCTCACAAACTCTCACATAAACACATAAAAAAGGTTAGAAAAAAAACGATTTTTACATATACAACATTGTATATATACAATGTGTGAACTATTGCAGTAGGAGTGCAGGGATTTAACTATGAAGGTACAGATGTATGCAATGGTTTTCTGTCACTCTATCACATTAGGAGTTTATGAGAGTGACAGCCTGGGCGAAGAAACTGTCTCTGTCCCGGGTGGTTCTGGTGTACAGTGCTCTGTTGGGCCTTAGCCTGAACAGTTTGTGTCCAGGGGTGTGAGAGTTATGCAGAGATGCTCCTTCCCCATTTCATGACCATAGACCGGTATACAGGTCTTGGATCCTCTCTGCAGACCGGATTGTTATAGAAAATTCATTAAAATACAAGCTTTTTATTAATGATGTAAAAGATGATAGCCCTCAGCATTTTTTAAATGAAGAGCTGAAGGACATTTTCACCGTTTCATTTTATGCACTGAATACTAACAGGACAAAGAGACAAGGTCTGGCCTCTAATAGGAACCATGCGTATACTGCTGTGTGCACATGGGGGCAGTGTTTTGTTGTTAGCGGCTCTTTCATGCAGATCCGTCTGCTGCTGATTGGTTGCCTGTGAAACATCTGTATCCATAGTCTCAGAGACAGGACTGTTAAACTGATCCCTGCTTGTTTGTCACCATCAGTTTCATTACCACCCTGACCTCCGCTCTTATCCTCCATAAGAGCTTTAAGAGTTTTAATTTACAACCTACACTTTGCTTCCAAAAAACACGTGAGCTGCCATGTCTGTAATGTATCATTTCATATTTAACGGGGGGAGGAAAAGTAATGGGGCCCGGAGCAGGACGAATGAATTGAGGAATGGGCTGTTTAAACAGAACGAAGACCGGGCTGCACTGTCCAGGGGCTGGTTACAAACCCAGCTTCATAATTATGTCACACAACAACACACGATCTTGTAGAGAGGAAGTCAAATAGTTATTTTTCTCTCTCTGGTGCTTTATTCCAAGAAGTCCTGAGGACGTGCGTGAAGCCCATCCCACTCCGCTGCCTACATTCACAGCGCCTGCTGTAACACAGGGGCCGTTTGGTACTGGATTTGCCGGCTCGCTTCCAGCCTCTGTAACCTCCAGGTATGCAGATGCCCCTTTTGTAGGCGTCGCGGCAGACACAAAGGAACGCGCCTCACTTTTTTCGTTTTTTTTTTTTTGTTTTTTTTTTTTTAAGGTGACCGCGTTCATCTGGACATCCTGCGTGACTGTAAGCAGCGTAAGAATCGCTGTGTGCTCGGATCTTCAGCTTCACCGAGAGCGATCAGCGCGGGCTTAAAGGGACCATCGATAAGTTTCTAATAGATTAACGATTGTTGCGTCAACGGAGGCAGGTCTGAGCCACGGAACTGGCCGCGAACGACCCGATCTCTTAATAGCAGGCTGAACTGTTAAATGACACAACGATGAACGCCGTGATTTGTCTCCCGTGATACAAGATAGCTTATCCGGAACCGCAGCAGCTGCCTTCCCATCGCTTTTATGCATAGCCTTTACGGGGTCAAGATGCAGTTTCGGACTGTGCTGGACGTGAAAGTCGTGGACGTGGAGAAGAGGCGCAATCCGTCTAAACACTACGTGAGTTGTCTGCCCCATCTTCTCCCATGTCACCTTATTCCCACCTTGCCCCATTCAGATGTGTCAGCAGTGGGTCTCTCTGGCCTGTTCGCAGCCACAGCGTGACAGCAAACGCTGCATTTAGTTCACTAAATGCAGCGTTTGCTGACCACAGCCAAGCGAAGCTCGTTGCTATGGCTAGACCTATGCTCAGCAACATGCTTGGTTAGAAATCAAAAACATGTCCAAACCATTACTAGTTCATCATCAGAAGTGAGCTGTCACTATAGTGTTCTGTCAGATAGCCATCGGCGCTGTAAACTGGTAATTCAGGCTGTTTTGTTGAACAGGTCATGATGGTTGATTGTCTAAATATTCATAAACCAAGCAGATTTGACGTCAGTGTTTTAGTGTTCCCATGTGCTATTGTAACAGCGGTAATATGATCAATTCATTACATTCTCGCCTAATGATCAAGTTCATGCAATGCCAGCTAAACCGTTCCTAAGGTGGAACTAAACCTGCTCGGCAAGACGTCCAATAATATATACAGAGCCTCTGGCACGTTTCACAGACTCAACAACAGATCATATGGCATGAAACCCTGCTTTTAAAGTTAGTCCACTGATCAGTCATCAGACATCTTCAGTGTCAGCACTACTTGACCACACTTCAAACCATGTCTAAAGTGTGTTTCCTAAAATTGTGTTTATTATTGTGTAATTAGGTGATTATTTTACCTATCTATCTATCTATCTATCTATCTATCTATCTATCTATCTATCTATCTATCTATCTATCTATCTATCTATCTATCTATCTATCTATCCAGTTGGTTCAGTTGGTAAAATAAGAATTTTACCACAAGGTATATTTAAGCCTTTGGTTGTATCACATATCACATCTTCATCAGTAAATAAAGTTTGCCTTAGTGTGGATGTTCTCTTTTTTGAGCACTTTAAGCATTTCTTTCCTGTATTGGTGTAAAAGCTGGACAGATTTAGTTCATTCTTGACTTAGTGCTAGATCTTTGACACATGTCAAATGTCAACTTTTCAGATGAAACTTTGTTTGATTGTCTTTTTTTTTTTTTTGTAAGAATGTAGGTCACAGTTCTCCACATTTCGGCCAACACGCCTACGACAGGCCTCAGTGATTATTACTACCTTCCTTATTCTTGCCTCCTGTGGTGGCATTCATCAATAGCACACTTGTTTTAAGCGAGAGTGTGAGTTGGGGCTCTGCTCTCCATTGCCCCAGATCACATACTATTTTGAGCTCATAAACAAGTCATAATAAATGACTTCCATGAAAAGAACATAATCTTGCTCAAATGCAATTACGCCCTGCAGGCCCTTGGGCCTAATGATATGTGGACACAATCAGCACACTTATTCTCCTGTGAAAGGTGGAATTCATACAGCTCTCCCCAAATGTGACCCTTCATCAGAAATACGATACCTGCTTTTCATGACATTTGAATATTTTATTCATTTTAGACATATAAATAAAAATGTTCCATGTGTGATCCATCTGTGAATTGAATTTAGTTCATCATATACCCACAAACATCATACTATGACATGGCATCATGCTGCACTATGGGTACATATATTTTAACAAGGGATGACCCCAATGAAACTGATCCCTAAATCTGAAGTATCACCACAAAAGGCCCAGGGGGCAAAAATGAGCTGTTCTTGCCACTCGATGTGCATTGTGCCTTCAAGTACCCATCAAGTAGAGCACACACCGCAGACTCCATATGGCAGTTTAATTATAGTTTGCCTGGAGCTCTTGAAACTGGCCAGTACTCTCGTACTGGAGTACTTGTTTGCTGTGTGCCAATTAGTTTGTTTCTGTGAACACAAACCTACTTACTGTCCATGTTAGAACAATTTCACTGAACAAGTTCAGAGTTGGTGTGAAGGACTTTTGAAGTTATTTGTTCTCTGTTTTTGTTTGGTCGGTCTCTTTGGAATTGACTAAGGATGTTAAATATCGTCCAGTATATATCCACTTCAAGGCCTTTGACTGTAAATGGAAACACCAATAGATACCATCCAACCTTTTTACATTCATTGAGTTGTCTTGTCTGTCTATGAGGTTTCTGCCTCCAGTCCAATAAAACTGAGGTGAATAGACTTTTGTTATGGGTGCCCACATCATCTAAAATTACATTTACAAAGCTTAACAGCAACAGCAATCTTTTGTCTTGTTCCTACAGAACTAAAATGCAGTTTAATTTGCTTTAGACAAAGGCTTCTACCAGACAAATGTAATAATGTAATGTACACCTGTTGACCTTAGATAATTCACTCTGGATAATTCACAGAACACTCTTTTCTGTGCAGCTACTTTTTACGTTATCCAGATTATTAGGTACACTGTTACTGGAAAGACACATTACAAACAAAATTCTATTTGCCTATATCACGTTAGCATGGTGGCAGAAATTTCAGACATAGACCTCATATCAGGTTCACATTAAACCAAAGGCATCTACATGGCTAGATGACATTTCACGTTATTTTATAATGTTGTACTATACTGTGCTGTATTTTTATCATTTAGATGAACTGACCAGTAACTTGAATAGGGACCTCCCAAAATGTCTATCTGTTCCCGGAAAACAAATGGTTGTATTCTGCACTTTGAATGTGATAAAACCTGCAGGCGGATTCTCTAGTTCTTACAGACAATGAATTGCCAGACTACATACATTCTGTTACAGGTTTTTAATGCACCATGGGCTGTAATTGCTTCCACAGTAGTTCAGTAGTAATGAGCTTCCCAAAACTGTCCAACTCTAGTAGCCAGGCTACTGAATGTACACTTAGACTGAGTTTCTCAGAGCTGAGCTGAGCTGAACTGAGCTGTGCTATGTTTTGGAGTCTTCTGTCTCAGACCAATTTGTGGCCTAGTTTCCCTAGCTACCCTGTCTCATGAGACACTGTGAGAAAAAAAAAAAAAGGAGTGAGAGAGACACAATCTTTGGCAGCCATTGAATCTCATTTGTAATGTTTGTGAAACCAGCTGGAAATGCTTACCCTGCAAGGGTGGTGGGGGGTGAAGCCTGGGGAGCTTTGTCAAAGGAAGTGCTATTCGGACCGTAGTGGAAGCCGGAGCACTGCATCGCGAACATGCATCATACTCACACCAACACATTCTCCTCCTGTGAAC
The DNA here is from genome assembly GCF_900324485.2 of Mastacembelus armatus. Lineage (NCBI taxonomy): Eukaryota > Metazoa > Chordata > Actinopteri > Synbranchiformes > Mastacembelidae > Mastacembelus > Mastacembelus armatus. The sequence goes on along the minus strand of NC_046633.1, from coordinate 14,404,585 downwards.
GGTTTGTGTGTTTGCAGGAGCAGGTGATAAAAGAGCATGCAATGTTGGGGACAGCTATGTTTACTTTAAGCTTTTGTTTCCCCTACAAGTCCCAGTCCCATAACATTTCATTTTCTAGAGACTCCTGTGCCGCGCAGAGGCCCATGCTGGAAGTCGGTGTTGTTATTTGGCACCATAAAACATCTCTACAGAGAGTTGTTCCCTACTCAAATATTTATTGACCTATCAAACACAGAGTGATATCTCAGTGAGAAGGGTCCCTGTTTTCACATGCTCACCCCAAACCGGGAGGGTACATGCTGGGCTTAAGGTTTATGAAGGCTGTTCTTTTTTTTTTTTTTTGCTTTCTTTTTTTTGGATTGGTCATTGTTTGGAAGAGTGTGACGACGACTAGCTGGAAATGCGCAATGTGTGCATGCGTGTGTGGGAACCAGAAAAAGAAGAGGGTGAGTCAGGGGCTCTGCTGACGTCTGTTAGTAAAGTCAGTGTGCTTGATGCTCAATTTGGAGGGTGCTAATTCTAACACGGATAATGACAAGAGTGTGTATCTGTGTGAAATCTGTGACAGTGGTGGTTGACAAAAGTGGATGAGGATGTTGTCATCCTTGCACTTTCATCACTGGTACCTCACACACGTGCTGGGGGTTGTTTTCATGTGTTCAGTACCAGATGTTGTTTTTATTTGTCTCTTGCAGAAGTCTTTAATGCATTACAGCAACTCTGTTCTGATAGCTGTGTTCAGGGTGGAAGCACATGTGTTGATGCTTGAACATGGCCCGCAGCTCCCTGGCATTCCTTGTCAGCAGCTTGAATCAGGATTACATCACCCAGAAATGGCAATGTTTTTTGGTAGAGAGAGATAGCATGCGTGGGCAGCATGTGTGGCCTAGACTGGCTGTGGTTTTGGTTTCATAGGAAGATGATGTTTCCAGCATTACTATTCATGTTATTGTGTTGTTTTAGTCTGGTTTGATGTGTGAGCAAGAGAAGGACTGAGAGACAGTTGAGGAAGAATAGAGGAACTGGAAGAAGAAAGAGATGGGGCGGTCTAGCTGTCTTTATGAGATGACTAGATAGTCAAGGAAATTGGCTAAAAAGTTATCAGAGTCACACTGGCTGGATAAGCATCACAAGATAGTCCTTCTTTTCTAAAGCATTTAAAGATGACTTATTTGAAACATTTGATCCAGTTAATACCATAAAGTACAGTAGTAGTAGTTTAACAGTTCTCAAATATTTACACAGACTTCACTCAATTATTTTAGTATTACCTATCCATAAAAGTGTGGGGGTACAGATTAAAAAAAGTCAGGTCAAAAGCTGAGACATCCTGACATTTAGTCCTTAATATGGTGAAACTGTAAAATCATCGGATTGTATGCTTCCCACAATGCAACAGATAAGCACTCCCTACCTGGTAAGTGCCAGTTGTTTTAGACCCACACCCCGAGCTGTAAAGTCTTTAGGTGACCCTGATGACATTAGGGATGACATTCAACAGCATTCTATCTAATCTGAGTCCAGTACTGACTTCCAAATCACAACACTGGTGCTAAAAGAAACTACAGTTATTAAGTATCAAACCTAATCCGAGGACCTTCTGCTGGGCTGTAGGGCTTACACCACATATTTTATCACTGCTCTGTGGCTTTCATTGACCCTCTTCTCGCTTATTTTTCCTTATGCTGTGTATGCTCCTCACTGGAGGGCTGTGGTGGACCTGCAGAAGCTGTGGAAACTAAAATAATAACAAGTTAAAATTTTTATCTAGTCTTATTTTATTTATTTAGTTTTGAATTATTATTTTATTGGTTTTCTTATTAAATTTAATATGTCTTGTCTGTTGTTATATTATTACATTACAACCATTACATTACATTTGAATTGTCATTATCATCTTAGCAGATATCTGTGAAGGACTTTAAACTGAGATACCTGAGACTTCCATCAACACACACTTGAATTGGACTCTGATATATTGTATGTCTGTGAGATCCCTGTTGTTTAAACACATGTAGTGCTGCACTGTTGTAGTTTATCTGCAGTTTATCAGGCACAAGTTATTGTGTAATATTTTTGGGGCACACATCTTGCTTTGAAAATCACATATCAGTAGTTACAGCCAGATTGAGCTAATCCTATGAAAAACCTCTTTTTAAGAAGTGTTTGTAATAGGTAAAGTTGTTTACATCAGTACATCGTCTGCTTTTTGGCTTTTCTTTCCTAAAATGACTTTAGAATTGTTCTTTTGTACAATGCACAGAGGTGCCTGTAATTGGTTCTTTTCCGAGTGGAAATGACCACAGTTAAGGAAAGATGAGGCCTGGTGTGTGTTTAATATGGGGCACTGTTTTGGCAGTTGATACAAAAACCCTGTCTTCAGGGGGGTTTCCAAATACCCTCTGCCAAAGCTTATGAATAAAATTATCCTACAGTTTATTTTCCTCCTGTGACATTTTTGTTGGCTCACTGAGACACAGCTTTAGCAGAATTTGTCAAGCTTTACTGTCATTTGTTAACTTCTCTGGCTTAACTCAAAGAGTAACTGGCTGTTGTAGACAAGTGAGCATTTTTAGGCCAGTTGTGGATCCAAGTGGAAAGAGAATATACAGATTTTTTTCCAACCTGACTTTTTGTAGTCAGACAGTTGTTTTTTTATGGTCTGAAAGTATGGTGTGTGTCTGCTTTATATGTTACTTCAAATATAGTAGTTTAGGCGGGGTTCACTGCATTTAGTGGCTAGGCCAGCGTTCTCCGTCCCACCAAGCAATCACTTCTTTTGCCTTCCTCATTTGAAAACTGTGAGACTGGGTCCTGGCTTTCCTCCGATGCCGTAAGTTAATTTCTCTATTCATGTACTATCTACACTATCTACTGTGGTCACTGAATCGTGTTAATGGTCATGTTATTGGAAACATTCCTTCAAGGAGAGGTAGAGGGGGAAAGTAAAGTGAGCTGTAAACCTGAAATGAATATTCATAGCTATTTCAGATGAACATGATGAAATAATCAGAGGTTCGGCTTGCTCTGTCGTAAGAATCCATATTTCTATCTTTGCTTCCAAGCATGAATAAAACCTTTGTTTTCAAACCCCACTTCCTTGTGGGAATAACAGATGAACAAGGTCTTTTCTTGCTATCTGGGACGTTGAAAACCCCCCAGTCTTTTTTTTTTTTAATTGTTTAGTTGTTTTTCCCCTCTTTTGTGTTTTCCTAGTTTATAAATCAGTTTTTAGACTGCCTTGAAAAGAAAGTTGACATGTCAGAAGTGGAGAATTAGCATGTGCCTGCAGTTACATCTGACAAAAAACGGATCAACTAATGTAGTATTCTTTCTTTCTGTTTTTCTTTCACTCACATATATAATATCTCCTGAATGATTTTCAAAGCGAATGTTCATTAAAAGAGATAGTTTCATTCAGTAGTAGTCGTGCAATATAACAGTAGTCTATCTAATAATCATGTTAGGACCTTTACTATCATCTAAAGTAAGTTACTGTATGGTTCAGTTTCCTCATTGTTTCCTAAGCCTTTAACACCCATCTCAGTTTTGAACACCTTCCAATGTACATATGTAAGTGTGGTTTATAGAATGGGAGCTATTAGAAATTAAAAGCTCATATAGATCTTCATGTGAGGCCATGAAGGGCTTGTGTTGCCATCTTGCCCAAACCTTAGCCTTCATTTTGGATTTTTTTTTTTTTTTTTAATGTTTTATTGATCCATGATGCCTGCTGTGCAAGACTGTCTTGCAGCAATCACGAGACACAATCACGAGACACAACTGACTTTATATGAGAATTTCTGTGGTGTAAAAATCCTCACACGAACCATCAAAATTAAATTAGAGACTTTTTGGTAATGCTTGCAAATTTCTCAATTTGAACCCATCACAGCCGTGAAGACATCTCATCTTCTGTGCCATCTTGTCTTCTGAAATGATATTTCATAAATGACATTTCAGTGGCTCATTATTTTTCTTTCACAAATTAGGCATTTCGGATGTACTGGACTTTAGTCACCCCATAACGTTTTGTGTTTTCTTGTTTTGGCATCAGACAGTGCTTTTGAAGACAGTGAAGAAAAAGCATCTATCATGTAATATGCAAAATAAAATAATAAGATTTCATTACTGGTGAATCTGAAAATGAGTCTCACTGCTAGAGTTATCTTGAGAAGCAGCAGCCCACACTGTTACAATTTGCTGGCTGTGTTGAGTGAATCGAGTCTATTTTGGGGGCTGGGAGGGCATTAGATTTGAGCTTGATATTTTAGGCTTGGGCAGACCATGGATAGTTGCTGGTTGTGCTTTCCATTGCGGTTGCCATCACATACCCATCTGCTTTTGGGGTTTGGATCTTTTCACTGAGACCACATCTTCCAGTCTGGCTCCTATCTTATTTGTCAATTCAGCATGGATGCTTCTGAGTCGAATTAAATTGTCCAAAGGCATGATGGGAGGACGATTCCCTGGCATACCATTATGGTCAAAGGAGTTTATAGAGCACACACACACACACACACACACACACACACACACACACACAGGGAACAGGACTAGGTCCTCATAGATTTGTTGACTAAGACTGGCTACACAATAGACCGTTTTGAAAGACCACAGACATAAGAACAGTTTTAACCTTCGAATGCACACACTAGACTATTTGACCAGACTGGAAGACCACACACCTGCCATTTGTAGTAACAGTTTCACCAAAACTGTAATCAAATATGACACCAGAAGAAAAACAAATATAGAGGATGATCAATGATATCAGCTGGCTATCCCAGCATGCATTCTGTTGTGCAGTGAAAAACAATAAAGGTTAAAAGAAAATGGGTGAAATTGTCTTGTCTTCTTTTTCAATACTATATATGACGGGTTGTGTTGTGATGAGCTGCCATGTTTGTGACCTGTAAAGTACTGAACCCAACATCTTGGTTGATGACACTTCCCAGGCTGTTTGCTCTCACTGGCAATTGTGGGTTTTCCGATCAGGAACTTACAATATCAAACATGTTTGATATTCAAGATATGAGATCAGGGAGGCTCCAACTGGATCAGGAGCAGTAAAATAATCATATTCACACCACACACTTGACGATTATTTACACAAATTATCAGTTGGGACAAGCCTTGAATTGGGCCATGACTCTATGATCACTGGCGGGGGCAACTTATGCCTTAAATTAGACATAATTTAAGGCATAAGTTTTTTTGTTTTTTTTGCAGAGAAACAGATGTGCATATATATGGGTATTTATGAATATACATATGAATAGTGGGACTGGCCTGAAGAATTCAGTGTCACTAGACCCATAATACTCACTCAGTGCCACATGGACCTATACACAAACAAGCTCTGAAAAGTGCTAGGGCAGACTCTCTTAACTCTTAACTCTTTTAGATAAGTCCCTTTTGGTATACACAGGTACGAGCTAACTGCATAGAGATATTTTGAGAATCTGGGCCAGACAGGCCAAGTCTTAACATGATTCTTTAAAAGTTAAGATGAAGAACCACATGATGTGAAGACACCTCAGCCACCAACTGATTCACTTTCCATGTGTGTTCTTTCATTTTCTTAATGTGTTCATTTTCTTGAAGAGATTCTTGACTAACATCCATCCATCCATCCATCCATTCATCCATTTTCTATACCCGCTTATTCCTTAACCAGGGTCACAGGGATCTGCTGGAGCCTATCCCAGTTCTCTTTGGGTGGAAGGCAGGGGTACACCCTGGACAGGTCACCAGTCCATCACAGGGCCACATATAGACACACAAACAACCTCACACACTCACACTCACTCCTATGGGCAATTTAGGGTCACCAATCAACCTGACATACATGTTTTTGGACTGTGGGAGGAAACCAGAGTACCTGGAGAAAACCCACACAAGCACAGGGAGAACATGCAAACTCCACACAGAAAGGCCGGGTTGCGAACCCGGGACCTTCTTGCTGTAACCTCTCAGACACCGTGCTTGACTAACAAGCAGTAAAATTTTGTTATAAGTTTGTATGTGCTTTACAAGTCACACATACAGTTAGAAACATTGCTGGCTGTTCCAGCATAAGCCAGGCTGTGATTCTGTAATCCCGGGGAATACATTTTCATAGCAATAAATGCCAAAGATAATGGCTGTGGCGACACCCTACTGTGCTAAAAATAAGTTTGTCAGTGTAGTGTGACAGTCACAGCTTCTGGATACCAGGAGCTGTGTTTGTATGGTAGTGAACATACTCTAGTGGCTCCTTGCCAGCAGCAGCTAAGCCCCTTACAGCAGCAACAAGGCCTTTTAACCCCCGTCTTTGTTGTGGAACCTCTTTTGTTTCAGGCTGCTGCCCTTCGTACATTGACAGGGTCTTTCATTTGGCCTTGTTCATCTCAGCTCTGCTCTGGAGGCTCTTGGCAGGTACACAGGTTTGGAATGATAGTGTAAGATCAGTCATTGAGTTGGAGCCTGTTAAAATAAGGAGCAGGAATAGCTCACCAGGGAAACCCATTGCCTTTTTTTAGTCTGAATATTATGCATGGGGAAACGTCAGTCGTTTGTGTGTTCACGGCAGCTTGACGCTAATGGATTGCTGTTTATGTTGTGTCTTGGCCACTTCTCTGGAATACTTTGGCCTTGTTTTATTGCAAATCACTTGATTATGGCTATTTCAGCTTTATGTTGAGTACCTGAAATATGTGCACAGCTTTGAAATGCTTAGTGTGTACAACATATATGGAAACACCATCCATGCATTTCGTATGGGCTGTTGAGATTGGGCAAGGAACAGTGTGAAAAGGCAAATACGTGTCAGTATTGATGACTGTTCTTCAAAATGAAATCCATGATTTCATAATGATGAAAGCAAGTCAATACTCAAATCTCCAGTATACACACCATTACCAGGTTATTGGCTACGGATGTAGAATCTTAAGTTAAAAAAATGTATATATTTTTGATCTTAATGCTCGAACACAATATTAAATTGCTGTAAGCTTTTAAACATATTGTCATTTCCATGCATTTGATTCTAGAGTTGTACCCATTAAACTAGCAACTCAGTGAAATTTCCCCTTCAAAATCTTATAGTCCAATGTTATGTAACAGCTTATCTTCTTGAGTAATTTCACATCCAGAGCTCTTTTCTGAACATCTCCATAACAGCAGCTGAGAGATCCCACCTGCTGTTAATGTCTCTGATGAAAATTTCCCGCTGTCTGGATCTGTTACCTTTGTTATCTATGTTTCATTTGATTAGCGATGATGGCGGCATCACTTACCTCCTCTTGACGCAGAAATGAACTCTAGCTCAATCTTATCAGCCCTCTCAGGGCTGCAGCAACGCTTCAGCCAAGTGTGAAGGGCAGCAGGTCAGTGTGCTGAAAAAAGAGGAGTGATGTCAAAATCTAACCTGAAATATCTACCACTGACTGATTTATGAGTGTGTGGCACTGAACATTCATGTTGGGGGTGTTGATCTTAATATGTTGTCTCTGAGTTTGTTTGTATTACAAGAATCTGTGTATCACTATCAATTAATAACAGAGTAAATCGACAGTGTAATCAATCAAAAACGCAAAAATATTTACTTGTTACAGCTTCTTAAATGCGAGGAAATGTCTTTGAGTTTTGTAAAATGAAAATATTTTTTAGTCCACGTTTTAACTTTGCCTTTCTTTTCTTGGCAGGTATATCTCATCAATGTCACCTACTCTGACAATACTTCGCACATAATCTACAGACGATACAGCAAATTCTTTGACCTACAGGTAATCTCATGCATTCCCCTGCATTCAATATAAAAAGTTTTTATACTGAAATCCCTAATTGTATTGCAGCTGATGTATTTTGAGCATGTCAACCTTGTGATCGTGCAGCATTATTTTGTATAGATTAATGTGTAAGCCTTGTGACTGTTCATTGCCACCATATCTCTGCCTGTGTTTGCCACACCTTGTCGCCTCAATGAATCAATGTGTGTGTTAGTAATTGGTCGGGGATCAGGGGAGACACAGTTTGTATTCCTTAGCTTCATCGAGACACATCAGTGTACTGGATTTCTCTTTCTATATATCTCCCCCTTTTCTTCCTGTCTCTCATCTCATCTCTGCTTTGCCCTCAAAATGTCAGGGAGTTGACAGGCCTTTTTTATAGTGCAAGCAAGAAATCCACATTAAAGTTGATTTAATGAACCATACTTTATAGTGGGTCGCTGATACATTTTGTAGTGTGGACTGCTCATATTAGTGCGGTTTTTAAATATAGTCATATACATTTTTTTTTATGTTTTGTTGACTTTGCAACGATGCATTTATACCCCTTGCACTCTTGGCTGACCGCATGTTGACATCATAAGTATATTGCACCAGAGGTCTCCAGGTCACCAGTAAATATGAAAGGACTGTAGTGACAGAGTTACAGGGGGCACCTCTCAATAGCCCCAGTGTACTAGTCCTGCAGAAAATGATGCTTTAATCAGTGCAGGAAAGGTCCTTTTTGAAAGGTCCCATTGATAACTATTGGGGCAGTGAGAAGTGTCGCCCCCCTAACCTTCCAATGGAAAACTGATTTCTCCCAATGTGGAGTAAAAGGTTAAGGTAGAATAATAAACACAGAAAAGCAGGCAAAGTATGGCTCAATGTTCCTCCATTATGAAAAAGTCAGAGACATAGGGGAGCAGAGTGGATGTGTTTCTTCCTCCTGATATTCAGTCCCTCACGTATGTTAGCATAAGGAAACTCATGAACTTTAATGCTTCACGGATGGCTTGGCACAAAACCACTCCCAGTCAGCAGTAGTAGGATTGATTTTGTTAGTTTTGTCAGCTGGTGCAGGGCAAAGGGCACACAACTTGGTCTGTGCATTATGGAGTTGTCAAACAAAACGGCTCGCACATGACCATGACCACATGACGTTTGGAAGAATTTGGTCAGGCTGAATTTAAATGACTGCTATTGTGAAAAACCTTTGTGATTTACCAAATGTCACCACCAGCACTTTAGGTTGTGTTTGATGCAATGGATCTCCTTGCTAATGCAAAGACGATCATCGCCATTTATGAGAATGAGATCTCATAGGGATCTGACTTCAGAGTGAGTCTGAAAAATTATTATTTGTATGGCCCTACTTTGCTGATTCCTTAATGTGTTCATTTGCACTGCCAGTCTCATGAATAAAACTGTCACAGGCAATACTAACAGACCAGCTATTTTAATATTCAGTAATCCTCTATCTCTGTTAGTATATGGAATGAAAGTAAAGTTTTCTTCACCAGGCTTTGATCTTTATAGAGTCCTTTGATGGTACTGTTTGAACCCAGTGTTTTCAGAGCAACCTGGAGCCTCTCCTGTCCAAACATTTATCTGGTGCAGAGACCCTGCTGCTCTCAGCAGCCCTGCTAACCCACGGGGAGAGAAACATAGATGACTGCTCTGAAACTGTTGGAGAGCACTTTACCCAAAGCTTTGGCAAAGGCTGCTTGGGATTCCAAGACAGTTTCCTAGTAATAACCAGAGCAAGCTGTGTTCCTGGAAACATCCTGGGCCTGGTTCTGGGCTGGCATCATAACGCGAGGGGCCACAGATGTTTCTTTGACTGACTTTGTTCATGTTTTGTCCCAAAAACCAATGCTTCGCACACAGTTTCCTTCTGCCAGCACTGCCTGTAAAATGATGAATTTGAATGGATCCAGTCAGATGTCTTTCAGTTCCAAAGTGCTTCAGCCAGTGTGAAGCCAGCAGCTTAGAGATTTTGCTATGGTAAAAAGAAATAGGAACCAGTGCTATTTTGTGGCCATCTGTGATAAAAAAGTCATTTACACAGAATGACCATATTAATGTGAAATGTGGCCAAAACTATCCTCCAGGGAGCCATTTTGACTCTACACTTTCATTCTGTTTAGAGAGCATTGGATCTTACTCTGTACACTTTTGGGAGACACTTTTTTGCACCTTTCTCTCTAAAATCCGTTGCCATTGTCCTACATTAGTTCTTTATTCGATGGCTATTTGAAAGGATGACGTTGTACTGCTGCAACTGTTACTGGCCTTTTGACAATTTTATCTGAACAATTGACAAGCTCCTAACTATCAGAAAGAAACAAAGATATAAGTAAATCCAACACTTATACATACACTTATAAGGACCTTATACATAAACATATCTGAACATATATGTATGCCACTTCATTTCACTGCATGTTTTTTCTATTGCCCATTTCCACACTTTTAGATATTGTCTATTCTTTCCACCCACCTATTTTTTTTTTTCTGTTTGTCCACTAAGAAACAGCTCATCTTCCTCGCCAGGATGTGACTGAATCCTCCTGGCTGCTGTACACTGATGTGGTTTTGTCTTAGTTTGTCTTCTTGTGGTTTTTGACTGGTGAGTCAAACTGTGTGTCCTTCTGTCAGCAATAGGCCGTCTGAGTTATTCGTCAGAAGGGAGGAAGCCTGAGACAGGGAGAGGAGCAGGTTAGCCTGAGGGTTAGGGAGGAAAGAAATTAGAGTAGGATGATGATGATAGTGGTGGTGATAATGAGGCAGAGGAGGACAGTGATAGAAGCTATGAAAGTGATTATGGTAATGAAAATGACAGCAATACTAGTGGAGTTAATGATTAAGATTCAGTCTGTTGATGCTGACGACACTGATGATGCAGATGTAAAACATGAAAGGTATTTCAAAATTGTGAGTTTTTACATGGTTGCGTATTAGAAAGAAGCCTTAATAAGCTTGTTTCCAAAACCTCTGAGGAGTGGGCGATTGCGCTCTGGGTGTCTGTCCTAGGTGGCCCCAAGAGAAATTGGTATATTTAAAGCTGCGGCATAGCTCACCAACTGAAAAAGACAGTGACTCACGCTTTTTACAAGGGTCTTTGATTTGTATTCTACACACACACACACACGCACGCATGCACACACACACACACACACACACACACACACACACACACACACACACACACACACACACACACAATGTTAATGTTACATCTCCCTACCATCTCTTTTTATTTAGTGTATTGTAGGTTGTGTTAGTCTAGTTTCTCACAGGCTCAGTGTTAAGGTTGATATTCAGTCGTATGTTGAAAACAGCTCCACATATGCCAACAGAAGGCTTTTGGCAAGCAGCAGCTTGGATTCCAAATAGAAACTTACACAGAAGCTCTGGTCAAAGCACTTAAAACAAAGGCCACTGAATTGGGAATCTCTACATGGGCCATTTGATGGAAACATCTGTGTACACCGCAAGGCATTATCGGTATGCCATCCTCAAGGATAGATTGCTAAATAGCAAGGCCACCAGCTCAGCCTGTTTGTCCTTGAAGTGTTCGCTGGGCATACTGTAACTCAACTGAATGAGGGAGCCCAGTGTTTCAGGTCGAGGATAAAGGACTGTTTTATTTTATTTATGGGTGTGTTTGAAAGAGAGAAAGGAGAGGGAAACATACTTTTTAGTCCCTGCAGAGAGGCAGATGAAGGACACTTACACACCAAACACAGGAGCTGTTCATGTGAGTTACAATCAAGAGCTTGACAGGATGTCTCAGGCCAGGTCCTTGCTTTTTTTGGGTGGGTGGGTGGGGGGGTATCCAGTATATGCCACAGCCATAGTGATGAATCAGAAGAGTGAAAATTTAAATTTAGGATGAATTAGACAGTTCAGTTATTTGATTAGAAGGTGACTAGAGCACAATTCAGGAATTAAGAAAGAAATAGATTTATATAAGATTATAGATTAGATTAATATAAGATACTTGATACAGGAAAATTATAATTTTATCAAAAAGTGTCACGTTAAATGTGAATAGAGAAGAAGAAGTTTTAGAGAAGTGCAGAAATGTTCTTACTGAAGCAAGATAAGTTAGCTTTACTATGGTAATAGGCCAGGTTATATTAGTGTCTTTAACCACAGCCTCAGTAGAACTGTCTGGAACAAAATATTGTTTATTATTTAAACCTAATTGTCAAACTTTGAGTGTGTGTCCAGAAGCTGGACAGAGCAGCAGATGAGTGAATAATGCCTGTCAATCGGTGCCCGAATGGCAGATATTAAATCTCCTATAATCCCTAAAATCCTTTTGATGAAACAGTAACTTCCAAAACCATACCACTTAATACCCAGATTTAGCACTGAGCCATCAATGGAACTTCTGCATTGAATATGGGCACCAGACGTGTTGGTTGCCACATGATCCACTCTTCCTACCCAGCATTAAATGCCGGACAAACATATGCATATTCTGTACTTCCCTCAATACTTTGTATAGTCCAAAATAGAACTAAACGTAGAGTGTGCATAGTTGACTCTGCTGCCATGTTAACACTGGTTGGTAACTGATAGATGTGAACAGAAATGAGGACATTGAAAGTAAATAATTATTTTTTCAGTTTCAACTCTTCACTTTCAATTTTGAAATTTTCAGTTTTAGTTTTGGATTTTTATGTTACAGTTTACCATTTTTCAGTTTCAACTCTTCACTTTCAATTTTGAAAATTTCAGTTTTAGTTTTGGATTTTTCTGTTACAGTTTACCATTTTTCAGTTTCAATTTTTTAACTTTTAAATTTTAAATTCTTCAAATCTCATTCCTTACGCTTGCTTCATGCGGTGTAGTCAACAGTACCATGCAGTACATGAAGACAAGACAAGTATTCTGACTTTTCTGGACACAAATCTCTTAAGCTAGGCACATTTGAAATCAGGTCAAGATGTTGACATCCATAGAACAACAAAGATTTGTCTGTTATTTTGTCATGCAGCAAATCACACAGCTTGTCTGTTCAGCATGACTTACACTGCAGTGTGCTGTAGTACACAGGCACATTGATCACTCTTGAATTAGAATCTTAGGTCTTTGCTACATTGATCCCATATGTTTACATGGAGTGTTTAGGCTGGCCTCTAAGTGTGTGCAGAAAAGGGGTAGTTCATGCCCCTCTGTGGGCTTTGTATGCTGGTTAAGAGCCCCCCCCCCCAGTGACTAGCAGCCTTGTATGGGCAGAGCAAGAAGTGCTGGGAGGTCATGAAGTAGTGCCAGATCTTTTCATGTCTTTTTTGGCACAACTCTGAAAAGACCATTGCGTGTTTGATCATCTATATTTTACTGTAGAATTTGTGTCTACATCTGTATCTTTCCTCTTTTGACTGCTCTTCCCCTGACTTTTGTTGCTGGTCATATTTGATCAAATGCAGTATGCATGAAGAATTCTTATACATACATAAACCCTCTCCACATTCACCCTATTTGCGTCCCCTGTTTACACTGTTACCTGTTATCTGGAGATATATGCAGCAGATGACAGATTGCTCTCTATTATTCTCTGTCCTGTTTTCTTTCATCATCTTTTCTCTGGGCTCAGTTGGCCAGCCCTCATGGATCTGTTGAGCTCAAGGTCTTCTCCACCGAATGAAACAGCGAGGAGAGGTGATGAAAACTTTAAAGTGCTTTATGCTGCTAGACATCTTTGGTAGCTATACCTCACACGGAGCCTTGAACAAAAAAGATGTTTTTTCTTTTTCATTACATTTCTAACTAAGCCTCAGCTGCCTTTGTTCACCATTATATAACTCACAGAGTATTTATTTTATTCTGTATATCTTGTTCAGAGAGGGCAGGGCTGTGTCTTGTCTTGGATTGAATATTGTTAAGTGCAGGGCAGATTGTACTGTTGAATGACTGAAGATTGCATCATAAGTGCAAATAAAATAAAAATGAATATGAAATGATATGAAGTGAATTGTTGTCCCAGATATAGAGGAATGAGAAAAGATACAGAATATGTTACATGACCTTTTGACATTTTTCCTCTCCTAAACATTAGAAAATAGTGTATATTAAATATCTCTGATTGACATCTATTAATGAAATCAACTCCTGCTTGATCACTGGCTTAAACATCTTGATATGTTATTTATACCACTTACCCAGAGAAACATCCATACAACAGATCTATACATTTAGTGTATTCTTCTTTACTGCTTTTGTTGACACATTGGTACATTTCTTGGGACATTACTGTCACCAACTTTCATTCATCTGAATAGTGTGAAATCATCTGGGATGTGCATGGTGTCCCCCATGTGCATCCTTGTGCCCCTGCCTGCGCAAGATACAAAACAAAACAAGAACTAAAAAAAACTGTGGTCCACCACCCCCATAGAGGTTAAAGATTCCACAGGCTTGAGAATGTGTAACAAACAGATACACCACTTTTCACAAGAGTTAAAAAAAAATTTCATTTTGTAAAGTTAAAAAACAGTCTTCCATCATCCCTGTCATTTCAACGTTCTTCTTCAGAGATTTTGCGCTATTACAGGACACCTCTGAAAACAATGACTGAACCTTTCTTTCCTTAGAGGCACACATCAGCACCACACAGAAGAGCTTTCTCAAAGAAAATGGCCGCACAATTACAATTATTTGCACTTGCCGTGTTACCAAATATATTTTCGCACTGACTTAATTTTGGTCACATGTGCAAATAAAATGGTCACAATTTTGAGCCCTTATCAACTTTTTTTGTACATGCATAGTACTTCCTTCATATAATTGTCTATTAATGATGATTGATATTAGGTTTTAGGCTAATTTCTAGGTAAATTTTTTTTAATTAGACTGTTTTTTGCTCATTTTCTGAATATGTAGTAGTTGCCACTTAACACAATAAAAGGGCATTCCAGGAAAATCCCATGCATTTTAAAGTTAATATGTTAATATTGATGAATATGTTTATTAACAGATCTAACACTATCTGTTTCTTCCTGGTGCTTGAATCCCCACTGAACTGGAATTCCAAAAAGGTGAAAACAAACATTCCTTAAAGTTTTTATCAGATATGCAGATTCTAGGACAGAAGTCCACAGCCTGTGCTTATCTATAGTATCGGTGGCAATGGCTTGTACTAGACCAATCAGTTCCCTGCTTCTGTCTTTAGGTTAATGAATAGTGGCTAGGTAAACAGTAGGCTGGACAGGACACAGAGTTTTAATGCAATATAGTCTGGTAGAAAAAGACAAAAAGATGAAACCAAGCTCGAGACACACAGAGATAAGAAATGTGAGTTCCCACCAGAATTCAAAGTGAAACCCAGGTGTCTAGCTCGTTGTTTTGCTGTCTCCATCAGTCTTTTCCTATTTGTCTATTCCTCCCTCCGCACACCGAACTCCTTACATCTTCCCTACTGCCTGACACACTTTATTCATATCTCATTCCTGCAATTTCTCAACCTATCTCTATCTCTCCCACTGCTTACATTTCATTCTCCTCTCCTCCATCTATCTCTATCTCACTTCAGAAACCCTTCGTTGCCTCCCACCTCGTTTGTGTCTTCTAAGCTAGTTTTCCTCAGCTGATCCACCACAATGTGCACACTCTTGAGGTCAAGTGCATTTATTTACAGGGTTACAGGCCACAGTGCCTGCTGCTATGGGATAGTATGTTTTGCATGCATGTATTTTAGTTAGTTAGTTTGTGTCTGTTGGAGCGTGCGTCTATGTATGTGTGTGTTTGTGATTGGGTCACTGTGTGATGCAATACGCACACTTCTCCTGATTAACCAGGCAGTCGTTCTATTACATGATGATCCAATTTTTCCCTACTGGGGCCTCTTCATCTTAGTCAGATTACATTTATAACATAGTCATACACCCACACACACACACACACACACACACACACAGACACACACACAGAAGGTTTAAAGGGAATAAAAGACATTCAAATTAAAACCCTGTATCAGACCAAAGCACCATTTACTCTTAAAAGTTATCCAGAGGGTGACCCCTGTGGAATTAATTTTGTCTAGGCCTTTATTAAGAAATGGAAAAGAAGTCTGTGTCTGCAAACCAGCCGACAGGAAGAGCAACCCCAAACCACTGCCTCTATAAAATAGCACAGTAAATAACTTTGAGTAAGACGGTAAAATACTTTTGGTAGGACAGTACTGCTGGCCTTTAGGTTTAAATATAGTTTTAGTGTGCAGTTTCAATTGATCTTTATAGTCTCCAGTAGCAGTGGGCAAATTGCATTTAGACAATACAGCTTTTAAAAGTTAACATAAACATTATTTACACATTTTTAATTGTGCATTTATTTGTGCAGCATTCATTGCTGAAGACAAATGACCTTCTGCCAACTTTGTGGTATGTAATGTAAGCAAATGCTAACTAACAGACTTGCTAGCTGGCTAGCTAAACTGCTAACCAAAATAACAAATGTTTCCCAATTGTTAGGTATATGTTATTAGTTTATTTGTTGTTTAGTACAGGCAGGCAAAGAGGCACAGTAGAATTCCAGTTAAACAGCTTAGTGTGCGCTTAGCCTACATCTTTCAAACTGTAAAACAGTCATGGGTAACAAATTGCAGTTTTTTTTCCTTCATCCTTGCCCTACTTTCGTTGTCATTTACTAACTTGACATGACAAAAGTAGTTTATTTCAATTCACTTTTTCTTTCCTTCTCTCAGCTCACTCATGGTTATATTCCAAACCTCACTACTCATTTCCCTTCCACACCCTTAAAAATGTGGGGTATAGAGTGCACCGAGCACCATCACACACCCAAGCTTGTTTCTAGTTTTTATGGGGACATTACATTGACTTACATTAATTTCTTTGTGACTTAACTTTAACCATAACAAGTAGCTGTATAGCCCTATCCATTATCATAACATTAACCTGACCCTAATCTCATCCTACATTTTAACTAAGTTGACTCTTTAAAATTCAGTGATTTTATCTCAGGACCTGGATTTTATCTTTGTGAGAAAACTGAGTCCCCACGTCAAAACATGATACACACACAGATATTCATAGCAAGGGCATTGCCATCTGATTCACCCTATCTCACAGAGACTGTGGTTTGGCCACGCTGCTCAAAGTTTGTCCTGGCTGTCAGCATGGAAACTCCTGAGACTGTCAGCATGGCTAAATTAGGTCCAATGCTACTCTGTTGGTGCTGAACGCTGGCACAGGTGAGAGCCCTTCCTCTCTGCCTTTGCCTGTAGTGAACTGTAAGTTGGCTGGCCTACTTAACCCAAACTAAAGCAGTCAGTGTGTAAGTCGACAGGATTCTTTTGCTCACATTGAGGTTGCAGCTGCTCTGAAAAGCAGAGCCGTTGCTCAGGCAGACCTCCACCAAGTACCCGAGGTGGTAAATGGCCTGAAAATACCACTGGAACATTTAACTAGTGATCATATAAATATGAAGGAAAGTTAAACTTTGGACACAAATGAAGTGCAATGCTCGCAGAATAAAATGGTTGAGCCATGTTTTTGTTTGTTTTACCTTTAAAACTATAATTTATTGTGACCTAAAATAAACATTCATTTCTGGCCTAAAACCTGTGAATTACAGTATGTGCGGTGAAAAGACAATGCCTACTAGATTTTTAATCTCTTCTAGTCTTGTTTGCTCACTGGACCTATTCTGTCTTTTTAAGATTTTCTCATTGCTTATGCTGTTTTATCTGTTGAGTTAATGAATTTTTAATGACTGTGCTTAAGACATTCCGTTGTCTGAACTTATATCATTACCTTTGCTGAAACTGAGAGATGGAGCTATAGCGAGAGAGAGAGAACGAGAGATGTAGGGTTCTGTGTAAATCTAGAGGTTGAATCATGGCAACTGCACTTCTAGTTTTAAGGTTGAAATGTTTCACTACTCATCCCAGTAGCTTCAGCAGTCTGAGGGATAGCTGGTATGGAATCTCAGATTACATCCATTTAAAGGACACAGGACTCTCATTTGAAGACAGTGATGTATGATGATGATGTGATGTATTTTGGACAGAGAAGATAGATGGTTTGAGAGAGGAGTGAGAGAACCGATACATGTTCAAGTGAAAAAACCCTCCCTTAACAGGGGTGGGGGGCTCAGACATAACTTATCCTTAATCTACCAAGCTGCCCTTTCATGTGTTCCCAGGAAGTTAAGGAACACGTCAACTGTCTTTCGGGGAGAACACACTTTACACCCAGTTTGTGGTTCATGGGGGTCACAAGAGTCACCCATTAAGTCCTAATGACCCTCACTTGTGCTCACTTCTTGTTATTTACCTAACGAGCCTATTCAGGCCAGGTGTGAAGTGAAACCAACTCAGGAATGTGGCTCTAGCGACTCTTGCCCCAGTTACAAAGTCCACCTAATAAGCCTATTTAGGCTAGGGAGGGAGTGAAACCAAGCTGAATGATAAATTTGAGATTTCATACCAGCTTTACCTCAGACTGAGGAAGCTGCTTAGATGAGTAGTGAAATGTTTTGACCTTAAAACTCGGAGTCCAGTTGCCATGACTCAACCTCAAGATAACTTCACCTGGACAGCTGTGAATCTTCAGACATATTTCTGTGTAAATGTAAATGTAAGCAATGATTTGAAAGCTACATTTGCCTGTCAAGGTTATCTTCTAGCAGACAAGGGTTTAACACAATTGGCAAACTGACTCACAAGTCTTTAATGCGTTTCGTGTGATCTAATGCAATTAAATTACTCTATGCAGTTTCCCTGAAAATCCATCATCAGCACCTTCAAGTGCGATTTACAGCCTTATTCTAAAGATAAATATGCAATATAAAATTGCTGGTTAAGAGTAATGGTGCTGAAAACAAATTCACTGATTCATGGTTGAAGTAGCCTGCCTTGCCTAAGGTTTTTCAATCCTGCTGTTTGTTTGGAGTGTTTGTTACCTTACACCAACTTTGGGAATTTGTGACGGGCCTATTTCACTCATTTCTAGCAAATACACATTATTATCAACACATTATTGGCAATGGAAAGATATGTTTTTCAGCCACCAGCATCCTTCACACTATTGAAAAGAAAATCTTGTATCTATATGATGCCATCTGATATACATCAGATCACATGAGACCATGTTTTAAATTAGACTGAATTCCAGTTCAGCCCCTGGAGAATGTGAGCTCCCATTCTACTGAGGGTGTTTCCCATAGCTTGTCCTAGAGCCTAGCAACAGACAAAAGTTATCATATCCCTGCACCTGTTGTCTTATTGAAACTAAGAAGAGCCTGACTTGCCACAAGTGCTGACATCTCCCGGAACAGAGTTGAGATTTTTAGAGTGGATCCAACCCTCACTCAACTCCTACATACACACTCACTGCATAAAAGCAAAATATAAAGCGCCAACTCTGGGGAGTGATTTGTCCATGTTGCCAGTTTATATTTAGAGGCACAATTGTCAGTGATTGTGGCTGGAAAGGAATGCCTTACCCCCTCAAGCTCAAGACATCTGCCTCTCTGGAAACTGGATACTGCCGGGTGCTAATGCATGTTCAGTCTTGATTTGTGTTGTACCTTAGTTTCTATCCTTCTGTCTTTAGGAGTTCAGCTAATAGAGAAATCACTATTCTTTTTTTAATAGATGGACTCAGTCTGGCAAAGATATGTGCAGAATTTTTCATCTTCAGGCAGTGTTCCCCAGGAAACATGTCTTCATCATTAATTGTATGTTTGCTTGCAGCCAGGGACAGCAAGAGCAATAAGCTTATCATGTCTTCAGAGCAGTGAGAACAAACATGCAGAGTCTGTGGCCTATTGCTCACTATTACCATGTTGCTGTTGAAATCGTGCAAGGATCACATGGTTGCCTTGTCATGCTGGTCATGAGTTGTTCCAGAGGTTCAGTGTGCTACTGTAAAGCCCAGGGTAAACACTTGCAGTCACATGACCACTAACAGGAAGTGAGGCATCAGTCCCATGCACAACATTGGCATCCCCCTAAGTTTATGCCAACTGAGTCTCACAGATCCTTATATGGAGGCTCTATTCTTAGCACATGTGCATGATATGCAGGAGGTGCTGCCATTTGCCTTATTCTAAGTACAGTGCAAAACCATCCCTGTTGTCAGTTGTTCATGTACATGTTTCAGGTTGTAGTTTAGAGAGAGGAAGGTTGTTTTCATTATTTTTGGCTTTTATATTTGTCGTACTATACATTGTAATGGGTATTATTGTCTATGTTCAGACTTTTGCTGATTAAACAATTAATTTAATATTCTGTAAACGAATCAACAGATTAGATTGGCAGCCCATCCAGGGTATTCCCCACCTCTCACCCAATGTCAGTTTGGATTGGCTCCAGCCAAAGGTTAGTTAGTTAGTTGCAGCCTTTCTCAAGACTGCAGATCTTCACAGGTTCACATATGCCATACTTAAGGAGAAGGTCTGTTAATAACTTCTGATCCCAGTCCTGGTCCTGATCTTGCTGCACTGACATAGGTCCTTAGTATTTGTCAGTACTTCTAACACCAAAACTGGGCAGATGAAATCAGCTCTGCTGTGATTAAGGTCTTTTCATGTTGACATTTTGCATTGTCTATTCTGTCAAGACTGACTGCCTTTAGGTATATTTCTTTTTTTTTTTTTTAAAGCACTTAGAGCATGTTTTCATGAATACTACACATCTAAATGAGATTTAGAAATGTCCATTCTGTCATATTTATCAGTATCAATCATGACCAGAAAGGCTGATTTGTCTTCCGTTTATTATTTTTTACTTGCATATCTTGCAGTATTACATTCATTTTTTATGTTTAAACTAATGCTCTTAAATAGCCCAGTTTAAGTAGTCCAGTATTAAATGTGGTAAGGAAATGCTACCGACAAAATCCTAGTCTCCCTGAAGGTGTAATGTGTAAGAGCTTTGCAGAAAAAGGAGTAGAAACATATGAATTGGACAGTAGAGTAGACAGTAGGTCATATTAATCAGTAGTCACTCTGACAAAAGATAAAAGAACCTCATCATCTTGCTTTTTTTTACCTGACTGCCAACATTTACATTAGTGGTCCAGAGCTGCACAGAATCATCCAATCACGTTCCTTCACAATTCTTCTTCACACTCTCTGTGCTGGTTACCAAGGAGACAGAGACAGTGAAGTCTGGAGAGGGGAGCAGTGGTTTGGCATGAGTGTTTTTTTTTAACTTATTTTATTTCTTTTACTTATCTTGACATGCTGGGATTAAAATATTACAGTAAGCCAATGGACTAATTCATGTGGGATTTGTCATATTACAAGCAAATGAGATGACACACGAGTCCTGAGATTTCACTTTTACAGTGTGTATGCATGCATGTAAAAGAGCTGTGTCACTTGCTCTGTCACCTAACGCCCACTGTCCCACCTGTTTTCGCCATTTCTCTCACCCTGTGATCCCACAATTCCTGGGGGTATGTGAGCATGCTTCCTCTTGCCAGTAATCTGTCAGCAGGGACAGGAATGTGTGTATTTTGGGGTGAGCTTGAACTAACACGGAGACACTTTGAGTAATGAGCTGACCTTGATCCAAGTGGGCCATTGTAGTTTAGAAAGGAGAACAAGAGAGGCAGGGGACTCACTTAGTGTTGAACTCTGAAAAAACTCTGCTGATTGAAGATGACGTGGGCTGAGAGCTGACGTGTCAAGCCTTGGAGATGCTTCTGTCCTTCCCAGTTCTTGCACCTGAACATGCACACAAAAATATACATGCTCACACAACCATGGACTAAGTGCAATTATTTTGCACCTCACATTACATCTTGTTATTCATTTTTGGTAAGAAGGCAAAAAAAAGGGTGTAGTTACATTTTAGATCTGCTGCAAATTCAGCTTCTGTGCTAAATGTTTGTTTGCTGGTACATCATCTCTTCATCCCTACATGTCTCTCAGTGGGTTGTAAACTCAGCAGGTTTTTTTTTTCTCAAGCAGCATGTGTGAGGAGGGGGATGGAGGGGGGGTTGGTCTGCCGTACTCTGTGCTGTTGCAGCAGCAAAAGTTATGGTATGGATGCGGATCTTAAGAAAGATTTTTGGGAGACAGACCATGAATCTGGATTGTGGCCTCTGTAGAAATGGTTCTCTCATTTCTGGTGTCCTCTCACTCTCCAGCCAAGTGGAACCGGGTTAAAAAAATAAAAAACTACAAAAACGTGGATGCACATTAACACATCAACAGAAAGAACTGGAACTGGGTACAGGGCACTGCACTGGAGATTTATTTTTTATGTGTGTCTACATGTCTCCATATTTCCAGATCTCCACCAGGTTGTTTGCTCACTTAGCTCCCCTGGGTCTCTTACAGCAAATACAGATACAACTGATTTCTCCTCTAACCTCTTTTTTGTAATCATATTCCTGCATGCATATATTGTATAGGCACACATGCACACTCTCTTTCCTACTCACCCTCTCTGATTATTGTTGGAAACTGTTTGCTGCAGTGCTGTACAGTACATCTGGCTGCTGTCTGCATCTTTCTTCTGCTTTGCTTTTACTTTCTCTCTAATCCCTCTCCTGAATGATTTATATGAAGGGTGAAACAAGGTAAACGCAATAGGGCTGACACACTCGTCTACACCTCCTGAACTCTGCTGTGTCTTTTTCTCTCTCATCCACTTCTTTACTGTTACCTTACTTTGTCTCTCTTTTTTTTTGTCTCCATCCATCCACTCCATCCTCCCTTTCTCCTTCTTTCTGACTGCACTTCCATAACTCCACTGTCAGCACTTTTCCTCTCTCCATGTTAGCATTGCTGTGCTTTCTGAATAAATCTGAGCTACTGTGACTGCTATGAACCCCAAAGCTTACTGAGCTGCCCTTGGGACAAAAGGCGTGTAGATTTTTAGAATATGTGTAATACGCTTATGCTGATTTGTGATTAAGTGCAAGCCAAGTGCTGCGCATCCACTGTGAAGCAAAAACATGTCACTTGATCCTTCCTGGTAAAAATAAAAAGTTAATAATTTCTTATTTGTCCATAGATGCCTTTCTTGCCGCATAATAGGCCAGCTGAAATAAATCACCAAATGCTGAAACATTATGAGCTATGATACTTTATGGCTGAGATGTTGTTTGGGATTGCATTCCCAAATAAAATGCTTGTATACTTAAAACTGCTGAATGAATACAACAGGACTGTACTAAATGTGGAGAAATGCACCATCTAGTTGTTTTATTTGCATTTTGTGTGTTTTTAGCTGGCCAGTGTTATGGAATTAGCTGTGATTGAACCATTTGGTTTCACTGTGAGGACAGATTTTATGGAGTCCTGTGTGCAGTTATCACAGCTGAGGTAGCTGTTGATGGTCATTAAACTCCAAACTGCCTGCTTGTTTATGGTTATAAGGGAAAATGCTAATTCGCTTTCCTGTTTAGAATCATATGTGACAAGCAGTACCACTTCTTTATCTGTGCATTTAGTATGGCACTAGGAGAGTTGGTCTAGTTAATTAGCTTATGTTAGCATAAATACTGGAAGTGCTAGCAGAGCATCAGCTTTAAAGCTCACTAATTAGCACGTATCTTGATTATTTAATCTTTGCACAATCTGAAATGCAAAAATGGAAACGTGCGGGTTTAGAGTGAGCTACATGCCGGAAATATTTCTTGACAAGCAGTTGTTTGCCTTGCACTCCTGGTACTGCAGGCATATTCCAGCTATACTTAACATGTAAGACATGAGATTCATATTGATTCATAATCACTCTGGGAAAGAAAGCAGATAAGCAGATTTTACGAAATGTTGGACATAAAACATTTTTTTTTCTTTGTACTACAGATGCAGATACTTGACAAGTTCCCAATTGAGGGAGGGCAGAAAGACCCAAAGAAGAGGATCATCCCATTTCTCCCTGGTAATAACCTGCTCCTGAGCTCCAGTTATCAGAACAGGCTCCCGTATCAATAATGTATGACTGGCCCTCTTGTCAATAAAAGCTGGTTACTGATGTCTGCCTTGTGCTGCACGTGTGTGCTGCATCTTATAAGCGTGTATATGTGTATAGATCTGTGTTACCATGTTCCTGCTGACAAGGTGTTGTCTTTGATTTTTAAATCTCAGCTGTCTTTGCATGCCTGTATATCTTTGTGTTTTTATTGATTTCCATCTAAGGTTTTAGTTGTGCATGTAATTATATGGAGTATTTGTGTGTCCTTGTATTGCTTCAAGTTATGTCATGAATGCTCTTTTCTCCTGCTGTAAGTCATGGCCTGACATTCAGACTCATGATGACCAACGGTTACAGTGTGGCAGTTATCGATGATGGTGTTTGTGGCAGTTCAGTGTCCAGGCCGAAAGGGCTGACAGTGATTCTGCTAATTTGTGCTCTGTTAAAGCCCTGTGGCCAACACATGGTCCCAACATCTACTGTAAATGCATCTGTATCCCCCCTTCTGAAGCCCTCTTCGTTCTGTGATTTGTCATCTCTCTTGCTGACACATACTCATAAACAATTTGGAAGCCAGCCAAACATCCTCCTACGCTTTTCTATGATGCCAGTGCCAAAAAATTCAAACAGGACTGACTCTCTGATTGTTTAAGAACACTTAAACTGCTCTTTCACAATGACACTGACAGAATTCAGTAAACCCCAGGACAGTAATTTGGTAAAAAGCTGCATGATTACCAATAAACTTCTCCAGACAGGAATCTCTAACAAGTATTCAGCAGTGGTTACATAAATAAGGTCAGATTGTTAGGGCATTTATTTATTTATTCATTTCTATGAAGTTGTATGTAAACCTCATGTCTTCTTTGATACCTATTAAAATAACTTCCTATAGGCTATAAAACATACAAACCTGGCGCAGAAATTTAGTGAGATTTTTAATCTACTTATTTTGTGATCAGACAGCACCTGTTTTCAGTCAAAATTTTGCTAAATGAAATGGGATAGTTCTATTTGTACTAATGTTCACATCTGAGAATATTGGCTTATTTTGTATTGATACATCATCTGGTACAAAATTATAAATGACATCAAAACATTTGAAATAGTGCCTAGCCCTTGTTTGGTACTACTACTAGCAATAATACTAATGCTAACTACTATAATACTAATATTCAAGCTTAATTGATGTAAATATTAGTGTCAAAGGGTCATACTGTCTAAGCCAGAGTTGTACTTGTCAGGAAGCCCTGGTTAAAATGTCTAAAACATTTTCGTCAACAAGGTGAATGTGTAACATTATCCTAATGTTTATTTTCATTCATGAATAGCACCTCCAAAGGAGCTAATTATGGAACAAACATAATTTTACACTTCTGAAACATGATGAAGTGCATACAGTTTCATTTCATTGCAGGGTTTTGGCAATGTTAGTGTCCTCTATGAGTGACTGAAAGGATGGTCTAAGATGCGTGACCCGTTCATTGATTTAGAAAGCCTTGTCACAGGCAGAGGCCATGGAATCCTGGGGACTTTGGTGTGGGACTGAAATTGATCGATTCATGTACAATCACTGCTGTGCATTACAGATTTATTGTAAGGCATTATACTCTAGAGTCTACACTGCAAAGTCAGTTTTGTGTGTTTTAAAATTCATGTGTCAGGTAGTTACTCCTCTCTTCTCCTTGGCTTTTTTAATTTTTTTCTTTCTATCTATCATTGAACCTTTCCTAAATTTTTCTTCAGATTCACTCTCTACTCCATGTTGATGGTATTCTCTTTCCTTTCTCTCAGGCAAAATCCTGTTCCGGAGGAGTCATGTGCGGGATGTGGCCATGAAGCGGCTGCGTTTCATCGATGACTATTGCAGGGTAAAAAGGCCTTACTGTAAACATCCTTCAGTTACCATCTGACTCTAGAGGATTTCCCCAGTCTGTGAGGGTTCTGAGGTCACAGCCCATACTATATTTTCACATGCTTTAAGCATGGGACATTTGTGGACATAGAAGAGTGTATAGAATGCTCACAGTGAAGCGCTATATATAAGTGGTATTCTCAGACTTCTGGAGAGATCTTGATGTGCTCTGACACTTTAGCTTTCTGAGGCTGTGAAGGGCTTGACTTGGTGGGAAAATGGAATGATCTTTTGCTACTGTGGTTAAAGAGTTGTTTATTTTAATCAGTGTCACAGAGCCAGGGCAACCTAATTGTGCATCTAACTTCTCACTCACTTCATGACATGAAACAGACTTTCAGTTCTTCCATTGTTTTAAAGTCCCTCTCTCTAACGACATTATTTATTTATTCATTGCTATGCCACATTCTCATTTGATACAATTAGGAAACCATGTTTTCCTCCAAATTAGCATTCCCTTCCCAAAAGAAACCTTTAACAGCCTTTTGTCATAGTCCAGTGCAGACCTGCCTTATCACTTCCTATTCTCTCAATAGTTTTACTTTTTAGTTTTTTATTTATCCCAGATTTTCATTTACATTTTATCTTCATGTCCTCCTCACTTCCTTCCTTCCTCTTGGCACAAAGCCTCAGTGACAATAGGGAGAGATTGCATAACATCAGATTTGGGTTTTTATGTTTGTCTCTAAACACCCAATTAGGTAGCAGTATTGTTGGCCTTGCATTAGGAAAGGTTAGCTACAGTATCATCTTGATAATTGGGACCAAAAAAGCAATTATACAGATATGAAATGAACCCAATTCTTAGCTCAGCACAAGCAGCACTTTACAAAGAAAGAACCCAAATAACCTGGAGCGCTCTAAGGTTTATAGTTGGCATTACAAGAGTATTTTTTTTTTAGCCCCACAGTGTGGAGTATGCCACACTGTTTAGCTCCCACATCCTGTTTATTAGGGAAACAACAGAGAGCAGGAGTAATTACCCAGGGATCTCTAAGGATCTGCTCTCTGCAGAGTGAGGGATGTTGAGCCTAGCCAGCTGTGGGTGCACTCTGAGATACGGCCTGTCACAACCACCAGGATTTTTCAATAACATAAAATCTGATAAATGTTATATGAAGGTAGCTCAGACTATGCCACTTTAAATGAAAGGTCTACATTGTTCATGTGTCGTTGCATAACCAGGTACTATACATGAGCTATGCCTTTTGTGATAGCTGAGCAGGTCATTAAATATTGATGATTAGTCAGACATATGATCCTTTCTATGGCTGTAGTGTGGTTTGTTAGTGAGATAATGGTGGAGGAAGAATGGCAGATTACCTTTACCATTTTATTTTACAAATTATTTTCACTATATTTAAGGTGAACAATATAGACCTCAGTCGTAATATAGTTCCTTAATGAAACACAACTACACTTGTCAATTTTGTGTGTGTGTGTATACAGTTTACCCTCCTAGGGGCAGTGGAAGAAACAGGCTCCCAACAGAACATTAGCGTATTCTCATATTATATCGTTACTGTACAAGCAAATGGGCTCGTGAACAGTTGTTTGATGGATATTTATACATCCGGCAGGCATAGAGCTTTCTTGCTGAATGCCTTTGGCTTTGGTTTTAGAAGCTATCTTCAATAGCCACTGTGAGGTTTTTGATACTGGACAAGTAGTGTGCAGCTGGTCCTTCAGATTTTTCTCCAAGAACAAACGTCTTCATTTAGACAAAAAGTTGTTGAGAGTTGCACGGAAAATAATTAAAACTTAGCTTATAAAAGCTTAAAGGCTCTGTAAAGGGGAACAGCAAAGTTGGATGGTAATTCTCTGTTGGCTTTTTTCTTTGTGATTTGATCCATTTTTAATACAAAAAATATTGATTTGTGGAGAAGCAGTGTACTTGCAAAAAAGCAAATAAATCAAATGATTCATTTTAATTATATAGGCTGTGGTCTCCTAAATGGTCTATTGCCTGTTTCTCTGTGTAGGCGCTGGTACGACTCCCCCCTCAGATTTCTCAGAGCGAGGAGGTGCTGCGTTTCTTTGAGACGAAAGCCGAGGACATCAATCCGCCAGTGGAGTGAGTTGCACATCCTGTACACCACAAACACCAACATGTACACATTGTACATGTATGTGTGCACTGTATATGTTATTGTATATGTAGAGACCAGCTTTGGCAGAAGAAAGAATTACTATGACCCCCTTTTTCCGACCTACACAGGATGGTATTGAAAGTGAAAGTGCTACGATTAAAGCAACAATATGTCACTTAAGAAGGAAAAAAATTAAGCATTTGTCCTTTTGCAAATTAAGTTTAAAAGTGGTACTTAATACTTAAGTCTTACATATTGTAGGTATTAATGTGTACAGTAACTGAAAATATCGGCTTGCTAACTTTATGGCTCTTTACCTGTGTTACTCCCATATGCTACTGACAATGATTTAGCATCTCATGATATACATTTATCAGATTCTGTTATCAAAACTGCAAAACCTGTGATGCCATCTGACAGACATCTGTCTCAAGAAAGTGGAGAAAAATTCACTGTTTTGCTGATCTGTAACTGTGACTTGTGGCAGCTGTTCAACAAAAATAGCATAGCTTCACTCTAAGACCTAGCTAATGCAACTTTTGAGGATGTGCTCTGTTTTTGAAAAGATGAAGTCTATTGTTTCAGCAGCTAAAAACAGTCAGCACCGTAGGCTCATTTTTGTGACACACATTGAAGTTGTCAGTGAAATACTGGACTAAATTAGGTTGCACAGTTTAAGTTTTACTCATCATTAATTTAAACCATTTCCTACTACTGAAATGAAATGAAAAGGTTCACAGCACCATTCCAGACACGATCATCCCTGTCCATTTAAACTCATGGTTGTGAACTCTGTGTTGATATCAACAAGCTTGGTTGTGGTTGTGTCTGAACACTTCTCTGCTGGTGGAATTTGTGATTGTAAAGTGCTGGCCTTACTACATCCAGCAGGAGTTCATCACAATTGTTACTGTAGCAGTCATGTTTCCACCCAAGTGCTTAGGAAATAGAAGCACTGCAAGAGCCGAACAGTGGCATCAGCAATGACCAAACAGCACAACCTGATGCATTTGTCATTCTCACTGGTGACTTAAATTTAGAGAGCGGGTTTGCTGAAATTCTACCAGCGTGTCAAGCCTATTTACATTCAGGTTGTTCGTCATTCTTACTCAAGACTGTGCGGTGTTCACATATATTCATTTTTAGTTTACAATTTTTATGTGGAAATGACAATAAACCTGAACCTGAGCCGGATAGTGAATTTCTACACAGGTGCTTAAAGTATTTTAAAGGTTCTTACTCTAAATATATGCACACCACACATTGACATGATGAGTTAAATCACATTTGTGGATTGTGAATGTACGTCACCGTAGCTTAGTTGGGTGGATGCACCTGTGTATTGTTTTCTGAATCTCAGCTCCTTTTACTCGTCATTGTTTTATAAGGGCCCTAAATACTGCGCAGCTGTATAGCAGCTAAGCTCATTAACTCTCTGTCTGTTCTCGATTTCTAGTCTATTCCCAACTCAGCTCTTTCTTTCAGAGTTCGTTAAAGCCTCCTACAAGACAAACGTTGGGGGGGGGGGAGTTGATGGATGTGAGTGGGAGGAGGAGAATGACTTGTTTCATAGCAGGAGATAGCCCCTTTGGGTAGTTTTTAATTAGAGAACACTCTCTCCTCGCCAAACCTCAAATGCCAGTATTGCACTATTCATTTGTAACATGTTCCTGTATGCATAGACAGCTGCACCTGAGGCTCAGCTACCCATTGCTCTTGTTAGACCCAGGCTATGCATTTTTCCTTTTTTTGTATTTTAATCACTTTTCTCAGTATTTTTCTCCTCTCCCCTCCTCTGCTGTCAGTCTGTAGTTCAGAGTTTTGTCCTTACATTTTTCTCTTGATTAGATGAAAGAAGCAAAACAGGCAGGCTTTAGTGACCCCTGTCTGCCAGTGTTTTTCAGCACATCATACCAGAGTATCTCCCCCTCTCTTCCTCTCCTCTAATTTGTTTTTACCTAACTCAGCCTCATAAATTCAACTACATTTAATTGACACAACATCTCAAGGTTAAAAGCACTAATGTCAACTAAATCTTTCTTTGATCAACAGCTTTCATTTCCTGGTTTCCCATGCATCCTTCCATTTACCTTGAGTTCTCATCTCTCTTTTACTGCCTTGCCACCTCTTCTGCTGCCTCTCATTTGACTTATGCCCTTCAATGCTTCCAGTCCTTTTCCTCTCACTCTTCTATTGCCCACTCCCTTTCACTGATCCGTATACGCATGGTTATTTTGATGTATAGAGAAATGACTTTAATCTTGATGTCAGGAGTTGTGGGAGGAGAAGCCATACATATGGAGAATCCTTAATGTGTGTTTGTACTGTCTTCACAGCTGATGTTTAAACAGAATGTAAAGAAATTTATGGCAGGGGACATTAAGGATACCAGACATAATGCTTTGGACCAATAAAAAATAGGTTTAAAACTATTGTAATCACAGCAATACATTGGTGAAATTAAATGTAAGTATTTACGTACAAACTGTGTAGTTTGACATTGGCTTTAATAAGCCTACAGCTTAAAATCTTTCAGTTAGTCACAAAATGTTACTATTTTTCTAGCTGCAGACATGAACAGTGACAGGTAAAGAAAGATGCAATCATATTGAGGTAGACACAAGCTTAAAGGTTGTATACAAACTAGGACATGTGAACACAGCTTGAAATGTCCGGTAACACAGAGGATGAGAAATATTTACCTCTTTGTCGCACATAAAAATGTTGTTTTTTCACAGTAACTATAAGACACAATGAAAATCCTAGTGCTTAATCACATTAAGGTACAGGGCTGGCTGTGTAGTGGACATAGCAGTTTGAACACAGAGATGTTGTTGAAACCTTGCCGTATTTCATTCAGCTTCAGATCAAATGGAGCTAGACCCTAGACTGGGTTCTCCGTTTCCCTGCTGAATTTTACTGTGAAAGAAAAAAATCCTTAGGATGGAAAAAGAGGTATGGGTAGGTGGTCAATATCCAGAACACCCAACTGTACTTGTGTTTTGGCTAAATGGAATGGGGTTTTTTTTGTGTGCCACCCATGATGCATCATCTAAATGTAAATGAATCATGAGTGAGTGTATTCAGGAATTAGATTTCCCCTTTATTTAAAGTCATGATTGGTGTGTGCTAGGCTCCAGCCTGTGACCCTGGTTAAGGAATAAGCGGGTATAGGTAATGGATGGATGGATGGTTGGATGGATGGATGGATGGATGGATGGATGGATGGATGGATTGGTGTGTGTGTGTGATGTCCTGCCAACATCTCCTCTCTTTGCCCATTGTTTTCATGTGAATATGCAGATCTTTGAGTGTTGTGAAGATGATTTCTAATATGTATCACTAGCAAATAGTCAAATTAAGAGTAGGGTGTTTACAGAATGTTATAAATCTGAAATTACAGTTAAAAACAGCAAACACACAAAGAGGACTGTTTTCTCTGCTGACCTCTGGCAGGAGGTACTGCAGTCTGAAACACAGGTGAGAAACACAGAAGGAAAACATATATTCTGTCAAACTCTAAGAGCAAAAATTAACTTTTGAATCTGACATTTATATACAACAATAATCAAGAGGATTATTTCAAAACAGGCTTTTATAAGAACCTTACTACCTTTTCACAAAACAATGTAAACAAAGAGAAAACATCATAAATGTGTCTTAAAAAAGTAAAATACATCAAAGAGTGAAGATATGATATTATGTAAAGTCAAACATTTAACAAAATATTAAAATCATAATCCTCCTAAAATTGTTATCACATTGCCCTTAAAAAGGGAGCGGCTGCTTCCACTACTGGAAAGTGTTTGATGCTCTTCTTTCACACTGCAGACAATGGCTTGTTGGCATCTTAAACATAGATAGATATATAGATAGATAGATAGATAGATGGATGGATGGATGGATGGATGGATGGATGATAGATAGATAGATAGATGATAGATAGATAGATAGATAGATAGATAGATAGATAGATAGATAGATAGATAGATTATCAATTATTTGGATCTAGTGATGGAGCTGTGGTGGCACATGGTGACATGGTGAGCAGCTGCTGAGAGGAAGATGGCAGAAGCGGAGAAGAATGAAAGACACGTTTTCCATAATTAAACAATTTTTACACTGTTATGTGGATAGTGGTGGGGCCTTCTTGTCCTAGGTTTCTGTTATGTGGTCAGATATCAGTGTGGTCAGTGATCCAGTAAAAGGTTTATGGTTCTCACATCAATTGACACAGTAACTTGTGTATCTCACTGAGCAGACAGATTTCTGTTTTATCTGACGTCAGTCCACACTGTCTAAGACAAGGACATGAGACCTATGCCACACTTGACCTCTGCATTTTTAGGCTTCATGTCTGTATTTCCCCTGGCACATTTAGTTTTTTTGCTCTGCGAAGCTGACGGTGAAAAACCCACACACACACACACACACTGCTGTTCTGATGACTGATGCAGGTCGGAGTCAGTATGGGTTAAATGTTTCTGTGTTCACATATAAACTCCAGATAATATAATGACTATTACATACAGAGATAGGTTGGAGTTGTCATTTTAACAAATCCAGCCACAGCAGGAGACAGCCTGGAGATTTGACTCCATCCCAGGCTACTCAAAATGTGAGGGATATCGGTGGACACGCAGGTGAACTGTTGCTATGTACTGTGGTTGCTATGTGCGTGGCTGAGAGACACCATGGCACCATGGTGAAAGTTAAAGTTGTGCTTGATGTGAGGATTCTGAGAGTCAGCTGATCCTGCTGCTATGTTATTGCCCACAGGTCTAGGTCACTGAGAAATGTTCTGGTACACTACCAAGACTTTTTACAGTGGAGCGCTTAGGACCAAAGTCTGGCTAATATTAAGTTCATATTCCTCAGACAACTGCAGCTTTAGATGCAGCTTTACATGCAGCTCACCGGGGTAATGCCTAGCCATGTTTAAGTGCATGTCTGAAAGCATGTTGCTTCATTAGGGCTAATGAGCCACTCACTTTTGATTTAAATGAAAAACAAGTGCCTTGTTAATGTAATAAAATTTAAGATCTGTTTAAATGTCATCACACATACAAATTGCTTTATTTTTATTTCATGTGTAACACTCGTTGTGATCAAGGTTTTAGGTAGTGGGCAGGTATTGGTCATTGGTTTTCTTCCAGTCTCTGTCAGAGAAGTTTTCAGTTGTTGCTAGTAACTATGCTTCCTCATCAGAAAGTTTGTTTTGTGGAATAACCCAGGTGTCTGTCCTGGGTGCTATTCTGTTTTGTTTTCTTTACAGTGTATGTCTCTCATGGACACACAGTGGCTTCTCCTATGTAGACGATATTCACCTCAAAGTGTAACAAAGATGTATAACTGACAAAACAGAAGTCCTTACAATCTCCTTCATCCCAAATGTAATGAATTGGTGAAGCCTTAAAGGTGCTATATAAATTAATGTCCTTCATAACTTAATTTAATACTTAATTTTACTTGATTCATTTTTTTCTTTCTTTTCTCCTTTTCCTCACTTATTGCTCTTCTTTTCCAATCTTGCGGTCATGCTACTTTCTTTATTGTCCAGGAGTTATGAAGCATAACTCCAACTCCATGTTTCCACCTCCACCTCCCACCCTCCCACTCTCCCACATCTCTCTTTCTCCTCATACTGTATGTCTGTTCAACTGCAGCTGCTGTGAGTAGGAGACAGGCGACAGAATCACTCAACCTTAATGGATAAGCTGATCCATCCCCCTCACCATTAGGATCAATAATACTCACTGGAGACCACACAGCAGATCACTGGCAGTGTACAGCACTGGTATTGATGGAGTTAAATACTTTAAACATGTCAGAGTGGTGGGGAGTGGTCAGTTGAACACTGTCTGTGTGTGTCTGTTCCCATCTGTGAGTATTTATTGACCTATCTCAAAAGGAGCAGTTGTTCACTTCATGTAATTATAATTCAAAATGTTTGCGTTTCCAAGGAGATGCAGCAGCAGGAGGATAGTATGTGTTTTTTTTTTTTCTTATTGTGTGTTTTTTTTTTTTCACAGCTAAATTGGTCTTTCTTGCTATGTGCAGGATGTTTGTTGTCAGGTTATTCCAGTGTACTTTCCTCCTGTCTCTGCTCTGCAGTGTTAGCTTTATTTTTCTCTCACATCATCTTGCAGGGATGCACTTATTCAACCCACTGAAATGGTGTGTCATCTGACTCACTTGTGTGCTCACACACTTACTCACGGGGCGTTGTCAAGGTGGGGTTCAGCTTGCTACAGGGCCAGACTGTGCATGAGTGTGATTAATAGAGTTAGCTTGGACAACTGTAGCTGCCAGTGTGGTGAAATGTATGATGAACTATATTGGTTAAAGCAAGGTGCACAATGTGACCTCAGAGTCATTTGTATGACCAGTTTGAATTGAGTTTTTTTTTTTCATTCTCCTTATATAAAATTTTATTAGAGGGATCATGCCAGTGGTACTGTTATTGCCAGGCAGTACAGCACAAGAATCAATCAAAGGTCAGAAAAGCACACAGACCATTAACAGATCCAACCATCAGCTGCAGTTTCCTCTCTTTTCAGCCTGATTGAGTGATGTTGACCTCTGTCTGCGGAGTAAAGTACTGCAGCTCATCAAGCTCCTGAGCTGATGTCATTCTGATGCAATCAGTTGTTCCTTTTTTTATAAGAGCACCGTTGTTCCCTTGATGTTTAATGTATTTCAAATGGATATTATCTGGAAATTACCAAAAGATATACCATGGATATTTTTCTCCTGTAGTGCAAAGGTCTAAAATCAAAGGCAGACTTTATAATAACAGTTTTATAACATTATTATGTTAAAACAAGCAGGCAGGATAATGGCTGTCAGGGACAGGGCTTGGCCATGCTTTAGATACTCTCAAACACATGGGAACCCCTCTACAGGGTACCTTTTTTGGTTTGCTTTCACCTGTGCCACTCTACTCAGTGGTTTACAGAACTCCTAAAAACATTTTAAACATGAATCTATGATGTTACAAGATGTTTACCAGGGTAGAATGTGAGGAATAGTTGTGCTATTTTTCTGATGTTTCTCTAATCTTAATATCTTCATTTTTAAGTACTGTGTAGCATTATCTCTTCATATTATTTAAAATTATTCAAACGAGACGAGTCTGTCAAGGGAAAAGCATTCATTTTTTGCTATTGCATTTTACTGCATCTCAATAAAGAATCTGGAGCTAGACAGTATCAGTTAAGATCCTTTTCACAAAAATAATGTAACTAGAATTTATTTAACATATTAAGTAATTAAGAATACAAATATTTGCAAATATAAATATAATAACCAATATTTCAAAATTTTAATTATAAATAGATATACAATAATAATTCTGTAATTTCATTCCATCAACTGTATGTTATAGATTGTGGAATACTATTATTTATAAAAGCACTTGTAGGTGCTTATAGGGGTGAGGACTAGCATCCTCATCAACTACAGGACTGATATAGGACTGTAACCATTGTTTTCTAATGTACTGTATGGGCATATGAGTATTGTCTTATTGGGAACATGTGAACCTATATTCTTTTAGGAGTGACAAGCAGAAAAGACTGGGAACTGCGTTAAGCACTGCATCTGTATCATACTTATTGCAAAAATAGATTATTTCATATGCCACTCTCCGGTAGGTCTCCACATGATGGCGTGCTTCACAGTACAGAATTTCCTGCACCCTGAGTAGCTGTAACCAGTTCAGCCACTGGTCCATTCTTGTGTCCCATCGCAAATCACCCCAAGGTTTTCCCTTCCTGTATAAATGTAAACCCCGTCTGGTCATATGCTCATGAATTTCTCCATCTCTTTTTCTGTCTGTATTTACTTACTTACTCTACTTACTACTTTGCATTATTCCCACAGCTTGCATTTTTAGTGAGTCAATTTGCATGGGACGTGGGATGTGATTTGTTTTATCTGTCTGTGCCCGCAGTAGGCCATCATATAACTATCAGCCTAAATGTCATTATCTGTCCGCTGTAGGCAATAATGTTGACAAATTTCTCTATTAATATGCGCATACTACATTTGAGTCATGATGAAAATATTGGCCATTGCCCCCACAGGCTAGCATAGTGACATGGGTGATGTTATCATCATTCATCATGCCCCCTCACAGCCCTCCCTTGAATAACAATGGGGTTTGACCTTGGCTTATGCCTGGAGAAGAGAGATGCTGCAAGATTATCAGATTATTGCTGGGATAAGTCATGAACTCGTGTGATTGGTCAGCTTTGGGGCTGCTGACAGGGGACTGCTTAAGTAGCAGCATTACCCCTGGTAACAGGGTGAGAATAGATTTAATGTTTTGGGGTTAATTAGGAATAAGTGGGTGATAATGTGTTTGCGTAACTTAGTGAAGTATTGGGATATAAGTATGCCCAATTCTGTCACTGGTAATGACAAGAAGCCTTTATCTAACCTATAAAAAACAACTCAGCAGTTTTCATCCTTATTTCTATGTATTGTATGTTTCATAAGTTGATATGGTTGTACACCATGTGCACTTGTCAGGACTCTCTATTTACCCAAATTGCCATATCTGGTTATCTGCACTGAGCAGCGGGTTAATATGATTTAGGATCTGGATGTAGGTTTAAGGGGGCAGCATAGTGGATTGGTATTTAGCACTTTTGCCTCACAGCAAGAATGTTCCTTATGTGGGTTTACTCCAGGTACTCCGGTTTCCTCCCACAATCCAAAATCATAAATGTCAGGTTTATTGGTGACTCTAAATTTCCCATAGCAGTGAGTGTGAGTGTGTGAGGTTGTTTGTCTCTATGTGGTCCTGTGATGGACTGGTGACCTGTCCAGGGTGTACCCCTGCCTTTCACCCAAAGAGAGCTGGGATAGGCTCCAGCAGATCCCTGTGACCCTAAATAGTAAATAAGCAGGTGTAGATAATGAATGGATGGATGTAGGTTTAAGGTTTAGTTGGGGTTCAAATGAAAAAGTATATATTGCATGAAAAAAATAGGATTTGACATTTTAGGGTTATTAGTCAGTAATCAAAAAGTAATCAAATTATATAAGCTTAATTAATAAATAAATTAAGCTTATTATTAATTAAAAAGAGGATATGTAGCCTTTGTCATGACAAGTGTAATACAACATTTTGTATAACCATCTGTCTTACCATCTGTCCATCCATCATCTACCACTTATCAGCTAAGATTGGTGGGGAGCCAATCTTAGCTGACACTGGGCGAGAGGCGGGAAACACCCTTGACGGATCGGCAGTTCTGTTAAGCCATGTGTGTTTAATTTTGGTAGTCAAATAAGCAAAAATATTACATAAAAGTATGCTCATTTTTATTATTAATCAAGCTTTGCATTAAATTTAGTACTACATAGAGCTGAAATTATTAACCAGTCACTTGTTTAGTTGATGTATCACTTAATTAGTTGATCAACACATTTTCTATCTATTTGATAATGGATCAGTGGTTGCACTTATTTTTCAAGCAGGAATGCAAAACATTTGCTTGTCTTCCATACCAGGATTTGCTGCTTTTCTTTGTCATATTCAACAGTAAATTGAATATGTTTGCTGTTTGGACTGCTGAAAAGACAAACAAGTTACATGACGTGTGTGTTTGTGTGTCCAGTAAGTGTTTCTGCACTTCACTTTACACCAGATTGTTAAGGTTAATTGATTCCTTGAACCCCATCTGGTGAGGTGATGTCCACACTGGTCCTTAGCCCTGTCATGGTCATAATGGCTAAAAGATGGGAGGAGGGTAATCTGGGTTTCCCCAGGGGCTTAAAGTAGGTAGACCCATGTGTGGGAAGGTTAAGGCTCAAGTCCAGATTTGTCAACACTTAGGGATGCACTGGGATATGAGGAGTAGGAATGACATGAGGGGGAGAGCCCTAACGCAAACATTTCTGCTTGTGTTTATTTACTGGTCTTGCAGGATAGTGTATAATTATCCACAATAAATATAATCATAATAATACTATTGGACTGGCAAGTATTATGGGGTCCAGAAATGCAATGCTATTTGAAACTAAAAGGCCACTGAGTAGGAAAATTTTAAAATAATAAGTGCAATTGTATCTATCACACTCTTAACGATTTTGGATTTGTTTGGGTTTTCTCAAGATTTTTAAAGTGGTGGGAAGGTTAAAGCCCAAGTGCTATGCCAAATTTTAGGCAGATTTAAGCAGTTCCAAAAGGGAGGTAGTTGTGTGTAATTTAACTATAATATTTCCCATTAAAAAAGGGCTGGTGGTTTTGGCCCAATATGGCATCAAAATCAAAATCATTTTATTCAGTGTTCAAAACCGATATACAGTAATCCTACTTTAGCAGCATCTCTGTATGCTGTAGATACCAGTTGACGAACACAAGAAAAGGCAACGTTTCCTTTACTCTTTTTCATCTATATAATTGTGTGAATTTGGGGAATTTATATAATCTCACTGATTCTTGCGTGTGCCGTATAGATAATCAAGTATGAGCCAAAAGTCTAAAACACTTGTGTAGTTACCTGACCACTGTGTTGACCAGCCTGATCCTTACACTGCATGGCCTGTCTTGGAATAATCACTGACGTCTGCTTTAGTTTGACAATCAACGTCAAGAGCTTGGAGCTCTGGAACAGATAAGACATGCACTGAAGTAGTCCTGCTCTATGGAACTGTGGTCAAGAATGAATAAATATTCTGCGCACGCATGTGTGTGTGTGTGTGTGTGTGTGTGTGTGTGAGGGTGTGTGTGTGTGTGTGTGTGTGTGTGTAAGCAACTGACCCATTTGTTGATGTTTTTGCTTAGAATATGCATACCTTTTTAAAATGCTTTACAGATTTCTATGAACACACTAACAGATACTGCATACCAGTCCCCGGCTTGTTTTCCAACTATATCTGCCCTACACACTGCTGCTTACCTTGTTCAGTCAATCAGAAGCTGGAAGGACAGGGAAAACAAGCAAGGGCAGTGGTCCACAAGGGCTGGAGTTGGCTACCCTTGCTTTAGCTGCGTTTAATTGCATCTGTCTATGCAATAATCTGTCAACACAAGTTTTTGTTTACTTAAACTCTGAAACACAGGAAAACACATTTTGTTTGTCAAAGCTGTTTGAATGTTAGTTGTATCAGTGCGAATATTGGAGCTCATATTAGTTTAGTAGATTGTGAAGTTGTTTGGCTGTCACTGATGTGGGCATTAAAATGTATTGCTTCACTGGCAGCAATTCACATCAACATTCTGCATGGTCGCTGGAAGTGTACTTAAAAACTGTACAATCTGCAAAAACATTTTTTTTTTTACTGCTTGCAAAATATAACCACATAAAATACCCTTTACTCCTTGACTATAGTATGTATCCTTGTTGCCCTTCGCTTCCTTCTCTCCATACCTCTAGGAGACATAGGAAAGGAGCTGGCAGCCAGAGTTGGCTACTCAGCCCTCGAGGGAAGAGTATGATTTCAGCCTCAGGGACTCGGGTCACTGAATAGTCTGGACTTTGTGTTTCTGTTCTCCTTCCTCATCCTCCCACCTTCTCTCTCTATTTTGCCCCACTCTGCCCCTCCTTTGAGTCTTAATGATTTGCAGATGCTTCCATGTACCTCTAAAAATAAAACCAAGAATAGCCAGCTGCACTTCTGCTGCCATGTCCTAATGTGATGCGAAATGTTAGCTGCACTGCTAAAAAGCCAGACATATCTCTTTGTCTTTATCTTATTACAAAACCAGTCTTTTCTTGCTAAAAGTAGGTTGTTTTTTGTACTAATTAGCTGTTTTTGTAATTTGCACTATTTGTTTGAGTTGACTATTATTTGCCTCCTGAGATATTTTAGTGCTAAATCTTGAATGTCATGCAGTTGTAAAGCCTTCTTGAATATCAATGCTAACAACTTCCCACGCGTGATGAAGACTAACTTTTGATCTAGTCTCCTTTCAATGACAAAATACATGCCATCAATCAGGAGTGACTTTATTTGTATGTACAGTATGTACCAAAGATCTTCAATAGTTATGCTTTATCTTCTGTGACTGCTTCTGATCATTTAGCAAGAACAATTAACCCCAGAGGATCAAATACAGCACAAGTTAAAGCCTTTACTTGAAGATGCAGAAAGTGATTTGTGTAGACATCTAAAGTTGGAGCAGAAACTGCTTACACCTCTGCTTTTCTCCTGATTGGGACTTGTTTATAGAGCTTTGAGGTTGTGTTTCCCTTTTAAACCATGCACAACATGAATAGCTTAACAGGCTCCCTGGGAATGACTACAGCAAAGCGCTTTTCATTCTGCTGCTGTTTTCCACCAAACAAAACTCATTCACTGGCCCATGTCCTCACCTCCTTGATAAGTTCCACCCAGTCATTTCCAGGTCCCACCCAGACACCTATTGTCTCGTCACTCTGTGTAGATAATTTCTGGTTAGCTTGTTCAAGTAACCCAAGAGGCATCCAGCATGTATATAAAAGCCACATTTGCAGTATGGCTGATGGACGAGCAGTACCTTTACACATTGGGTCACTGGCAAAGCTGGCATTTTGTGTACAGTATATACTCTGAGCAGACTTGTTCAATCATTTATATCAGATTATGTACCATTTCTGTATTGCTGAACAAATGCACACCGTGTAATCAGAATGAAACCTGTTTGTCAAGTGTAATTTATGAGTGTAAACCAGGCAGGCGTCCAGGGCTATAAAAAGGCACTTCTGGCCACTGGGTTTGAGTGGTGTTGGAGGTCTCTTGTCTAGATTACCCAAGTCTCCTGTTGCCCTGTT
The DNA here is from genome assembly GCF_900324485.2 of Mastacembelus armatus. Classification (NCBI taxonomy): domain Eukaryota; kingdom Metazoa; phylum Chordata; class Actinopteri; order Synbranchiformes; family Mastacembelidae; genus Mastacembelus; species Mastacembelus armatus. Next base: position 14,364,152 of record NC_046633.1, on the reverse strand, counting down.
ACAGTCCCAAGTCAGACAGCATTTGCCATATATTAAAACAATGCAAGGGGATACATTACTGGAGGTATGTTGTTTCCATGACTTGGCTGAGGTGGCTTGTAATAAGATATCTCTGTGGCATCAGTTTTATCTTTAGTTGTTCCACTCTTCGGGTAAACAGTAGAAGCGTAATGTTAATGTTACAACATAATCCAGTAAGAACAAGCATTTTCATTAAGTGACTGGCCAATGCAGAACCTTGGCAGACAATGTCATGTTGCATTGCAGAAGAAGATAAACAAGATCCAAGCTTTTTTTTTTTTTTTTTTTTTTTGGTACAATGCTGTGTAACAGATTTCTCCCACTGAATGAATTAAAAGGGTTGTATTTCATCAAGCATAGTTAAAGGCTGTCTCTGAGCACAAGCTTATTAAACAGTGCAAAACAAAGTGGATAAAGGCTACATGACTGAATCTGTACAGAGTTACTTTATGTAGGGAATTGAATTAGCAATTGTATACTGACTTAATAAGAGATTTCCCCTTAAGATAGGCTTTTATGAATGGGCAACTGATTGTTTTATGTTCCACAATTATACTTTCATTATCTATTCACCTCCACCAATGTGACATGGAAGTAAGACTTACAGTAGTTTCTAGCTTTCTACCTTAGTTTACCTTTTGGCAGTGCACTTGAGCTAGCAATGGTTTATGAGTCATTGTGAAGAGAAGAGTACAGGGTACATTGAAATGTCACAGCAGTTAACATTCCCTGGAAATACAAAACATTCCCAAGCACCCCATAAGTGGATATCAGCATCTTTAATGCCAGTGTGGCAAGCCTAGAGCAAAAAGGGCAAACATCCTGGTAAATATCCTGCCAATGCAGAGGCTTGGTCTGTCCACAGCATACTTTCCACTGAGACATATCCAGACACTCCAGTACAACACACTGAAAGCTGTTAGCCACTGACTGAAATATTAGCTATTCCACATGCATTAGAGGTCATGAGTCTAGCATGGTTCGAGATGGAAGGGATGAGGCGAGGGGTCAAATCTCTCTCTCTCTGTCCCACTTTGCTGACAATGAAGCATATTCTGGTTGCTAGCACACAGTGATCTTGGTGGAGAGGTCGGTATAAAGGCTTTATTCATCAGCTGTGGCCAGTCACAAAGAGGCAGATACATCAGTTTGCAGGGGAATGGATTAAGGGATAGAGAATAAGAGAGCTATGACAAGCATAGTGACACAGAAGAAGCCAGGGCTGTTGAGTCCTAAAGGAGATATGGCTTTTGCCCATGCATGTGTACTGACTTGTCCATCTGCAATTACACTGACTCTTGTAGAGCTCTATTCATGCACACAGCTAGTGTACATGTCACTGCATCTTTTTATTAGCTTGAGTGTGGTCAGAACTGGAGTAAGAGGAGGTTTTCATTAACCTCATGCAGTGAGAGGGCACTACCTTGTCTACTGGTTATGCTGCCCTGAGCATTTTCTGCTCTCCTGGCACTGCAGTATAATTTTCCAAGCCTGTTAGCTCTGCATCATACCTGACAAGCTGAGATGTGCTTCATTATTGAAATGAGTTGCTTCACAGCGGCCAGCCGGGTCAACTGTCCCCAATCAGAGATGCGCTTGCAGCTGCAGTTGTTGATCCTCAGTCAAATTAGAACATCAGTGATCATTTACACCCAATGCACCACTTGTGGGCATACATTTACAGTGCTTACATGAACACCACTTTGCCTACATATACCTGCTGTACTGTACTATTGTATTATGATGGGTATTTTTTAAAGCGGGTGTTTTTACAAGGGAGAAAAGGTTCTAATAAAAATCAGCACTTCACTACAGCATTGTGCTTTAGTTTTATTGCCTTGCCTACCTGTGAGTTTCAATTGTACTGCTGCAGGATGACATTGCTAAATTTGAGGTTATATGAAGGGTTTGATTAAAGAAAAGAGGGAGAATGGAGATGTACAGATGTCATGTCTGCATTTCTATATATAGCATGTTCTATCTTTACCTGATCTCTGCCTTTGTCTATGTATATAATTTTTAACCCAATTGCCATGCAGCTAGAGACAGTCACTATTGACAAGAGCTAAAGCAGATACGGTCAGCACAGCAAACCTCACCCACCACTCTTATCCTTGTAGCATAATCCCATTAGAATCCATTAAGCAAGGCGTCTTAAACTCATCTTCCTTCTTTCAAATGTGGGGAAAGGTCGCCTTCCACTTTAATAGGGGCAAAGAGAGGGAGGAAGGAAGAGAAGGAGTATAGGAAGAGGATGGTGGTGCCTCTTTGGAGTCACATGACTAATTTGTGGCTGTTGCTGGGAGTATGGGCAGCTGGCCAAAGTCATCCCTCCCTCTCTCTCCATCCTTCTCCTTCTGTCTCTCTCCCCCTCAAACACATGCATTTGTTAGTGTGCTAAAGCTGACTGCATGCATGGGTTTTTGCGTGAGTGCAGTTGCCTGGTTTTGTTGTTCAGGAGTATCAGAACCCACACACAGTCACTACATGCTTTGCTGTTGACCAAGTTACTTCTGCTGTCACTAACCATGTCCCTCTTGTGTTGCTTCTCCCTCAGGGACTATGGCTCCAAACGCAAATCAGGTAAGTCACCTGTGTTTTCCTTTATTATCCTTCACCAACTCTGTTCTCTTTAAACTTCTTACTCTATTACTCTTGATTACACTGCTCTTTAAGATCCAAGAGGGAATGTTATGCTGCATGATGTATGATGCTTAAACCCTCTCTTGTGTCATGTCTGTTATCCTTGTGATGTCAATGTGTGGTTTGTTGACTCATCTTGCTGTGGGATAGTGACTACTGTTGACTGTTTTGGGGTTGGTTCAAAAAGCTATCAAGGCTTCTCCTTCTCGCCGTATTCATCTTGCAGTCCAGGGTGGGGTTTCAGAATTATCTAAGACTTCCCTGGGATGACAAAGTCAAGTCACTATTTTGGATGCTGTTGAGAAAAAAGCTTATTCTGTATTGTGACAATAAGGGCATTTGAAACAAGTCTCAATCTCTTCAAGCCTTCAACTGAATTTCTGGGTGTGGCTTTTCATATGATGCAGTTTTGTTCCTTGATAAAGTTGTTAAAAAATAAGATTATACCAAGTCAACAGACATGCTTTTGGCGGTATGTGATTCTAAGGGGCTTTGAGTTGGGATTAAAAAAGCTGCAATACTTCCACTGAATACTATAAATGCAGTTCAGTAAAATACAGAGCAGTTCAGATAGTTTCTGAACCTGATCCACTGTATTTAACATGTAAATTCAGTAGCACAGGCCAAGAAGCCACAAAACAATTGGCTTGTTTGACTAGTCTTTCATTCCTTACTACCAAGGATTTTTAGCCTTACTAGTCATATTAGCAAATGTATGGCTCTTAGAGGGTATTAGTTGCAGCGTAGCTGCTTAGCAATTTTAATTGGTACATGTGAGCCCTTTATTTAAGAACTAGGTAGACTGAATAAATGTTGGGAAATATCAGTCATAGCTCTTATAAATTACTGAAGTGTTCTAAAAAGACCACTTGAGACTTGATATTTAAGTAGCTCAAAGGTTGTGTTTGAGAATGGAACTATCTTGAGACAGCTTTTGGTAGAGAGCAGAGGTACAGGAAAAAATACCTATTGTCGGTTAGATTTTTACATCATTCATTGAAGTTTTGAATTAGGTCAGGGCATTATGTTTTAAATAAACATTTTTTTAAGATCATGGTGAATTTATTTTTGGCGCTCTATGGCCCTCTTGCAACAAATTGGTTTGTTGTAGCCGCAGTACTAATTCAATTATATCCACATTCTTCAAACTGATTTGATTTATTGGAAGCTAATTTGATTGGAAGCCAGTTTGCATTTTTGTCTCTACATCCTCTTAATGTAGCACACTATCCTTTGAAACAGGTGGTTTTTATACCCTGTGTCAGCCTACCTAAGCCCTGAGGACCTTGCCCAGCTGGATGTCACTCCACTGATCTCTAATCCTCAAGTAGCATGAAGCAATGAAGTGTAAGCAAGAGGGTCCCACTGTCTGTAACATGAAATCTAGAAATGGTCCCTTAATTAAAGGAAGCCGTTAGATTTTCAAAAATCTGTATGAGTGCTCCTGTGGTTTGGTTTTTGAAACCAATTTTAACATTCTGGAACAAAACTAACTTTTCATTTTTTCATTCATGTGATTTTTTTATTTTTATTTAGAGGTGAAGACATAAATAATATAAAGTAGATTAAATTGTACCGTTAAATTGTTCTAATTGTTCTGCACTCAGTGTAAAGCCCTGATACCCTACTGAGAGCTTCCCATTTGTAACCATGACAATGCTTTCACTATCCAATATTCACCGAAAACAGAATAGCTGTCTGTGGTGATTGCTCCTCAGCACTTGCCAGAACTCTGTTTTCATGAGTGTTTCCATGATGAGGCCCTGTAAGCTCAGGAGATGCTCCTGTGTGTTGGATCACAGGGTAGAGACAGACGACGTATATGTGTGTTTTTTTTTTTTTTTTTTTGGAAGGCTTGTTTTTTCCTTATGCTATCTTTATGGCAGCCTAAGGTTAAACTCAAATTCCATACTTAAAGCCCAGATACACAGTTGAAAGCAAATACACAAACTTTTCACAATGTTCCCAAACTCTTTCTTTAAGTTATTTTAAGTGGTGCTTATTCAGACTATTGGGCCATGATAGCCATTCCTACTTTCAACATCTACTCTGTTATTCTTTTGTTAATTCCAAATAAATTGTTTCAGCAGCTGCAAATGTGAATTGCTTCTCTACTACTGCAACACAGCACTTTTGTCGAGAAACACAGGATGTTTTGAACATCATCATGTAAAATTGGCATTTGCTGACTAACTATTGTGTAATATCAAGTCAATAATAGGGAGGGATAAAATGGGCAAATATGTAACAGATGTCCTCATGGACACTGTGATTTAAATCCTCCTAGGTTTTGTTCTTGGATGTTATCTCTAATAAATGTCCAGTGTCATAACTAGCACTGTGACATATGTGAAAAAAACCCTTGCTTCATGAGCTTCATTTTACCTGTGTGATAGGGTGAAGAAAATTTCCATTACAGTTGAAACAGCAGTACAACTGAAATCATCTCACCCCAAAATTACAAAGAATGAAGAATTGTTTTTTTTTTTAAATTTTCCCTCCTGACAGAAAACACTGATTCATCTCACCTAGCATGGGACAAAGTTGTCAGATGTGTTTGGAATCAGGTCCAGGGAGTTTCATGGGGTCACTGCCCTGTACTCTTCCCTCGCTCTGCTGAGTGCAGATGGAGCTTGTACTCCTCCATGTGACGGCCAGATTCTGAGGGAACGGAGGAGGGTGCTGTTTGAGCTGGTGAGGCCATCGGGGTTGAGACTGTCAGACAAGCGCTGGTTTGTTTACAAGGTGCAGTCGGTAAGATTTCAGACTGACGTTGGAATGGCCAGTCATATTTACTTGGAGAAGGGAGGAGGGCTATGTCGTTATCCGTGTGTGTTTATATGTGTGTTTTTACAAGTGTAGATTTCGTAGTAAAGGGAAGCTTGTGTGTGTATGTGTCTGTTAAGCTGTCAGTACTAAGAAGGATTGTAGAGCCACGCTGCTGTTTGTACCATCAGAAGCTTCTCTGTCAATACACACATTTATATGACAGTATATCCTCCATTACCTGCCTCTGTACCCATAACATTAAAACCCTTCTATGAGTTGACTTCGACAGATTTAAGATCACATTGTGCACTTAATTGCAGCAATAATTATATCATTCCCCTCTCATCGCATCAGTGTTGACGATACAGTAAAGTGAGTATTGATTTAGGCAGAAAGATTATAATTGTCTTTTCCAGCTTTATAGCAGGGAGGCTTAGCAAATATGACAGCCATACAGTTGTTCCCCAGGGTTGTGACAGCACTTGTGTCTTTTTGGCTTGTCTCCATTACATCTGAAGGAAGTGATGTTTAAAAGAAAATCTAATAAGTGAGGTGAGAATGAGCAAAGACTGAAAAAGAGAAGAGACAGTTTGGACATCCTAGAGGTGACAGTGATCACTCTGGAACAGATGTGGCTTGTGATGTGATTTGAACTCACCCTGAAATGAGCACCCACACAGTGTCACTCTCCCAATTGAGATTTAAAACTATTTGTCTTTGCTAATGTTTGTATTTTTGTACTATTGTATGAAATCTAACAGAGAGGGCCTATCACCCCCCTGCCATCCTGTTTGCACACAAGTGTCATTTGTCACTCCAAACGCTTGTGTCACAGTAGGACATAAATTGTTTTGTGTCTCCTTTTCTCTCCTCTCCTTGCTAAGCATTATATCAATAGTAGTTAGCTTCTGCCTGCGGTTTGACATTGTTAGTGTTGGCGACGTGCTTTTCTCGACTGTTGGATCAATACTGGTTAGCAGTAATTTGTTATTAGTCGCCTTTGTCTTGGTGTCAAATGACTCTGGGTTTATCATTTAAACTCTGTCTTTCTGTATGGTGGTAGCAGCTTTAGGCAGTATCGTAAGGTTGGATGTTCACATTGTGTTTATATACTAGGGTCTATACTTACTTTCTTCTTGCCTTTTACATAGAGAAGTCTAGGATTAAATAAGAGTGGACAATACTGACGTTTTATATATGAAATATCAAGCATCAGTACTGTGCTTTCTACTCCACGCATGAAACCTTGTAATTTGAACCATTTTTCTAGTTTGTAGTTTCTCTGTTTATCATTCTTTATCTATACCCCTCTCCCCAGCCTTGCTTTTCATCCTTTTTATCTCTCACACTTTTTAAAGACACTCTTGATGTTGTTAGATTTTTCCCATAGCACCTATAAAATCAGAGATTTACACCCTCATTACTAGCAATGCACTAAACTGGAGCAAACTATTATATAGTATATCAATTGATTTTTAACATCATTTTAACACATCTTATGGATATGGATTCCTTAGATTTTTCTTTTAGGAATTGTTTCTATAATACATGCTAAATGACACACAGTAATTTTGACTGAAAATTAAATCAAACCTAGTATGGCATTTTGGTACTGCTATTACATGTTAGTTATGTTACTTATGCATCAGTACCAACAGTTTGTTAGTTGCACATAGATCAGTGATCTATTATAACAACCCTGAAATAAAGCCTCTCTTTGTGAATGTGATATTAGATTAAGCCTTGATTAGCTTTTAGCTAATAAACTGCCAAATAAGTGTAACCACAATATGCTAATTTGAACAAATATATACACTTGGCTGATTTATCAGTATCTCTCTAAACATTGTACCTTCTGAACATGTTAATTTGGTTACATTGTCATTGTGTGTAGGGAGGTGAAGAAAAATTGCTGAGAGAAGGTTTTTAGTAATGTCAAGGCTCATCTCGTTAGTTTAAGGGAACAAACCAAGAGCATCAACTAGTTAATGTGATCTCCAAAGCATGAAAAGGGTCTTATAAAGATATTTAATTATGTCTGAAAAGTCACAACAGACTCTTCATTCCCTTTATAATCTTCAGGCTACAGGTCTTGTTGATGGACAGAAACAGGAAATTTCCTTTCAGAAGACAATATACCAAGTCAATAAAGCATCAAGATAGATGGCTAATAAGCCTTTCCATCCCAAACCTCAAAAGACTGATTAGAAAGAAAGTCTTAACTTAAGGCTAATGTAAACGTTTGGAGTGAGAATTCTAGGAAAATAATACATATTAGCAAAGGGACAGAGAAACATCACGGGATCTATTGGTATCTAGAGCCTGGACTTATCGTTTTTTCTTTTTTTTTTTGCCTCCCATTCTACTTTTGGAAACTCTGGGAACCACAAGTAGACCTGCACTCTGAGAGCGAAGTGCTCTATTGGGATAATATGGTACTATGAGGTCTTTAAGGCATAAAGGAGCTTGATCATGAAGGGATTTGTATGTGAGAAGAAGGATTTTAAATTCTATTGTGGATTTTGCAGGGAGCCAATGAAGAGGAGCTAATATAGGTGATGCCTTTCACCCAAAGAGAGCTGGGATAGGCTCCAACAGGTCCCTGTGACAACTAAATAGGAATAGCTTCTTTAGTCTAAAGGGAAAGCTGGTAGGAAACTCACATTTATCCTTCAGATTGGTTTCACTCCTGCCCTAGCCTGAATAGTCTCGTTAGATGGACTATGTACATGGGGATCCATGTACATAGTCCAACACTCTCATAGACCCATACTTCTGAGTTGGTTTCACAACTGGCCTGCATAGGTTCGTGAGGTAAACAATAGAAGTGAGCACAGGTGAGGGTCGTTAGGATCTAATGGTCGACTCTTGTGACCCCGCTGAGCCACAAACTGGGTGTAGAGTGTGTGTGTCCCTGTATGTGAAGTGTTCCTTAAATTCCAGGGAATAGACCTGTGCTCACTTCCATTGTTCACCTATTCAGGTGACAAGCCTATTCAGGTTGTAAAACTAACTCAGGAGTGTGGGTCTTACGACACTCACCCCATTTATGTAGTTCACCTAATGAGCCGTTTGGGCTACGGAGTGAAACCAACCTGAACGATAAAAATGAGATTCCTACCAGCTTTCCTTTAGACTGAAAAAGCTACTCGGATTAGTGGTGAAACGTTTCGACCTAAAAAAAAACAGAAGTCCAGTTGTAATGACACAGTTTCTAGATAACTTCACCCAGATGACTGAGAATCTTCACAGACATCAATGTGTGTATGTGCATGTGTGTGCGTGTGTTGAAGTGGAGTATTGAAGGGGTGAGTTAGAAGGGAGATGTTGAGTTCTGCACTGTGTCGGGTGAATAATAATCACGTTAGGGTGTCAGTGAGCAGGGTTTGACCCTGGCTGACCTGGGACAAGCCCATAGTCTCCCTTTGGGGCTAACATCAATCCAACAAAGCTTCCAAGATTCTGGTGGGTAGGGAAAGGGGATGTGGTTTTTATTATCTCAGGGAGTCAACAGAGAAGAGCTACTGGCTTCTCAGCAGGAGCAGTGCTCATGAGGATCCAGTGCAGCATGCTGCTCATGAAGTTTAAAAACTGCGTCTCTTCAAAAGATAAGTTCATTATTTAGGAAAACACCCTATTCTCAGATTGAGAACTTAATTTTTAATGATGTACTGAGGAATTTGAATACTTAAAGAACTGGAGCCATGAGATGTACTTGCCTGTAAACCTTTAACATAAGTGCACAGAAAATCTAAGGTTACAAGATGTTTTTTTCCCCCAAAATATCCATTTGCCTCATTCTGTTTGTAAAGGATAATGTTAGGTAAGGTAATGTTATTTTGATGTTGGATACTTGGTCTCTTGAATACTTTTGCTTAAAAAAAAGTTTTTGTTTTTTTTTAAAAATTAATGTCTTTGCCTAAATAAAATATATTCTAAAGTACAATAATTTAGAATCAAAGAATATGTATAGAAACCCATCAGATTAGGCTTTTTTTTCACCAACAAGTACCAACAAATATTCTTTGGCCAGTGTTAAATTTTAACACTGAGAAAATAGATGCACTGGAGAATGTTGTGAGAATGTATATGTATCATAGGGTGACAGGCTTGATATTAACCTTTTTATCATGTACTAATTTCATTTTAATGATACTATCTGCAGCATAGTATGTTTCTAAATTCTATAATTTTTCAGAAATAAAATTTGTGAGATAAAGTAGTCATCATGTGTTTTGCCATCTTGTGCCTGGGTCACTCTCATTTGTCACTCAAGCAACACATGACTTTAAAATCAAATAGATTTTAAAATCAAATCAATCAAATAGACATTTCTTTTAGTCTTGTCAACAACTGTTTATTCTCTCACTAGCTTGCTCTGCCCAGGTCCTGGCTCCAGCTCACTATATTGTTATGGCCTGTTTCCTCAGCAGTGCAGCAGCTCCAACACTGGCTCACCTCCAGGAAAAGATGACAGCCACACACTAAAATATTATTTTGGCCTGTCGGATCTTAAATCACAGCCTCCTTCCTTGTACTAAGGTGGCCTGTGAATTTTAGCTTGCACCCCAAATCTTTGGTCACTGTCTCCTCTGTCTTCTCTGATGCATGGTTTAATTTCCTGGTTGGGGTCTGAGATGTTTTTTGAAGCTGGGGGTCAGCTTTTGTCTTAGCAGCTGACATTCCTGTAGGTCCAGATAGAGGGAAATAGAGAACGATAGAAAGCAATGGAGGAAATGGGAGCAGTCTGAAGGAGGCGGGGTTTGAGTATGTGAGGGTTGGGAGGGTTGTTTACAATGCACAGCACCATACAGTACAGTGGCTTTTTTCTTGATCTCAAATGCACTTTATTCACTCAGTATGCAGAAAACACAGACCATGACTTTGTGTTCCCAGATAAATAGCGACAGATTTTGGATCCTGTGCTAAATTTGCAGTGATCTGTCTTTTCCTCTTTATAAATTGTGTTTAGTAGGTGTCGTAAAGCCTCTGCTATACTGTTGCTCCTGTCTCCTGTCACACTAAATAATCTCTCTGCTTCTCTCCTTTCTTCTCTTTTTCTGCAGTATGGATGTACGGCTTTACAGACAGCCCGAGGAAAGAGGCCTCAGGTAGCCTTGTGTGTCTGTGTCAACATTTTGAATATGCATGCCCTACTGTCTTTGTGTGAGAGCGACATACCAGCTGCATCTCTTTAGGGTTTTCAATTTATTTCCTTTCACACCTCAGATTTCTCTCGACATCTGCTTCACATGCGCTGTCATCAGTCTCTCCCTCAAATTCAGCCTCTCTCTCTGCAGTCTAGCCATCTACGTCGGCAGCCCTGGTCAGCCAACACAACAGCTGGGCACCATGCCAGAGGTCCAGAATATGAACCTGTGGTGTGCTTGTGCTGAAGCGTCTTAGACTGCAATGAGGTGTCAAGTCTGGTCCTTTGCATTATTCTGCAACATGGTTTTACATCAGCGGCCTCATTCAACTTCATGTGTGTCATGATGAATCACAAGAGAACAAATTTGTCAAAATTGGCCCCTCACTGCAAATAAACAACCCAAAGAAAGAACATTCTTTTCTTTCATATATAAACATGCATATTAACACAAATATAATCACAGATTTGAGCATCTGGCTGTCATTTAGCCAATGTTCTTTGGGACATTTATCTGTAATTGAGGCACTGGGGAAACACACAGATATGTTGTTTCTGTCCATTAGAACTATCAGTGTGTCAGTACTAGTTAAGAACAACAGACAACCCACCCACCCCTTCTTGAAGATACTTAGTACAAAAAGACATATTTCAAAGTGTGTACAACTTGGAGACGGCCTATAACACCCATAATTTCAACAAGTTATGTTCTGTAATAAAATTACTGGAATATGGAAGGTAGAATTAACAGGTCTTGACAATTTATGGCATTTCTTAACGAGACGTGACTGCCATTACAACAACATAAAGATTTTAAATTGCTGGATCTGTGCTGCTGACTGATTGCTCCCTGCTCAAGACAGATACTCAGCTTCACCTGGGGGTGGTGGTGGAGGTAGCGATGTTTAATTATGTTTTAAGCAATGCACAAATACTTTAGCCTAATTTATAGTTTTCTGAACTGCCTTAATGTATGAGTGGACTGCAGCCAGTTTCACTCTTATTAAAATACAATGCCACAGTGAAGACATACTGTAGTATTTGGCTGCATGTTTTCTAAGCCATTCCTGGGTTTTGTGATTACTTTAGTCTCAACAACCTGAGACTTCAGAAGACCTTCTCTTAGTGATGATTGATTCTGGGCTATGGAGATCTTCTCTTAAAACAGTGTCATCTAGTGCACAGGACATGCACAGCTTAACTCCTTTAATACAATTATTGTACAGAGTCTGACAAAGCCAAAGATGCTGCCTACAGATTATTTACTATCTCAGATACAGTCAAGTGGAAAGCTTTGCTGACAAATATCAAAATAGATTTGAGCCATAGTAATTTTCCAGAGCCTGTGCTTTTGCTTATCATATTTCTAGTTTAAAAACACAGTGCAGGTCACTTGAGTGCCTTGATTGATTGCATTTTGGACATGCCTAATGGATTATTAGTTGCTGACACTAAGAGACAGATTGATGACAAACAAAACACCATTTTCCAGGGATGTGCTTTTTCCCGAATTCATCGATATAGTCAGTGTGATGATGTCATGAATATGCAGATAAGGCATCAAACAACAGAATGAAGCATGGGTGCAAATATGTACTGTGTTGTACATACTGTTGACACTGAGTTTTATTTTATCAGATACCTAGGGTCACATAGTTGTGCAGTGGTTAGCAGAACCTTCTTAACCTTCTGTTAAGAAGGTTCTGAGTTCAGACCTGGGGGCCAACCAGGGTTTTTCTGTGTGGAGTTTACATGTTCTCCCTGTGGCTGCATGGGTTTTTTCTCGGTACTCTGGCTTTGTCCTACAGTCCGGACACATGTAGGTTCAATTGCATGTAGGTATAAATGTTTATGTGTTGGCCCTGTGATAGACTGGCAATCTGTCCAGGGTGAACCCCACCTCTCACCACATTAGCTGGGATTGGCTCCAGCCCCTCACAATCCTCTACATGATAAGCAGTATAGATATTTGGATGAAGAAAGCATTTTAAATAGTCAGTCCAACTTCCAAAGTAATTTTGTTCTTTAGGATAACATTGTATTTGGTCAATACTCTTAAAGTTTTTATGAATTAGTAATTTACATGGTCTGTGATAGACTGCCAATCTGTTCAGGGTGTACCCTGCCTCTGGCATTGGCTCCAGCCCCTGGACCCTGGTTGTTCCAAGATAAGTGGTAAATAATGGATGGGTGGATGGATGGAATTCACATCTACAGACAATTTTTATTGATCCTGGAACCATTTCGTAGTGTTCAGTAGTCAGTTTCCTTCTTCCAGAGACAATCCAGGAATTGTGTCCCTTATATCCCCCAAAACCCTCTGAAAAATATATGATGAACCCTTAGATTATTTCATTATTTTGTTCCTAATCCTATCTTTGGCACAGATGTACATACATGAACACAAGAACACAACAGGACGCGAAATGTGATCTGCTAAAAAATCCCTCTGAATCAGCATAGGTCATCTGTCTGTGGCCAAACAAGCAAACAAATGTGTTTGCTGCTCAGATCAGAATTGCGCCATGTGAAGTCAGTATATGAAATCACTGCTTGCGTTGAAAACATCAGAGAGAAGGAGAGAGAGAAAACAGTGGCCTAACCCCAAATGAAATGCTTTCTTCTTTTGTTTCACATAAACATGGACCCAGCCTCCTTCCCTGTTTCTCTTTCTCTCGCTCTTTCTCCGCTAGTCCACTCATATGTTTCTATTTAAGGCCAGCAGTGCCGACTACCATGATTGGTGTGTTCACCCCCCCCCCTCGATTCCCTGTCCAACGGCAGGCTCCCAACTGCAGTGGAGGGGAGGCCTTTCCTCTCAACCACACTGTTGATTTTCCACAGAGAAACTTTACCATTCTTCCACTCATTCGCTCCCCAGTCTTGCCCTACAGCTGTTAGCCTCCTCTGTTTCTCCCTTTTCATTTCCCTCTGTCTTTTCCTTTCGATCTTAAAGTTTTATTGAGGTCATGGAACCTCTGTAGATGAGAGATGCAGTCTCTACAAACATTTTCCTCCTGCTCCTTCCTTTTGTTTTGATTTATTCCGATGCTCCTCAGTCCTTCACTGTGGGTCATCTATATGGCCAGACGTTTGGGACTATGCAGCCAAGTCGTGAGCTTGCGTTCTGATTGGTCCGGGAGGAACAGTCACGGCAGGGAGTGGGGATTGGCTGATGGCGGCATACCGGGTGCACAACAGCAGCAGTGCGGTTGGTTGCAGCGGGCGTTCACGGGGTGCCAAAGCAGGCAGGTGGTTCACAGCCTGTTTCTTTCCCTCAGGGATTGACAGTGCGGAGCCCATGGTGCTGGAGCAGTACGTGGCTGTGGCCAGCTACGAGAGGCAGGAGAACTCAGAGATCAGCCTCAAGGCCGGTGAGACTGTGGACGTGATTGAGAAGAGCGAAAGTGGTGAGTGGATTCTATTTTCTGTTTATGTCTCAGGCGTATCTGACAACCATCTGCACACTCACAGTAGATCCATAACAGAACATTTTAAACGTGTTGAAAAATAACATAAAAGTGTTGGAAATAACATGTCAGAACTGCTGGACGTTTCATTTACTTCTTCTTGTTTGTATCTTCCTCTCTCTAAGTACACATTACACAGAGAATTGTGCTCACTCAGCAACTTTTTGTCTCTTTTCTCTCTTGCTTCTGTTGCTTTTACTCCATCCCTTTGTCTGCACCAGTCCCCCACTCCAGCTTTGCTCCCGTCACTTTGCTCTCCCTCAGTCTCTCCTCTCTTCTCCCAATCTCCCCATCTCTCAACCAGGACTTGGCAACACCTGGAGGTGCTTTTTGGCTGTATGTATATGTTTGGAGGGTGGGGTGGGTGTGTTTTGCAACAAGAATGTCAAGTCGATACAGTGGTCATTTTCAGCTTCCTAAAAGTGATACTTAAGATGTTTGATTGCTTTCTTTTTGAAACCATTTCAACCAAGGTTTAAAGTAAACAACTGTGTGGATAAAGTGGTATGGATCAAGTAAACTGCAGTGACGATAATACAGATCGAATGAACACTGATAATATTTGCATCACCAATAGAAAAAGCACTTCATTCTTCGACTTGCATATAACCCTCTGTGGAAATTCTGTTTAGCAATCCAGAGCTGGGTCTAAATTTCCATGCAAACTGTGACTGACAGCCAGCAGCTTGCATAACTCAAGAGAAGTCAGCAGATAGTTTGGCACAAACATTGCATCCCTGTCATTCTCTCCTCTCTTATCTATACTGTGATTATGCATGTGAATTCATTCCCTTTGAGTTATCTTGGCTTATGCATCTTTGAGTGATTATGTGCGTAAATGGCTCGAACCAGCTCCTCATATTGTTGTCTCTGTGCATGAGTCACACAGTTGTTGGTGCCTTTCCCATTTGTCCATTGTCAGCATACATGAGATAATTGTTACATGAAGTTTTGACTGAGTAAAGAAGTTGCATGGGAAAATTTTTTTGATGTGGCTTTTGTTCAAACTTGTACTTAGTGAAGTCAGTTTCTTCCCCAAGTCATTGAATCTTAATTCCCAGGGTCCCTTTAAGCTTTATTTGCGACATTTTGAAATCTCAAGTGTTTCTCTTCACTCTTGACTTAAGGGGAAATTTATTTTTTTATATGAACCTTTTATTGGCAGAGTCATTTTGGAGTTAGGTCCACATATTAGTAACTGTTTTCTTTAATGAATTTTAAGTGTTCCTTGGCCATACAGTCATTTTCTTCTTCTGTGATTCCTGTGTTTCTATCTGGCCTGAGAGCATCTGCTCACCAGACCCATTTGAAAGCTCCTCTCAGAACATTAACATTTAACAGAGTGAAGTATTTACAGCAATACGACCAACTCCTGAACTCTGATGAACACTTGCTCAGGAGTTGGATATGTGTGCTGTCATCATTCACTGAGTGAAAGAAGTGGAACAACAGCCATGATGATGATGATGACATCACACAGTGGCTATGCCAAGGCAAGCTCGTAAAATATCCCACAATCCTCGTCCTGCTTTTCAGACCTTACTGTAGCCTTCCGCCCTCTATGTGCTTATTTCCACTAATCGTTTACATGTTAATTAGAGCTTATTTTCTTCACTGTCCTATTCCTAGCGTGTCAGCAGCACACTCTGATTTATTTTAAACCTCTCCAGAAAATGCTAAAATTATTGTTACCTGCTATCTTCTTTAAATATAAACTTTTTTTTCCCTCCCCATATTGTGCACAGATGGGATCACACAATAATATGCTGTTATTCATTCCAACACAGAACATCAACCACTTTTTAAGTGTCTGCAGGCTTGACCTGATATAATTATGGGTTAAACTCTAATGTCACCATTTTGTTTTTTTCTTGCCCCTATGAGAAGTTGTTGGCCTTGCCAGTTATTTCACTGTACTGTGTCAACAATGGCCATGAGAGAGGGCTGGTGTGTATCTCCTAAAAGCTGCTATCTTGTAAAGTATGATTTATGCAGCACTAGGGGGCGGGGTTTAGGCAGGCCAGAGTTGTCCCAGAGAGAGGAGAGGAGGCCTCATCTAGGCCATTGCCCTGGTTTTCTCTCTGTGGTTCCTTCTTGGACATGGGAGTCATGAATGTCTGGAGACAGTCCCAGCTGGAGAAAATTAATCTGCATATGTGACCAGTTAAATTATATGGTGTGTCGGGCTATGAGGAGGCAACGATGTGAAGGAGACAGAGAGAAAAGGTCAATGCGGTTAAAAAAGCCATAGACTTGTGTTACATATGCTTGAGGAGATTGGGAAGATACAATTGTCAGAAACTTTTACAAGTGCTTTTCATATTATTGATCTGACTACAGCTCTTCAGTGTCGGAATTGAGCTGCATCCAGCAACTTTTGAAACTCTTTGAAACCAACAATCTGAATCTGTTACTGAGCAGGACGGTGGGGGTAAGAAAGTAGGTGTCTTTGGAACTCATTTAGCAGAGATTTAGACCAAAACCAGCATTGCGAAAGGAGCAGAATTTGTGGGGCAATGATTTTTAAGGTACATTGGCAGCCATTTTACCTGTCAACATGGATGATTGTGAGGTAAACAGCAACAAGTGAGTGGAACTGCACCAACAGTGCAGTGTTTTTTCATGCATTGCTACTGTTGTTCCGACAGGCTATTTTCATCCTTCATACATCACTTGTCACAGTTTGTTCAAAAGTGTGAATGATTATTGTGTCTCACCACTCTGTGTGACAGCAGGCCCCATCGTCACGTGTAGTTATTTGAAATAGCTTTAGAAGTGGTTGGACAATATGTTGCATGAACTGGGTAATTTTAAGCCCATGCTCACTGGTAAAGCCTTCAGGCAGTATTAGGTTCATGTACATTTGAAAGTGCTGTTCGTACGGTATACTGTAAATATTTCTCCATTCTTTAACTTTGGTATTGTAGGTCCAGGTGGCTAAGGGTCCTAGATGCTGATAATGAAATCACAGTGTTCGCTTGGAGACATCTGGAATTATTTTTCTGCCATCATTTTCTCTTAGCGCTCTACTGTGCAGTACTGTAACTAATGATTAATAATTAATGATCAAAACTACTTTAGAAAATGTTCCATCAATGTTGTGTAAAACACAACTTAATAATCAGTGACCTTTTAGCTGTTTTCTTTCTCACTTTCTAATATCATCTCAGAGAATGGCTGGTAAATTGGAGTGACTACCCTTGCACTGTGTGGCCAGAGTGACTGAGGGGGAAATATATGGGAGGAGAATACCCTTTTTCCCTTGTTACATCAGCCGAGACTAATGCATCTGCCAGGAGGACCTCAACGCTAAACTGCTAAAAGGATTCTTTGGGTTAGTGTACTGCCCAAGTCACAGCGCCAGCCGGCAAAGCCATTTGCCTAAAAAGTTTGGCCTTCGTTGCTGCCAAGTTTCAGGGGCATTTTGTCACAGTTGATTTAGAAAGATTGGACAGATTTGCTTACCTCTTTCCAGACATGACTCTATACCTCACATAGCGTTTTACCTCCTGCTGTGTTTCCATCTAGTACAAGTGCTCTGTTTAGAAAAATGATTTGGGTTATATTATTGTGTGGACATCAGGGATAAATAACTGTAATCTATGTTAACATATCTCTTAGTTGTGCGGTGTTGCTTGTCAGCAGGTACACTGCTTAAAGGAGAGTCAATGCTAAGAGTTTTAGCAACATTTTCCCACCACACCTTTTTCAGTGCCACAGGGATCTGGTCAGGCAGGCAGCACATCTAACTAACCCACAATGCAATTTCATTTTTTCAATAATGTTTGTTCTTATCGCTGCGCTTGGTCTTGCTTGACACTTTGCTGTGAAGATCTGTTTCATAAACCAAAACCCTTGAGCTAAAATTTTGTGTTACAACCTGATATTGTATTTATGTTCATTTATTGTAGGGTAAGCCTAACTAATGTCAATAGAACACTCAGTAAAAATGTTAACATCTTTATGTAAAACTATATAAAATTGAAAAAAAAAAAAAACAATACAAACTTATTGTTGCTGTAAAAATTGTGAAATAATAATGAAATAGTATGGCACTTCCTCTTTCTGGAAGGAGGTTTAAAAGGTTTTACATTAGAGAAGCTACTTTGACATCATTCACCTTAGACTGTCCAATAGAGCCTATGTCTCTAGTTAAGTTATGAGGGCTAGCTTAAAAGATGTTATGGGCTGTAATTCCTTTATCTTATACCCTATTTTTAATTCAAAGACAAACTATGGAGTGTTCTAACCCTTTCCACCATAGAGGCCTCTGTACATGGGACCAGGCCTCATGTGTTATTAAATGTCAACACACTGATTAAGCTGCAGAGCATGGTACATTCAGCTCTCCAAAGCTACAACTTAAATTGTTAGTGTTGCACTGTTGTGCTTTGATTACATTGCAGCACATATAGAGTTGCAATTTTTATGACAGTCTCAGTGTCAACTGACTCATTATTAGAGTCAGAGGCTGATATTCACTCTTAATTTATAATTTTGAGTTTGTACAAGTAGAATTAAGTTAAACTTTAAAAATCTCTGGACTGCTAACAGAGGCAGAATGACTTATTGCATTTAAAAAATGTAAAAAGTGTTGTTTATTCATTTTGCCCTTACAGTTAAAAGGCAATTATTGATTGAAGATTAGTTTATATTTATATTTTATATTTATTTATATTTACTAAGGTGGAGAAGAATGCCTAGGGTTTAAAGAGTTAGAGTGGTATTCCTCTTAAAAGTCAGTGCTTTGATTATGAAATGCTCAGTTTTAGAGATGACTACATGTTTGTAGTTATGTTTATTTTTATGTTGTTTATCTTCAATGGAAGCTGTGGTCAACTTGGTTCCAAATCAAAGTGCATTTAAACAGTGACATGTTTTCATGGCACAAAAAAGTCTATTTGAGTCTATTTTTCATATACCAGACTAGTGTAGTGGGTGGAGGTGCAGTTTCCCCATTGAAGGCTGACATTTGAAAGTTATCTTGATAACCTTAATGTTCCTGCAGAAGAAATCATGGTAGTTCCCTGGATAATTTGGCCATACTGTAATTGTGTGTTCTTTCTTAACTGTCTGTGATTCGTTGTTAATTAGGCTTAAAAAAGCAATGTACATTGTCATGAAATGCCCAATCCTTACCATCCATCTACTACTTGGGATGTAAAAAAAAATACAGGTAGAATGGATGAAAAAAAAACACAGAACAGCAGAAAAAGAAAAAAAAATCTGGCATTCACATTTCACATTAATAAATAAAGCACGCAGAAAACAGATTGATAGAAGTAGCTGTATTTAAGTAAGCAGCTCACAATTTTCAAAGCATAATTTCCATTAGACTGTTTTAGCAAATCAATGCTGCTTCTCAAAAAAACCTGTTTTTTCACAAGTTTTAAATGACATATGACATGGGTGTTTAATAGTGTGATAACCACATGCCTCAGGGGCTGATGCTATGGATCAGATTTTACATTCTACATTTTCCAAATTAATCAAAATTACTGAAAGCCAAATTTATCTTAACTGCTATATATCCAGTCTTATCAGAGATGTACAAATTTGTATTAAATAGTTAGAGGAGTAGTACTTTATCTAATCATTAGCACAGTAGAAACAGTTTTAATATTTAAAGAGAAACTTAACACCACCTAAAATCTTGCCTGTAGTGACACCCAGTGATTTAACTCTCACTTTGTCTGTGGAGATAGTCAGTCATCCAACTCTTGGTCTTTGCAAAAGGGCCATAGGTGACAACCAGAGTTACATGGATGTTATCACCTTGCTGCAGTGATGTACAGGCATAATCCAGGAACTCTTGACATCAGTGTTGCTTGCAGGTACAGTTCGAACTGAGGCTACACCGCCACAACCATCAACAATGCTGGAGGTGATTAGAGATAAAGCAGACTTCCACCAGAGAGGGCAGGAAAACACTGCTTAGACCAATTTTAAATTACTCTTTTGGCTTGGTAATTTCATTTCATTCTGACAACCATTACACCAAGTGGGAGATGTGCTTGACACTTCGTATGTTTTAATGTGTGCAGGCATGAATGTTTGACATAATTTCAAAGTACCAAGTATTTTCTAACAAAGGTGCCCATTTTTTACACTGATGATTCAGCTGGACGCATATGATCCTGAGAAGTGCTCAAATTGGAGGTCTGTAGCATTGGTAATGCAGAACAAGTAATTCAGTTAAATTCAGTTTTATTTGTATAGCGCCAAATCACAATACAATCATCTTAAAGCACTTTACAAAAAACAAAAAAATTCCCCCAACAAATCCCTTATGAGCAAGCACATGGCGACAGTGGAGAGGAAAAACTCCCTTTAACAGAAGAAAACATCTCCAGCAGAACCGGGCTCAGTTTGGGCGGCCATCTGCCTCGACCAGTTGGGGTGAGTGGATAGAGGAGAGAGAAAAGAACAGCAACAATAAACAACAAATAGACACTGAAGGTTGGTGGGGCCAGTAACTGCACATCAGCAATATACAGCTCCAGGACCAGGGACACCTGCAGAAGGTACAGAGAGAGAGAGAGAGAGAGGGAGGGAGAGAGCACAAACTAGGGGAGAGAGAGAGCACAAGGTTAGTGACATTCAATGGTGGAATATACATGTGAGGAGGGAGGAGAGGAGGGTAGGGGAGCTCAGTGCACCGATGATCCTTGGGCAGTCTAGGCCTATAGCAGCATAACTAAGGGATGGTTCAGGGTTACCTGAAGCCAGCCCTAACTTTCCTTTATCAAAAAGGAAGGTTTTAAGTCTAGCCTTAAAAGTACAGAGAGTGTCTGCCTCCTGAACCCAGGCTGGGAGCTGGTTCCACAGGAGAGGAGCTTGATAGCTAAAGGCTCTGCCTCCCATTCTACTTTTGGAAACTCTGGGAACCACAAGTAGACCTGCACTCTGACAGTGAAGTGCTCTATTGGGATAATATGGTACTATGAGGTCTTTTTGGTATGAAGGAGCTTGATCGTGAAGGGATTTGTATGTATTGTACTAACATATTACCATTTTAAGAATGTCCACTGGATATATAAATAGAACATTTTAAAATAAGAAGGGATAAGGGTTAGAAAAGAGTTGTTATGGTTGATTTCACAGCTGGTTTTAGGTAGAATTGTTGTCATACTATTTTAGGTATTTTGTTTGAATTGGTCATTTTGCTTACTCTGCAGAAAGATAAATATGCAATTCATTAGATTGCCTTGAAAAGTCAAGCTGAGCTCCAAAGCTTGGAGCTCTCCATCAGATCTGTTGCTAATTAGAAGCTTAGAGAATGTAGCAAGAATGACTGTCACCTTGTGGGTCTCATCCAAATGTCTCCTTTCTGACAGACATTTTTGTCAAAGCTGTCTGATGACTATTCAGGTGATCCCAAAATGAGATACTAAAGGGAAAGAATGTGATGTTGGTTTTGGATGCAGAATACTATGGCTTTGAAGCCCCAGCCAAACATCTGCTGGCTCACCCCCTTTGTCTTCTTTCTCTCCCACACCATTTTTAAATCTCTTTTCTTGCCTTCACTCTTTTGTTCTTTTCCTCACCTCTATCTTACGTTTTTAAATTTTACTTTTTGGACCCACTGTCACCTCATAGATTTCTCCTATATCCTAGCCTCTCTCATGGGCCTAGGCCTATGTCAGTCATTGATAATCTTGCTTCGCTCAGTTACTGTACCATGACCTCCACTTTTCCTCTTTGGTAGAAGGCAGACATTATTCCCGGCCAAGACATGTTATAGCTAGAAACTGCAATCGGAGCTCAACACTGTAACAAATGCCCAGGACAGCCCCTTTCCACATTCATATTTTCTGCTATGTATGTGCATAAATGAGGGAGAAAGCTGGTGTTGCTGCATAACCTTTGTGAATATCATACAGAACTTGATGTGTGCCTTCAGAACATTTAGGTCTGTTATGGCAGAGAAATTGGCAAGAGTCTATGAATCAATTAAGGAAACTCAAACATGATTCATGATTGCTGGATCTGTGCTGTTTTGGTGTTTGCTTTATGGAAAGAAGTAGGTCTAGGTCAGGTTCTCCTTCAGCAAGCATCTGACAGACAGACAGGGAAGGAGCACTCTTCTTGTTCCTTTGAACACCATACGCTGAAGTGTTGGTTGAAAACAAAAGGATTCACAAAGCTGGGATTGCTTTGCTCATGACAGTGACTCATTCAACCTCATGCACACACTTAGACACACGCACAAGCACAACACACCCACCCACACACACACACACACACACGCACGCACACAAACACAAGCACACACACACACACACATGCACACACACACACAGAGTGGACCCAGCCACCAAAGACAAGGTATGATGATTTCAGCCCATTAGAACTGTAGTCCACCCCTGTGTCCTGCTGCATTTACAGGTGGCTCAACTCTTGTTTTTCGATTGCAGGTCATCTATATGTAGATGTACAGTAATATATCATGTTTCAGAGAAAATGTCATATATTTTCTCCTATTTAAGGTGGTCGTTACTCACATCAACCACTCTGAGGGTTCACTTTTCTTTATTTGAAGCCACACTGGACCACACAATGGGCAAGATTATCAGAATAAATGAAAGTTAAGAGGGCAACATTCAAACATCTCTTTATCTCAGAGACCTAAATGTATATACTGTACGTACGTTTAAATATATGACTGTATTTTTACTTACCCAGAATGAAGAATCTTAGAGCATTATCAGTTTCTAGAGGCTGTTCGTGACATCTTTGAGTGTGAAATGCCACACAGAATGAACAGCATATTGCAGTTTATTATTTCTTCGAGCAAGCAGTGAGACTGTGTAATAAAGCTGAACGGCATTTATGAACATTAAAAGGTTAAATCCTACAAAGAGCATGAACATACTCGACATACAAGTCCAGGGCAATGAGCCTGTCAGATAAACACTGTTAAAAGTGTTTATTATCTCCTGAGGGTGGTGCTGGTGCTGGGGGTGCTGGTGTCCAAAATGGGATGGGTTGATCCTGTGGGAATCATGAATGTGCTCAGTAAATCCTGTGGCATTATAGCTGTAGGCTTTTGATATTTTTGTTTGCAATTAATGAAAGTATTAGTATCATCAAACATTTTAGAAATCATATCACTCTGCCTTACCAGGAGTACATTGTGCATTTTTCTAAATAAAGAGATAATTTTAACAGTGGATCCATTACCTTCAAGGCCTTTTATATGCCAAAACATGTCGTAACAGTTTATAATACCATAATAAAGTATTTTAATTTTCCAGTTCTACATTATTTTTTTTTCCAGATCCTTTTACCTTTGCACTGCATCAATACAATGATCTCCTGATTGAGGAAGTGTTCTTTTTACAACATGAGTCTGAACAAGAGTAATTATGCCTCACACATAGTGTTTGGTGCTTGAACCCGCCTCCTGCCACACATGTATGAGAGGTGGCTTCGTTCAACAATTATTGTAACCTTTGGACAGTCATTACTCCATCCAGCAACTGGTCAGTCTGTGTAGGGGTGAAAGTAGTTTGCTTTAACGTTTTCTTTCAAGCTGTCTTTTTTAATTCTTCACACAACTACCTGTGTTTTGTGGATCCAACTTTGTTCATGTCCTTACTGAATTTCACTGGCATATCAATCCATGCAGATGCTGGGCTAAGTTATGCTTTGCTTTAATTGACTCTGAGTAATTTTTTTCCATCTGGCTGCCAATCTTTGCCCCATATCTCCTCCTACGGGACAGATTTTCTGTGAAAACGGTAATCTGGCTTCTCACACATAAGGATCAGCCCACTTCTCTCAGGGCCCAGGTCTGCCATGATTCCAACCGGCTGTTACAGTGAAAGAGTCACTGCATGTCTATGTTTCTTCATTGGTCTCACATATTAGCTTCTTCATTTTGTTTTTCTTAGCTTTAGTCTTCATCTGTTCTACCCTCTGTGAGAGTAGAATGTATGTGTATATTTGAAAGGCAGCAGTCCTTCTGGTTCTGTTTTGACTGTGCGGACTTTCTCTAGAGTTGAATTTATAGGTGGATCGGGTCCTGCCAAATCTTGCCAATGGAGCCTCGGTGTGTGAGCAAGGCACCAAGCATGCTTGACTGTTCTTTTGAGATGTTTTGTTTTGGTGTGCATATGTGAAGAATTGAGAGAAAAAAATCTTCCATGCTATCTGCTGTATCCACCATGCTGCTGCTATGATTATTTGATTATTTATTTTGTCTTCATACACTTGAAAACACTGGACTAATGTTTTATTCTTATATCAAATTTAATCAGCACTGCACTGTAGTTGCATAGTTGCTGTCATGTCTTAAAAACTATTCTTATTTTTTTTGTCTTGAGTTCTCATGTTAATGTTTTACTAAACATTAGATCTGAGTTATTTGCATTATTCTTGGGATCCTCATTCTTTCTGTTTCTATATAGAAACAGCTACATTTTCAGCTACTGAAGGTAAAATGTAATATGCAGCAGCTGGTGAGCTTACACTTGCCTCTGTAGATGGTATTCAGCCACCCCAATCCTCAATCAGCCCAGGAGATTTATTATACTGTTTTTCCACTGGTTGACAGTTGGGCCAAAGAGAGGAAGCGCTCCTACAGAACTTGTGTTCTCTTCTGTTCAGGTGGCTGCAATTCTTCTTTAGCTTTTTGAGTGTTGCAATGAATCAGCTTCTGAAAGCCCTAATGTTTTTTACATGGATGAAACTACTCTTAATGCTAGGTGGACCTGTCATACTGTAACAAAACATAAAATATATTAAAAGCAACATTCCACTAAAAGTGGAATCAAAAGCACGAAAGGCTTAAATATAAATATTCTTATATATATATATAAGAAATTCATTGTTAAATTCACAGTTCAAAGCCAATCTTATGGCTATATTGTAGCTACTGTGCTCCAATTCAATGGAGACAGTATTTTAGTATGATCTTTGTATGTACTTACTGTATGTGTGCCTGTGTGTCGGAAGAGCATGTTTTATGGTTAGCTGTCAAATTCAGGGTGGCTTGGGCCTTACTGAGCTTATATGGGTATAAGGAGGGATGAGGCTCCATGCTGATGGCTGGGCAGTCTTCACTGCTGTGATGTGTGTAAAGCCAATGATATCTGAATGCCTGTTAATGTAGTTGTTATACATAAATGAAGCTCAGACATTAGTTTCTGTGATGGACTGGTGACCTGTCCAGGGTGTACCCCTGCCTTTCACCCAAAGAGAGCTGAGATAGGCTGCAGTAGATTCCTGTGACCCTGGTTAGGAATAAGCAGGTATAGATGATGGAAGGATGGATGGGCATTAGTTTCCTAAGAAGAACATTTAGTGTTCTGTAGTGTCACTGACAAAACTAAAAATATGTTTTAAATTACTTGAAAAAAAATGAGTTGGGTAATTTTAGTCGTCATAGGCGATGCAAATGTATTAACTTCTGTTAACAAGAGAGAATTTAAGCATTACATGCATATAAAAACACATATTACACATATTAAAACAGGGTGGTATGGGTTGATACACCCAGGCTTCTCCGACCACATTAGAAAGTTGAGACATATGGTTGTAAATCCATTGAATCAATGTTTGGAGAAAGAGAAAATTAGCTTGTTGCCATTTTTGTTCTATTCCACATCTTCACCATGTCTTTTATACTTTCACTTCTATTACATATACTGTATGTATGTTACATACATACAAACAATGATCACTGACCAGAGGGTAACAAAGTTATGTCCTTGTGACAGTGGTGACATTTTAGCAAGTATGTAGCACACAGCAACTACCATTAGCAGTGCCAACAAGCAAGGCATTGAACCATTTACTTCAGTAGAGCTGCATCGCCCTCTCAATAACATTCTTCTATATTGTGGTAAATTGAAAATATGTCTTTCATAAACTTTCCAAGATAAACAGCAAAATGCTTTGATATGCTGTATATTTTTGGTCTTGCTTCAGACAAGCCAGCTGCCATGCCAGGTTGTGATGGATATACTGGAAGAACATGACATTGAGTGGGTTTTGGCCAGGAGCTGTAGCAACTACACTAATGAAGTCACAGCTGACAAATGACATGTTCAGTTTTTTTAGCACCATTGATATGATCCCAAGCATTACGAAGGCAATACTTAGCAGGTCTTCGAATTGTGCACGCTCTTTGCTTTAGAGTGACAGGCCTGCTGTCTAAATGTAATGGATGTAACTCGCCTACTGCTTTTTTTGGTTTTGATTGCCAGCCAAAGTGATGTCTTTTTATAACTGACTCAGTTCTGCCAGGGCTGAGAAAAGTATACAGAAAAGTATACATGTGACCACAAACTTCTCATTGGTCAGTAGCACTCAAACATTATCTATCCATTACAACTTTTGTCAACTATATAACAACATAATATGTTGTATAAATTTATCTAGAAATAAATGTATTTATCTGTGGAATAAATTGCAGCAACTTTGCAGATTCCCTCACCTTTTCACATATACACCTGGAATGGGCAGGCACAAATTTTTGTATAGACATTTCTAGTTTGCAGATGATAAATACTAATGACCTTGGAGATTTCTCCAGGACCCTTTTGTGGATTGCCATGGAATTCGGTACAGACATTCATGTTCTCCCCGAGGTTAAATGTAATAATATTCCCCTGACTCAGTTTTTGTCATGAGTCCCTCTGGGGACTTTCTGCCAGAGGACTCTTATTTTGTGTGGTCTTCCTGTTTCCCCTGTTCTGGTCTCTGGCAGCTTTATGTTTGTAATTTGTGTTCATGAGTTTCACCTGCCCCCCGTGTTCACCTGTGTTCCAATCACCATTTGAGTTCTCCCTATTTATACCTCCCTTCTTCCTTTGTTCCCCGCAGAAGCATTTGTTGTAGTTAGTAGTCGTATTTAGTTGATGGTACTCTGTGGAAGTGTTTTGAGTTTTCGACCGTCTCACCCGGTCTTGGGAGCTTACCGTCTCATTCGGTTTTGTTGTATTCAGTTCTTGTGCCCTGGAGTTCCCAGGAGGAAATAAAGTTTGTTTTTGTCCTGCGATTGGGTCCTACCTACCTCTTCTCCCACACCTTCACCGACACCAACACTTGACAGTTTTGTATTAGCAGTTACACATAAAATGTTAGCATACTAACACACCAAACTACGATGGTGAGCATGGTCAGTATATAATTGCTGAACATAACAACATGTTAAAATTGAAAGTACTATGATACTGTGCTGGTTTTAGCCTTTCACTAAAGGCAGTGCTGTGCCCAAGTAAAGCCTCATAGTGCTGCCAGGAGCTTTTTACTCCATACAGTTATTTTGTCCCCCTTGGACCCACTTAGCTTGGGGATGTTAGGGAGGTCTGGCCAAGACAGCAGCAGTACATATAATCACTAGCAGAATAACACATTTCATAAGTAAATGTAACTGTAAAAAAGTCTTAACAGATTAGATTAATGGCTGGAAGTCTTTGATTTTCAGACCACTAATGGTCTTTGCTTTCCTTCAAGCTCCCACATTTCCCCTCTGCAGTGTGTTTCTTCTGTTTCAGAGTCTTGTTTAGAGCTTTCCAAATTCCAAATATTCGCTTTTAGCAAAAACATCCTTATTGAACAGAAAAAAACTTCAGTGTATAAGTCGCATTTCTGATTATACTGATTATAGTCTAAATTAGCCTATGAAGGACATAGGCTAGGCATAACAACAAGCAGAAGTGCATTACTGAATTCATTCAGCCATATTAAGTAACGTTAACTATGCTCTAGTGACAGTACTGGCTCATTTGCAGTCAGAGTACAATGTGGTACAGCTGACAGATAAACAATGATTGAATATTGAACAATTGAATATTTGGTGTATATCAAGTGGGAATGGCATCCTTCAGGACTTGATGATCGGTAGCATTACTAACAAGTTCATCTGTATGTGTTGTCTGTTTTTAGGTTGGTGGTTTGTCAGCACAGCAGAGGAGCAGGGCTGGGTGCCGGCCACATATCTGGACTCCCAGAATGGAACCAGAGATGATTTGGATCTGGGCACTTCCAGGACTGGAGAAGGTTAGGACACACACACACACACACACACACACACACACACACACACACACACACAAGATAATTAGATTCATAAAACACAGAAAGACATAAATGTCATTCTGACTGACTGGTTATTCTTGAAATGTCTATTTGGAATGAGACATAATTTCTCAATAATCCTTTTTAGTGGGGTTTTTTTTTCTGTACTCAAATCTTAATCTAAGACTTAAGTACATACACATACACCAACACACTCAGTCTTCCAGTCATACATTAGGAACCTTGAAGACCACAGTCACAGCACCATGGTGAAATAGTACCAAACCATAGCCAAAGGCGTTGCGATATTTTGGCACCACAGAAAATTCCTCTCAACTCCCCCAGGAGGCTGCAACTCTTGTAGGAACCTCATCTTGTTGTGACCCTTTCCTCCCTAATGTTTAGTCTGACTGCTGAGATGGGCAATTTCATCACTGTGTCATAAGTCCCTACTCAACTGAGGGAATCCAGTAGAGATAAATAAAGTACAAACACATAACTATGCCCACATGTATGCTTACAAATACCTGTAAAACTCTGTGGATATGCACATGCACACAGTTTATCTGCACTAGTATATGGTAATGGAAGAAGGAGGTGTAATAGTTTATTATGCTGTAGAGTGCCACTAGATTCAGTCATTCCCACTGCCTGTAACGGTGAAATCTTTGATAATGCTACAGATTAAATAACACCTTTACTGATATGGGGCTGTTGGTTTCTTGTGAATATGTGTTGTGGGTTTTTCATTTGTGACTTGCCCTTTCAAGATGTTTTGAAAATGTTTTTGAAATAATTAGCTTAAATAGTTTTTTTAAATCATGGTACATCAATGTTTAATTAGCATATATCTTAAAATACACCAATTTTACACAACGAAGACCTGTAAGCAAGAAGAATGTGTGTGAATACGAATTACAAATATTGTCTCTGCTTCTGCTGCAATAACGTTTATCTTTTGTTTCTGTCCATTGTGAGTCCAGCAGTTTTTTAGCAGTACAAATCTGAATCAGTGGCACGCTCTTAAATCTGAGATTGGAACACAGCAACATTGCTACAAAGATGTCTGACGCAAGAAAATGCATGCAGTCAAAAGGTTAAAATAGATTAAACCTAAACCATGTTGTAATATATTGGAATCACCCTTTAAGCTT
Source organism: Mastacembelus armatus (assembly GCF_900324485.2). Lineage (NCBI taxonomy): Eukaryota > Metazoa > Chordata > Actinopteri > Synbranchiformes > Mastacembelidae > Mastacembelus > Mastacembelus armatus. The sequence goes on along the minus strand of NC_046633.1, from coordinate 14,334,918 downwards.
GGGTTAGGTCTGCCAGCTATGTTAGCAGAGCTCATCAAATTTGGTTTTCACACTGCCTGCCTAACCATTGTGCTTGAGTGAATTTAAGTTGGAAGTACCTGAGCTCACACACACACACACACACGCACACACACACACACACACACACACACATACACACTTTCCTATCTACCTCTGTCCTCTGTCAGTGGCCCCCATTTTCCCATTAGGCCGGGTGTCTTTGTGTTTGCACACATCGTCACTTCTTATTTCTGATCTCCCCTTCCTGCTTCCTGTCGTCTCCTACATCTCATTATCTCTGCGTGGTCTGTAACCTAATTCCACTGACAGCTCAGCTTACTGGAGAGGAACTGACAGGTGCAGCCCGGCCCTGCTGAAATTACTTTGAAATAACATTTCCTTTTGTGCCTTCCCTTAGCTGATATTTCAATTAGGAGGTCAACAGGAGTAAGATGGTGCTCAGTGGGATGGACAGAAGGCAGGGAGGAATAAAAAGGCAAGGGAAACATCAAGTAGCAGAGGCACACAAAGGGCGAGGGCAGAAGGAAAACTGGAGAGATATGTTGAAAAGAGGGAAGGATGGAAAAAGGAACAGTTGAAGAGTAATTAGATTACCACAGTTGAAAGGGCTTATAAGCCAAGAGTTGTTTCCATCTATCCTTCCCCTAATTAATGTGCTTTTCATGTGGCCCTTATATAATGCACTGAAATAGGAAAATGAGTCAAAGAGGTTGTGCATTTTGCATACAACAGCTACTGTAGAGTCCCATGAGATACTGTATGTACTGTAGACCTCATCAATTACAGTTGACTATAACAATACAGTAAATGCTGTCAGCTGGTCTAAATGCTTCCGTGAAAAATATAAGAATGTTAACCACCTGGTTTGAAAGTTTTCTCACTGTATGTTTGAAAGGCACTGCAGAATTCTCCTTATCAAACTATTTTCATATTCGTTTTATTCCTCTTGTTCGGTCTTTCCAAACAAAATCTACATAGATAATCATTGGGCAACAATAGGCTATGCTTAATAAGGTGCTCAAACGGCATTCACCATTTGTCATTGTGTGTGGGAGATGTGGAACCACAATAAATCTAGCAATGTTTGCTAATTTTCTTTGTCTTCTATCCATGTAGATTGCAACAAAAAGTAATTCAAAGATCCTTGGACTCTGGGAAACAGCAAAAGGCATTTTACTCCTTTCTAAACACTTAATAGTTTAAACATTATAGTTTGTTGCAATAGTTTAATTTAGGAAAGGATTCCTTTGATTTAGATGAGGTTTGTGGTTGGAAGGCAAACAGTGGGAAATCTGCTGCACTACTTTGACTTGAAACACATACTGCAGGGCTATGAAGGCTTATTACATTTTAGGAAGTAGAAGATGTGACTAAAATGAAACTGCAGAATATATTCTGGTCCATATTAACAATGACAGAAATGAAAAATTGTTTTGGTTGGTTTTTATTAATCACCAGTTAAGGTGGCATACCTTTTTACCATTGTAAAAAGCAATCTATTGTCTCTGCTGGCTTCTTACCTGAAGAAGCTGTTTATTTGACGTATTTCTCTTTTGCAAACTATTTAACTAACACTAACATCAGCTTTTTGGGGTTTTTACACTTTACTTACTACATTACTTACACTACTTACTACTACTAAATTACTACTAATTTATGTTTTTTATACTTATACGTCATGCTAATTTTTTTTTTTTGCTTTTTTTTGCCTTTTCTTTTTTTTTTTTTTTTTTTTGCTTTTTATGCCCATCAGTTACTAAGAGACGAAAGGCGCATCTGAAGAGGCTGGACCGTCGCTGGACCCTCGGGGGTATAGTCAACCGCCAGCAGAGCAGAGGTGAACATGATGACAGCAGGCACACACACACACACATTCACTAAATACATAGTGAATGTACATACAGAACACATGAATGAGCCTCTATCCAAACCAACGCATGCACCCACATTAAATCAGGGGCAGAGTCAAATTAAAATATGCATACAAGTGGACACATTTAGTGTGCCAAGCAGCTTTCATTAGCTCATGTACACCTTAATAGCCTTGAGCTGCAGAAACTTCAACACGTGGAGCTTTTAGTGGAGCATTTTATGTCCAATAGACATGTGAATAGCTTTTTTAAATTGTGAAAATACATATACTGTACCACTGCTGAGCCTCCCCCCTGGCCCCACTCTCCTGTACTTTCACATATTTTGTGGCCACGCAGTAAACAACCTCATTTACATCCTCACTACTCAGCCAAAAACAACTGGACTCAAGCATCTACCAGGAGCAGCATATTGGGTGGCCATGAGTCAACTCTGACAGTAAAATCTCAAATCTCACTCCATCAAACTTGGACGCTCTTCAGCTCACACTGAGCAACAAAATAATTGGACTGCATTAAACAGACTTGGATAATTAAGGCTTTTCAGCTCCCACAGCACAAATGCAATAACCTTGACGACAACTGAGCCATGTGAACATAAATGATTGTATAACAGTGTTGCTGCTTAATTAAAGGAAAGTCCCTTATGTGTAAAATGTTGTTAATGACTTTTACATTTTGCTTGTTAATTCTTTAGAAAAACAAGATCAACATGAAAATGTTCTTTTATGCTTTTAATATTTGCATTTGGCAGGTTACCTGGAATTTGTTGAATCCTTATTGCTTTAATGCTGAAAGAGAGACATGAGTCTATGTCTATAAAAACACAGTCACTTCTCCTGGGGGTGAGTCTGTGCTTTCTAATCCAAACCTCGCTCAGACTGTCAGTTAGGCACCTGTCTGGCCCCAGGATTAGTCAGGGCTTCTAACAGTCACCTTGTAGTTAAACTTTGTTTATGGAAGCTTCTCTCCAATAGAACCTCTGTGAAAACCTTTGAAAACTCCTGTTTTTTTCTCATTATCATAATATAGCCTGGCTGGACTGGCTTGTGTTACCATCTTCTCCCAGACCAGCAGGCAATGTGGTACAGATTAGTGAATAATTAGAAGAGATGGAATACAGGGCAAACCCAGGTCGAATGGCATTTGCTTCATCTCTGGAGAGAGAAATACATTGTTCAGGAGAGAAATATTTTGATATAGAAACTACTTCTAAAAACACACACACACTGAGATAAAGACATATTTGTATATAGTCCACAAGTCTAGGCAGTTGATATAGATATACAGATATACACATGGCCACATACCAATGTGATTAATCCTGTTTGGCTTTGTGGGGCACAGCAGTAGTTGGTGTTGAGCGACAGGGGAACATTACTCATTCGCTTCCCACACACAGTGGATTTAGGAATTCAAACTGGCAACTTTTCATTCACCAGTAAGTAACTTCATTAAAAATATTAAAGGATTACAGTCTATCACCAATAGTGTACTGGTATCTGTAAGTATAAGTATATACAGTATATTAAGTGTATTAAGCCAATTGCAGGTCAAGAACACTGCAGGAATGCCACCTAACTAGATATGTCTCCTAGAACAGTAAAGCTGGGCCTGAAGGAGACAGTGGAAAGTGTAAAAGTGGGACAGCATCCCAGTCTGCAGCCTGGTTTTAATCACACAGACCTTAGCTTCTACACAGTGGGGATGAATCAGCCAGCTAACTGTCGCCACCAGAAAATGAGCACATGAAACACTTTTGGAGGCCATGTTCTTTAATTCCATCCGTTACATTTTAAGTCACTTACGTTTGAATTCCTTAGAGTAGAGGTATTGTTACAGCTCACATGTTTGTGTTTCTTTAAATTTAACTATCTTTTTATTTTGTACAGTGTCACAGCTCCTTTTTTAAGCCCTATTTCTGTACACCTGTGCATATATTGTATCACTTTCTTCAAAATGTTTTGGACTAGTGAAACTTGCTGCCATTCAATGCTGCATAGTCAAATTGACAAAATGACCAGCACATGGCACCGGAAAATTAAGGGCTCTGAAAGTTCCCTAGTGTTTGTCAAGTGTCAAGTTTTTGCTAATTTGATTTTAAAAAGTCTTTCCTGTGTCTGTCAGGAAAAACTATTTTTTTATTAGTATGCCTGGTAGCATGACTAAACATCGCTAATGTCATTATGGGTGACATTATGGGTGCTGTACTGTACAGTATATGAAATACATCACTTGGTATCTAGATTTATTCAAAAGATGAAGCTTGATTAATCTTTGTGACTGTGATTAACAATTAATGATGCTGTGCAATGCTTATGATTTATCAGTTAACCCTTTGGAGTCTTCAGCTATTTTGGCAAGTCTAGGGATCTGCTAGAATATATATATATATATATATATTTATTATTACATATCACATTACCAAATATTTACCATACCAGTATTCAGTATCTTTTTTTTCAGCACATCACCAATGCGACCTGACAATATTTTCACTTTGATATACCAAACCAACATACTGCACCAAAAAACACACAAAACACATTCTCGTATTTGAAAAATTCTGTTTCTTTGACACTAACATGGTCAAAAAAAATTAAACTCAGTATAATGCTAAACTCAAGCTATATTGGAAATTTAATATCCCCCGATGTTACTTGTTACTTGGTTTATCCACATCCAACAAAAACTACATTAGTCTTTTAAGTCTGCACTTTCGACACAAGTTGACAGCAATGCTCAACGTGACTTTTTATTTTCATTCATTTCATTTTCTTTCTGAACCACTAAGTGTTTGATCATGTCACTGTGATCAGAGACTCCTATAAGGGTTAAAGGAATCATAGTGAGGGTCACAGAGGCCAGAGAAATGTAGGACAGTGGGGATTTACAGTGAGCGTTGCTGGCGATGTTCAAGCCTGCAGCTCCTGGACCAGAAGTTTCTGTTTTTTTTACACCATGAAAAATAGTCTCTGTGAAAAGTGCAGCTGCTACTGACTGGAGTCAAGTCAAAATATTTTTGTGGATGTTCCCATTTTTTTTCATTTACCAGCACCCTTCATGTTGCCACTGTATTATTGTCTATTGCCATGCTCTCCAACAACTATACATCATCTGTCTGCCTCTGCATTAACTTGGTTCAACTGTGCTTCAATCAGTTGTGAATCAAATCCACTACAGGTATATTTGAGTTGAACTGCTTGCTTTTGATGTTGGGTACAGCATAAATGCCAGAACATTATTACAACCATAAGAAAGTTAGAAAACTGGTCAGATTCAGTATATTTTATCTTGAAGTTCTAGCACTGCTAAGAACCTGTGAATCATTTGTAACTAGTATTTAGCTGAAGCCAACTTTCATTGTTTCTCCTCCTTATCCTCCACACTTGGATGTCATCCCTCCTCATCCCTCTCTGCTTTGTAAATGTAGGCACCACTGTCTGTGCCTGATAATGCATTGCTGAGCTAGAGATAAGAAGCTGGTGAGTGAGGTTTTACAGCTCTGCACAGACACTTGAGATCAAGTTTGATTTAGTAGCACTGGCAAAGAGCAAAAACAAAAACCTTTCACATAGGATTTATGTTCTTGGAGAATATAATTTGCTAATGGAAGGAAGCAGTCGAATACTTGTTTGCTGACATAGATTTCTTTACCTTTTATGTGATGCCTCCTAAAGAAGATGAGGACGTGATCCCAAGATCTGGACAATAAAATAAGGGTGTGCTCAGGACTCAAATTAAATTACTGAGCAGCTTCTCTTGTTGTTCTTACACAAAGCCAGGTCAGGGTGTCTTGTCCTCAATGCAGATATGGGTTGGATACTGACCATGAAGTGATCTCATTGTGTATTTGGCAGGTTGGCGTCTCACACTCAACGGTTTAATATGAGCCATCCTCTCTCTGCACTGCTAGCAGCAGCTTCTGCTTTCACAGATATCATTTAGAGCAGATCCCTAATCTGATTTATGGAGTCCCACTGACCGTCCACTCGGGTCGCTGTTCTGTCCCTTTAGTGTGGCAACATACACACTGAGGCAAGTGTACAGGCCATGATAGACTACCACTCAGATGGGATCAACCGTTGATCCCAGGTTCAGGGCCAAATAGATATAATACTCCACTCTGCTACCACTTCTGTTATTGACCTCAGCTGCTCAGAAAAGACAAGCAGGAGGGAAATGTGTATCCCCGCTCTCCTGGACACACCCCACCTATTGAATGCATGCGTTATAAATGAATGAGTACATCCATAGATACCTCTGAGATATCATCCCTCCCCCTTACATTTGACTTCACAGTCATATTACTTCCAGGCATCTAAGATCACCTTATCTCTCCTAACTCAGGTCTCATTTAGTCTCTACAAAATTAGATTCCCTCTAATGGCAATTTCCTTCTTCTTTACCTGTGTCACAATTTCTGTAACTAAAGTTGGGTTATTTTTCTCCTCTGAACAACAGTTCATCACCTCTTTTACTGATGGGTTTGTTATATCTGAAAATTTTTGGTCTTATTTTCTGCTCCAATATGTTGCTTTGGTGTCTATAAACCCGTTAACCTTCTCCTGCTCCATTGTAGCATTTCCTTTCCTACAGAGTCTTGTTAGCCCAGCGGAGCGTGAGAGAGGAGTGGTGGTCGTATAGGGATCATCTTGGTCCAAATATCTTATCTCCTCAAGGGAGGCCTCAATGTAGGCCTTCAGCTAGAACAGGAGTCACCCTCTGGGGAAAGACGGACGCTGGATCAGGGTTCAGTTAGTGGATAAGAAACAGACAGTAATGGGTAAAGATTTAGCCAATAGATGGAGCTGTTTGTTATTCTTGTGTAGGACAAGGGGGAAAGGGTTGTGTTTGTGTTGGTATGGAAATAGTCAGAGCATTTTAAGTAGGTCACACTCACCATTTTTTCCCCTCACAAGGCCCTGTGGGAAGATGTAAACTATACCCTGGTGTAACCCCTCAATCTAAGACTGTTTAACAATAACATTACAACTTACTTTGTCTCTTTTTCTGTTTCCTTTACCCCTGTTGATCTCTAGAGGAGAAATATGTGACAATACAGCCTTATGCCAGTCAAGGGAAGGATGAAGTTAGCTTTGAGAAAGGGGTCACCGTGGAGGTCATCCAAAAGAACCTGGAAGGCTGGTGGTACATAAGGTGAGTAAACACTGATGAATAAATCATTCATCGTTTTAGAGAACTTGTAAGAGTATCAGTATCAGTCCACACATGGTGAGTAATGAGAAATGGAATCTGTCTAACTTTTTATTATTTTCAAAAGGAACAAGTCCTCAGAGAAGGGTGACAGGTAAAGATGTATGAGTGATTGCTTAGTGCTGTGATCAAGGCAGTGATTTCTTGCATTACTGTAGCTCTCACTTACTCTTACTCACTTGTGTGCCTGTCTGCATATTTGCACATATTTGTGTTGTTTACTCAGGCGATGTGTATTTCGTGCCAGTGGTTTGTTTCCTTGTACCCCCAGGAGCGTAAGAGTGGAGCTCCACTGCACAGTTGTTTACTATAACATGCTGCCTCAGGGCATCTCACATACACATGCATATGTACATTAAGAGTGTACGTGCTTATGTACACAGAAGCATACAATCAAAGTCCCTGTTAAACATGTGATATTTATGGTATATGGGTAATATCTATACACACTGTTTGTACAAACAGCTAGTTCAGTCTTCAGCCCTTAGTGCAAGGCACAACATGTAATTTTAGGGCATGTTATTCACCAAGAGCTATTGCTCCAGAAATACATCAGTCATGCTGCTCTCAGTGATCCTTTCTTCACAGTGAGGTCCAAGCATGGGGCTTTTTTATTTACCTTTGTGTTCACAGTTGGAGTCATGGAATGCCCACATTGCTCCTGAGTCGAGGGCAAATTACTGAGTTGCAATTGGAACTTTATGTTTTGTTTCAGACAGCACTCTACAAGTACTCTTTTACTATAATAATGAATGTTGAAATATATTATGCAGTTTGTTTATGTGCCTTTGGCTCCCGTCACTAGAATAGTGTCTGCATGGTACAGAGGATCTTACTTGGTATACTTAAACACTTTCATGAAAGAGAGATGTGCTAATGTATAGATTATGGCTCCACCAAGTTCAGTGAACAGTTTTAAAGTAGCTCGATATGAGGAATTTACAAAAGACAGTCAAAATCATTCAAACTAAGATGTTCTGATTTTAAGTCCATATTATGGGCCCAGGTTCAAAAACTCTGGATCCTACATTTGCTATGAAGCAACCAAAAGCATCATTCGATTTTATTTGTTTTTTTAAATGCTCATGCAAGCTGCACCCACTCGTGCAACAATATTAAACATTCCTTCATTATGTGTTCTACCACCAGATATTTAGGGAAAGAGGGCTGGGCCCCTGCCTCCTACTTGAAAAAGCTGAATGAGGATTTCTCCCCCCGTAAGAAGACCCTGACAGGCCCTGTGGAGATAATTGGCAACATCATGGAAATCAGCAACCTGCTGCAAAAGAAATCTGTTAGCGAGAAGGACATCCAGACAGATGGAGAGGGTAACTCCACACCAGAGCGCCACATCTCCAAGAGCGAGATCAGCCTGCCCATGCCATATAACTCTGAAATTAATGCTGAGACAGGCAGGAGACTGAGTGCTGGCCGTGACACCAACAGTCCATGTCTAGGAATAGCAGCAAGTGCTGCCCTAAATGAAAATAAAGGAAGAAGTGAGCCAGGGTCCCCAGCTGTGGCAAGAGTGGCACCACACAGAGTGGAAATTGGTGAGTCTTGTATTTTTTTAGAAAACACTTGAGATTTATGTATCAGTGAATAAAGCATTAAAGGCACTGCAGCTAAGAGGGAAAGGTTTTGTGTCCTTATGAGACAATAAGACATTATTATTTTCCATTTCTGCAGGCTTTGATGCTATAGGTAAGCTGCTTGTCTAGGGATGCATCTAATGATTGTGGTTGCGTTATCTACTATCATACATTATAGATATACTAAAACATGAGGCTATTTAACAATGAATTTTCAATTGTTTGGTGTGTGGATTTCCATTTTACTTACATACTAAAATGTATGGCCAGTTTGTGATTTCTAGCACAGGTTTTATCTTATTAAGGAATGCACTGCAGTAACAAACGAGATATCATGTTTTTATCAGGTTCTCCAAATCTAAGACAAAAACCTCCCCCAAGAAGAGAAACCAACTTGGTAAGACATTTCACAACCTCCTACTTCCTACCAACACTTTCTTTAATATAACTGTGTGCTCAATAGAAACATGCAAGCACTGCAGAACTACCTACTAGTCACAATAAAGAATGTTGTAGAAGATAACAACATAAAAAGAAAGACCAATAATTATCTCTCAGATTACAACAAGAGTTGGCAAAGCATCCATTAAGCACAGTAAAAATTTCTGCTTGTCTTTGATCATCTGAATCTACTACTGTGCATGTGTAAATATTATGTATAGTATGTATAAGATTATGATCACATGCTATCATAGATTATTCTGTCTTTAGACTGATGATGACTAAATATCTGCTCACATCTTTCTCCCTTTGCTATGCAGGGATTTCAGTTACCCAAGCCACCAGAGCCCCCTGCTGTGGAAGCAGAGTATTACACTATAGCAGATTTTCAGTCTTCAATCTCTGATGGCATCAGTTTCCGTGGAGGACAAAAGGCTGATGTAAGAATCCAAATCCACATTGTTGTTTCGAAAAATGAGACAGTCAGGGCTCACTGAATATGTATGCCAAATGAGTGCTCCCCAGATAGACAAGAGAGCTGAGGCAACAGAGCTACAACTTTGAGATTTGTGTTTGAAGATGATGTAAGCAGAATGTGCTTTGCAGAGCCTCAGGTAGACAGATGAAGATAACAGCATCAATTCCGATCAAATTTTTTTATGGGTTGTGTTGAGCTAACAGTCGTAGACAGTGTGTTAACCGTTGGCATTAATGTTTGTATAGGAAATCTGTAATAGCAAATGTAATAACCAATTTCCATATGCTGCATACTGCTATAATGCAGCATGTTTTTGATTGTCTACTCATCTAACCAGTTTTGGTGTTTAGTAAGTTTGAGAAACATTGACAAAAATGTAATTTTATTGTACCTATCTATTAAATATCTTTTGCGTCCTTGTGTAGGTGATAGAGAAGAACCCCGGAGGCTGGTGGTATGTGCAGATTGGAGAAATGGAGGGCTGGGCCCCTTGCTCATACATTGACAAACGCAAGAAGCCCAACCTCAGCCGTCGTTCCAGCACCCTAACACGGCCCAAAGTACCACCACCAGCTCCACCTGTCAAAAAACAAGACTCTGAGGAGGCTCCCCTGCCCATTAACTCTGCCTCCAAAATCTCAGAGCCACCCAGCAGGCCTGTGTATGAGGAACCTGAATATGATATCCCTGCAGTTGGATGCGAAGGTGAGACTGACACAGATTCTCTGAAGGATGGACGCTCTCTTGATATGAAGATCAGCAGTGTGGTCAGTGACAAGTACCGCAGCTCCCCCCCTTCCTGCAAGGCCTCCCCTCCTGTCTGTAAGGCTTCCCCTGTTTTCACTCATCGAAGAGCCTCCTTCAGGTCTGTAGAGGAGGTAGCTAAAGAGGAGTGTATATATGAGAATGATGGCTTCAGGCCAAGCAGTGGCATTGAAGGAACTTCTGTCAAAGTTTCTAGCGAACCGAACTCCCCAAGGAGCTACCACTCCTCCACTGTCCCCAGGAAACCTTCTGGATCCTCACCTTTAGCTGGTAGGCCCGTTAAGACCATGACACCAGAGATGAATCGAAGAAGTCAGACCCTGGGCAGACACATAGATATCTGCCTCAGGTCTCAGGAGAGCAGCCCCCACTCTTCATCAGATGAATTGAGCAGAGGCTCCAAAAAGGGTCCTGCCTTCGCTCGAGATGTGGAACAAAGAATAGGGCAAAGCCCATCCACCAGGCCCAAGCCTTCTGTCAGACCTAAACCACTCCTGACCAAATCAGAGCCTCAGAGTCCTGAGAGGATGGACATAAGTTCTTTGAGAAGACAGTTGAGACCTACAAGTCAATTTCGACATGGACTTAAACCTCTTCGTGGAGATGACTCTGAAACGGCTTCTGTTATCTCGTCAGAGGACTCAATGAGTTCACGTAGTACCTCAGACCTTTCCTCTGTTTACTCCAAAGGGAGTCGTTGTGACTCAGATGTGGAAGGCCCCAATCTCTACCGCTCCGTGGATGCTTACAAGAAGGTCCAGGACTCTGAGGTCAGCTTCCCAGCTGGGGTGGAGGTTGAGGTTTTAGAGAAGCAGGAGAGTGGTTGGTGGTACATTCGCTGGGGCTCAGAGGAAGGTTGGGCACCCTCATACTACCTGGAACCTGTCAGACAAGTGGGTGATGCTGGTGGGTTGGAATCAGATGCACATGGGAGTGGTGGGAGTAAGTCCAACAGCCTGGAGAAAAATGACCAGCATGTTTTAGCCCTGAATAACATTAATATTCAGGGTCTGACCCAGCAGCATCAAGGCCTGAGGAGGAACACCCCACCAATTCCTTCCAAGCCACCCGGTGGCTTCTCAAAACCATCTGGAATGGTTAATGGAGGTGTACGAATGAGGAATGGGGTACGGCAAGTGGCAGTGAGGCCTCAGTCTGTATTTGTGACCACAACACAGCCACCCAAGGATGCACACTACATGACAGGGTCGCTGAGGCGAAATGACTCACTTGGCAGAAATGATCACTACAGTTCTGGTTCTGCCACTCTTGGTGTCCGTAGAAATGCCTCCTTCAGTACTGTGCGGCCGCACGTAGTTGTTGAAAGTCAGACAAGGCCTGCTGAGCGCTCCAGCCTGGGGTCCTCAGGGAGTGCATTCAGTACAAGCAATGTCCAGGACACACTTAGCAGAGTTAACCAGCGCAACGGCATCCCTGTTTCCACAGTCCGGCCCAAACCCATAGAGAAGAGCCAGCTTATTCACAATAACCTGGGCAGGGATGTGTATGTGTCCATTGCTGACTATCGTGGTGATGAGGAGACTATGGGCTTCACTGAGGGCACCTGTCTGGAGGTATTGGAGAGAAATCCAAATGGATGGTGGTACTGCCAGGTGCAGGACAGCCTGCTTCCCCGCAAGGGCTGGGTCCCCTCCAACTACTTAGAACGAAAAAAGTAGAACCAATTCCACATCCTTCCCCTACCCTTTGTCCCATCGTCCTCTTTTTGTGTCCATGGACATGGATGGCATAACTCCTTAAGAATGATACCTGCAATCTCCCATAAGCAATATGTCCTTGAAAATGTACATAAAGAAAGAAAGATGTTTTAATCTGATAAAGAAGGACACGTTTAGTACTGGTTTACTAAAATCTATACAAAGAGGAGTGTAAAGATGTTAAATATTGTGGCTGGGAATAAGAGACAGAAACTTGGAATTGGTTATCTTTAGTGAGGAAATTGGAAGAGGACATTGTCTTTGAGATATAAAATGGGATTAATGGGAGCGATAACCTCTTAAAGAGGTCTGCATCATGTAATACAGAAGTTGAGCAGGGTAATGGCTATGCTTATTCCTGCCCGTCAGACTATAATGGCCGATAAGTGCCTTTTGTATTTGATCACCTGAATGGCGGTCCTAAATGGTGGATGGCAAAATAGTATATCAACCTAATCTTTTAAGAGTGCCATAGGCCTATGAACAACACCAAAAGTATTTCCACAATCAACTAAGAGCTCCACTATAGACTCCATACAAAGTGCAAAGTTTCAATCTAGGCTACTCTAGTAGGTCCACTACACATATTAAAGAAAGAAAACCAGATTGAAGGGACTCATATGTCCAAAGAAGTCAATAGAACAACATTTAAAGCTCATTATCAGTATTTTTATTTAGCTCCTTGTTCATATTATAATGTCTTGTGTTAATACAAGTCTTCCTTAGAGAATTATTTCTGCTTTCTTGTGACATCTGTTTTCCACCACAGTTGGAAAAGTTAAACTCCTGACTTATGTCTTATGACTTATGTCTTGTACCTTCTAAAGCAGGGGTCACCAACCCGGGTCCTCAAGGGCCATCGTCCTGCTTGTTTTCTGGTAATCCCTGCCTTTCCAGTTTATGATTGGCTGAACACACCTAATCCAGGTAATCAGCGGTGTGTAGGGTAGGCATAGCTGGAAAATAAGCAGGACAGTGGCCCTTGAGGACCAGGGTTTGTGACCCCTGATCTAAAGTCATACTGACAAAACATACAGTGGGTGTTCCAATTTGATAAATTGATACAGTTTTGTCATAGAAGTCCAAGGCCCACAGAAATATGTTAAAATCCATGCTGTTATTCCTAGATGTGACTATCTGGAGTAACAAATATATAAAACTATGAAACTTGAAAATGCAGGGTCAGATATTTTAATTTCCTGGAAAATCAAAGAAACAAACCTGTGCTCTCCAGGACAAAACCACCTCAAATCTGGGTAGCTAATAACCTCAAATAAATAAATGAATAAATAAATAAATAAACAAATAAAAGCAATTATTTTACAAAGATTTAGGTTTACTGTAATGTTTATAGTTCCAAGAACTATACATATATATAGTATTCATATAATAATACCACTGTTGCGGAGTTGTATAAAATAAGTACTGGAAGTGTAGTGAAAAAAAGAATCTGAAGGACATATTTGCATAGCATTTAGCCCAAAATGTGATAAAATCAAAGAGAACTATCATTTATTGGCAGTTTTTTGTGATTATTACTATTTATTTATAGGACAAACAACAACAACAAAAAACACAATAGGTTTCTGAACTGAAAAAAGTACCTGGAAGCACTAAAATCTAAAAATCAATCCACTAACACAAGGAATAAATCAGTAGGCTGCAATATTGGATATTGCTGTGCAGCTTTTCACATTAAATTGAGAGATAGAGGGCTGACAGTTAGAGGTAAGACATACAAACTCCACACAGAAAGGCCCTAGTTGGCCCTCAGGTTTGAACCCAGAACCTTCTTGCTGTGAGGCAACAGTAGCACTGTTCCATCCCAATTCAGAAGTTACATTTGAAATTCTGAGCTAAAGTTCAATTTTCAAAATTCAAATGGCTGATGTTCAAGACTGCTGAAATACATTTTCTAATGAACAATGAGTGCTCTCTACATGAGGATGAACACTAACCTTTCATCATTTTTCTGCTGGACAGTATAATATTATTAATCTAAGTATAGTACCTGCTAGATTGCAGTTATCTATTTTAGCAAAACCATATTTGTTTTTGTTTGTTCATTTGCTAGTCTGTGATCACACAGTAACAATAATGAGGAATGAAGTGGTTCTGTTTTGTGAATTAGTGCACCTTAAAATTGTTTTTATGGTGCACTAATGTGAAGATGCAGTAAATACTCAGCATATTATTTATTGAAGATACTTTTTAAAAATTATTTAAAATCTCTGTTTTTCCTCACCTCTAATGGGGAGTGGACCTCTTTGTCTTCTCTTTGTGTAGAATAGGAGAAATAGAGACGTCTTGTGGAAGGTCAGTGGTACTACATGATACCATTTTTTATAAGCTCCACAAGGCTTATTTATCAGCCATCCTACCTCAGTGCAATATGTAATGCACTGCTGGTCAGTGAGTCTCCCCCAAAACTGTAAAGAAATGGGTTTTTTTTTTTTTTTTTTTAATCTGAGTGCAGCTAAAATATTTTTGTAGTGTTGATTTTGTATTGGGCAATAATTTATTTAAAAAATTTTACAGTTTCTTTTTTATGCTGTGTGCTGCAACTTTAGCAGATCATGGGCACTTCCTTCAACTTTATTGTGTTTTACATAATGCCTGATTTTATTTAGTATTTATTACGAATAGTTTTATATGGAAAATCTTACCACCGATCTTCAAAATGTGACAGTACACTGGAACAATAATATAATCTGTCTAGTATTACAGAGATCACTACTCTAAAGCAAATTTGACTCCAGTCACAAGAAAAAATGTCAAAATGCCAACTCAGCAGTCAGAAGAAATGTAAAAATATCATAATTGAACAAAGTATGTGAAATATTTGCATTTATTTTAATATATCCAGATTTAAAACAGAACCATGTAATGAGCTATAAATAAGGATGTTTGTATTTGCTGTGAGGCAACAAGGCCCTTTCCTACCCAGACGAAGGCATTATGTAAATGTGTTGAATCACTTTTAACACTTTGCTCCAGTACATATTATTATTGCATTATTGCTTGTTTGGTTGAGATGAATTTACTTGCGAAGGAATCATTGTGTGGTCAAGCATATATTCAGTTGTGTACCATCTCCCTTTATTCAGGCTTTTACTTGTAACAGTTTTCTTATATCCCCTTTTGCCCTATTTTGTCAAATTCTGAAATATACTCGCAGGAAATGTGCAATAGATAAAAAACACATAAAAACATAATGTTTCAACAAGAGGAAAAATGTCACTAGAAAAACAACTCCACTGCATCTGTTATGATAAGATATTCCCAGTCGAACTGCCAGTCATGAGCTTTTACCAACATTTAAAGTGATATTTAAGTTTGTCTACATGAGCAGATGTCTAAGTCTAAAAGCATCAGAAAAGTCACTGGACCAAAGCAGTCTTGTGTGAAATTATCTCCTGACATGATGGACTTTAATAACAACTAACATGAGAATCTCTGCTCCTCCTGCCCCAGATCAGCAGTGGACAGTGATTTGTAAATGGCATGGCAGAAACCCACTGACCCATTCTGTATTGACATTACAGCCATCTGGGGTCTTCTTCACAGATGGAGAGTCATGGGCCCATCATCAGGGGCTTCAGTGGCCCTGCTCTGAGCTGTCACATTTGTGCCTGAATGGAATTTTGATAGTTTCTTGTTTTTGTGGGGTTTTTTTCTTCTTCTTTTTTTGTTTGTTTTCCCTCTGGACTGAGTCCTTTCTCCACCTATACAGATGCCTCTCTTGACATTTAGCCCATTGTTGTCATTCCAGCTCAGACTTTTTTCCTCACCAATCACCATGATAAAGGTGACATTTGGAATCAGCTGCGATGGCGGGTTAAGAGACGTCAAAGGGAGCGTCTCAGTGGTAAACAAGAGGCCAGGGATGCTCCTGCAGGCCATTTCAGTGCAATCCATCAACTTTCAGGATGTATGCCAAAAACAGAAAAACCTTTATTTTTCTCCTTGCTGGGCCCCAAGCAAGTTGTATTGATGTGTTACAGGTGAATACATCATTGTGCTAAAGTGTTACTATGTGTACAAGCCAATATACAGGCCAGGCCCCTCTCTTAAGGGGTTTGTATCATCTTTTGTTTGGAGAGTTAAACCCCACCTTAAAAAATAGTTCAGTATTTGCTTTGTTGCCTAGAGTTCAGTGAAAAGATTGATACAAGTCTTGTGGCTCTTGGGAAAAGGAAAAAGTGCCAAATTTCACAGGAGAAATCTTTTTATAGGCATCTGCTCTAAAGGAAAGGTTTCTCTGTGCTCACCTTAAGTCTTTAATTTCATAAGTGTAGCCTAGTCACTACTCCTAGAACATGTCTGAAGGCAATCTTTAAAAATAAAACAAAGCTAAAATGCTTTAAAATACCTAGCTTAGCAAATCTTCTTGCCTAACTCTCAGCAACAAAACAAAACTATGTCCCCAAACTATTTTCTAGATTATGGTTTCTCATTTCAAACATGGTCTACCTGTTTAGTCTATTTCAGACACTGCTCTTCAAGCTGTATGCATCCATGCAGCAGAACAGAAACGGAATAGATGGAGGTCAAATTTTTATAGCGTGTGTGCACAGGCCAACACACACTCATTATGGAGTCATACATGCCAGATGAAATATATGAGTTTCCTGCCATATTCCCAAAGGTCAGCTGGATGAGACAGCTCTGCTTTGCCAATGCCCCATCTGACTCTCTGTTTTCTTTTTTTTTTTTTTTTTTATTTTAAAAAAGGACAGCACCTCTCAGGTGTGAAGTACCATAAACTCTGTAATCACAAACGCGAGATGCTGCTATAGCGTCATCCTGTTCCCTTTCTGCGCCCCAGCTCTGTCTTTCCTCCCTTGCCACATAGGCCTACGTGGATGTCTCCGTTTCCTCGACACAGCCAGCCAGTCTACTCCCATTAAACGACTGCGTCGTCTGGAAGGGTCTTGGGGAGGTGGCTGTATGTGTGTGTGTGTGTTTGTGTGTGTTTTGCATGATGAAATGGGTTGTTTGCAGGTGCACTCATGAGAGAAGTTAAAGGTCAAAGGAGGAGGAGAGTTGTGAGAGTAGAATGCAGGGAGACACGAGATGGATCAGACAGTGGATTCTAGGAGACGAGGGGAGAGTGAGGCGACAGGAGCTCTGCTTTGGTTGGAGGGAGATGAAAGGCGAGTGGGCACTGCTACCACTCAGAAAACTTTATGAAAAATAATACTCCTTAGAGATGGGAGCCCATGTTATCAAACTGACTTTTCCTAACATACTGAAACCCTGAGACCTAATGAACTGCCTGCTTGTAAACCTGAGCTGTTGAAATGGCATTTCTCCAAACAATGTTTTAATTGCCCAAAGTTTCTGAAAGCTGTGTTCATGATGAGTGCAAGTCAGTGAGAGACAAATGAGCTTCTCTCAGCCTCACTCTCTGGCCACAGTAAAATTTTAGATCTGATCCTGCATCTGATTTCAGCTTCTTTTATTGCCACTGTCTTTAGATCTTATGTAGCCCTGGGTGTGCGAGCTAAGCTGTGTGTTGGAAAAGGTTTTTTTGCAATAAGACAAAAAACAGCTTTTTTTTTTTTTTTTTACCTTATTCCTTTGTTTTTGCTGTAACACAGGAGTTGAATGCTTTATTCACATCTAATGAGACGAGCTTTAATGCGTAAAGAAGTCAAAACAGCACCCGACTCTGGAGTAGAGCGATTGCTGAGTTATGGAAGGCAGTTGTTTGATAGGCGGGGGACGGGTAGGTTTGATAGTAAAGTTTTAGTACGTGTGTGGAAGCAGGTGGGAGGTGTTTGGGGTTGTGGGTGTGGGGATGATTTTATAGGACTGTGTTTTTAATTAGTATCTTGTTTTTGTGTCAGAGAGAGAGAGAGAGAGAGAAAAGAGTAATGGAAGCTGAAGGCATTTTTCTCACACAGTTGGGGTACAAAAACCCTCTCAGGCCTGTGACTAAGCCAGTGCTGATTATTTATGTCACTCGGAAAAACTTCCTCGGTTGTTTGACGCGCCAACGGGCATCAGCGGGAGCCGTCTCCGCGCTCCGGAGAAGAGGCTGTGTCGAGGAACGAGGCGCGCTGCTGTGTCTCTGTGGCGCTTTTCTTTGTCTCCGCTTGAATCCCTGTTTCTAATTAGCACAACAGTGTGTCTTAATTAACCTCAGCGAGCCACACGATATTTCAGCGCTAACAGCTTTCTAATCAAGACGCACGGTGTGCTGCTGCCATCCTGCGTGGGAGGCTGCGACGCCGTGCCGGAGCGCGGCCGTCATTCCTCGCTCTTTGCGGCGGAGGCGAGTATAGCTGTCAGTAGTGACTGATGCTGAGTGACAGCTGAGGTAGATTCACGGGAAGGTAGAGGCTGCTTTAGTCTGGGTGTTGCGTTTATAGAATAAAAAGTTGCCACCAACCCGCTGTGGAAAGCAGTGTGCCAAAAATAAAATAATCAAAAAAAACAAAAAAAAAACAAAACAAAAAAACACAAAAACAAAAAACTTGGAAGTCCCGATGCCATCAAGCTCTTGATCTGTAAATTCTGACAGTAACAGCAGGTTATCAGCAACTCACACTGACAAACAGCTACAGGCCTGGAGTCGGACCAAAGGAGGTGCTATAGACTTTTATTTCTCTTTCCTTTCTACTTCTGATGCCATTAGCGTTGTTGTTCTTGAACTTTAAAGATATGCCATTAGAAGCTTCACCCAACGATGGGTCACGTGGTCACTGCGTCATACATGGTGACAAAAGCCGCACACGCGTCTGTTCGGACATCCCCCTCCCCCTCCCCCGGGACTCTGGTGCAGGGCGCTCTGCACATGTGCATTCCTTCTGAAAACAGGACATTTTCTTATCTACCCTTTCATTTTGACAAGTCTTGTTTCTTTCTTCTTCTTTTTTTGTATCTTGTACATGTTTACATTGTATCGCGCATTGCCCAAAAGATAAACATTAATAAATGTATTATCTTTGTTGTTTTATACCGGCTCCTTTTCATTTTGTCTCTCGCACACACACACACCCACAGCCTCATGTGCCACCTCAGATAAACAGCAACTTCCTGCGTGCGATAAAACCAGAGAGCGCGTGGCAGTAAGTATTACAGATTGAGACATTTATCTTAATTCACCTTATTGTGCGGGCTAGATTAAGTGAGTTCGGATGTGGAGGAGCAGCACAATGCGGATGGTTACGGCCAGAGAACTTCGTGTTGTGGGAGAAAAGCGGATGAAGACGAACGAGCTCTCAGAGCCCCCCGGTTCCCCATTGAATAGGTGGGACAAACATTTTTGCTCCGCTCTATCCAAACCTGTAGCGAGACATTTATCACTTGTGTTACATGAAATTTATGCTCACACCTCAGAATTAAAGTAGCACCGCAGATCTTTGCCTCTTAAAGGAATATAGGGTTTATAAGGAGGTTTCGTTGATGCTTTTCTGAGGGTGTAATGTTAAAATAAACATTATTTAAAATAAATAAACATTATTAAAACTTCCCACTGCTGATGCTTACACTGACACATTCAGTTTTTCTCTGTTTTTCTTTTAGTGTCAAACAGGTCTTCATAAGCCTGGACCTGAAATAATTGTAGAATGCACTGCTGGATATCATAACAGTACAGCTCCACTAGATGTCTCTGTTGAATCAGTATCCAGTCAGAGAGTGCAGACGTTTTCATATGAATCTCCATATAAAGAGGTGACTATAAGGTACATTACCAACTCAATATATGTACGTTGACACTGAGTGTTGAAATAAAATTCTATTTTGATCAGTCCGGTGTTAACGCTGAAAGATGATGATCTGTGACTGGTATGAATGCTCGGTTGAACAATGAAGGACTCGATTACACTTGTCTGAATTGTTCTTTTCATGAGATTATTACTTATTTTTTTCATAAAGGCCAGGCAGTCCTTTTATATGGAAATGCATCCAGTCAGATGCAGACACAGATGGACAGTACCATCAAGACTGCTGCTGCTGAAGGCACACGTGGATGAGGTGCTTCATGAATATATAGTGGAGTCGTTTAAGCAGGAACCCAGCTACACCTTGGGTTTTAAAGTAGGGTGCAGTATTTCCACTGATCTGCTAATCCCTTACCTGTCACTGCGAAGTCCCCTGGCAGCTGTGACAGGGGCAGAGGCCATGGCACGTCATGTAACAGGACTTAGCGCTGTGTTTCAGCTGTCCCTCAAAGGGCATGGCTAGGACCATCTGTGTTATAGATGAACTCACATTTCAATTTCTTTGCCTCTCAAGGTGCCAAAGACATCATGTGCACATGAATGCTACTAAATACTTCATTTAAGTCTAATAACATACTAGTAAAGAGGAAAATAGTGTAGTGCAAGTAGTGCAAACATACTAGTCAGCATATTGTGGTCTGTTGAAACTGTTTGCTAATACATTTCACTAGAAAATACTGTACTTCTGTAGTGATGGTCTGTTAGCATGTTGGCACTGTTGAATGCTCGGTATTTTCAAATCTACCTGATTAAGAAATAAGATATAACATCGATTCTGCAGCTTTACGCAGCCTTTAAATGTTGTCTCTTATTCCACAAAATGTGTTTTTCATTAGTACTGTATTCTCATTCCCTTAAAGGAAAAAATTCTTTTGTGTCTGTGTAAATCTTATTTCTAGTATGAAACAAACAATTTTTGCTCAAACATATCTGGAAAGTTTATTATCCACAGTCATCCGACTCACACTGAACAGAGCTCACAAACAAACACTTGCTGCTTCAAATGAAAAAGGAAATACAGATTTGCCAAGTACCTCAGCCACTCTGTCACAATGTCCAAACACAGAGCTGTGTAGCATTTCTTAGCCACTGCTCCCAGTTTATACATTGACTAACAGCGTTCCACTCAGATGCTTGGTCCTAAGGTTCACACTGGGTGAACAGATAACTCATGCATGACAAAAGCACTAAGATCTACAGAAAGAATCTCGAAATGTGCTGTGGTATCACTGGCCAGACACAGAGGAGCTGTGTTGGTCCAGTGGCAATGTAGAAGAAAGGAAGCATGCAAGAAAAGCAGGTTTTGAGGAATTAGTCCATAGTCAGGGATGGACAAATAAATAATATGGGGATCAGTAACATTCAAGGAGCCTGTAAATGAAAAAGTAAAATAACAAAAAATCTAAATGGCAGATTGACCTTTGATTAGGTTTGTTTAAAACAAGATGCACATGAAATCCTTCAAGTGTTTTTAGGTCAGTATGTGGTTTGTGTTTATCAACTGATGTTTACAAGTTGATGGATGTAAAGAAAAACACAAAATAATACAGGGCTTTCTCAAGGTAATTACTTTTATACACTACATTTAAAAGCAAGAGAACATAAAAAAAAAAAAAATCAATGATTTTTCGATTTGGTCAGAGTGTCTGCACAAAATAAAAACATGCCATGGTTGAATCTCAGAGAGCAACACTGGCCTAGGCATTTACAAGATTACAATCAGTAGCTTTATAAAGTGACATTTATCATTACCATTCAGTGATGGCTTTCAGACTATAATATAATGATAAGCGTTATAAATAGAGAAGTGCGGAGTCAGGCTGCCTAAGACGGGCTTACACACACAAGATAAATTACAAAAAAAGAACACCTGAAATTCAGGGATTGTAATAAAACCAAGAGTTTATATCTTGCACCCCAAAGCAATGAGGTTTTGATTGTGTACTGCAATATCTTATTGCCACAAGGTACAAGAAACCCTCTATATTCTCACTATTAGAAAACAAGAACAGATTTAGATTCTCATGGTTCAGAATAAACAGGAGAAAAAAAACATATCTTAGAATTCTGATTAGAAATCCAAGCAGGAAAAACAACAAAGACAAAACTTATTTCTTAGTTTTTTTGTTTGTTTTTTTTTTTCAATTCAAGCACACTAATAAAATCATCTACCTCTCTAAATACATAAGTTAACATTCAAATGTGAATTAACACTTCAAGCAGTAGCGAAATCAAAGTGTAAAGTGGGAAGAAGGATGTGTGAAACATCAGTCAGTATCGGCCCAGAAAGGAGAGCTGGCAAATACCATAGCAGCATAGGTCTGAGCCCCGTTTGTTGATAATCTACAAAATGTCATTAAAAAAAAAAAAAAACAAACAAAAAAAAAAACAGCCTCTCAGCTTCGTGTGATGTCCTATAATAACCTATGGCTTACTGCTGAGCTGTAGTATTTACAGGTGACATCAGTGGGGAATTTAAGTTTGATACAAATATTCAAAATATGAGCTTTTTCTACCCCAGGCCCTGAACTGGTTTCTGTAAAAGGATCTTTGCTGCTGGTGAAAATCCTGTCACAAAGATTAATATACAATTTAATAGTTAAATACAGGAAACATCATGGGTTTATTTTACAAAAATAGCTTTGAATTTGTGTGCTTTTCACCTTTGAATTTTGTGACAGTTTGCCATATATCAGCACTATTTGGTAATTTGTCAGGAGTTTTGGAAAATGTCAGAAAACACAGAATGCGATGCATCCGGATGGAAATAAATGAACCTTCTGTGCGTTAAGGCAGGAGGCTGTGTTGTGGTGGCTTCTGATGCCATGGCAACAATCCCTTGACTTTCTGTGCTGTTACGGGAGTTATTTTTGAGCATCTGTCAATTCGTCATGAGAGCTCACAGTGTGTTATTAGGCATGGTTTTAAAGATGGTGTTTGGGAAAATATCCATATCTTCTTAAAAAAATGTTGTCCTGAGGAGAATCCAAATTACTTTTTCCCCCACTTGCTGTTTCCTTTCAGTAATTCTGAGCTGCTGAGTCTGTCTGATCCAGGGTTTGTAGGTAGTTTGAACTGACGAATGTCTTTGTCCGCTCTGTCAGTATTGGGGCATTACTGAGAGGACAATGTTGATTTCAGTGCAACATACCACACTGCAGAGCAAGCAGCTAGCTAGCACAATAATATAGCTACCACTGACATTTGCAATAGAACTACCATAAAGGTACATCAGATTATACAAGAGGTGTTACAATCCTAGCTAATATACTCAGCACTGCCTTGCATCTCTAAACACATCACTTACAGTCACCACAATGATTACAGAAACCACTTCATCATCAATACGATGCCATACTGACTTCTAATTTCCAATGCTCAGTAACACACAGACATAAGTTGTGACCTACTGAGATGATTACCTGCTGCAGGTGTTATCCACTGCTAAAGTCAGAAATAGGCATCAGGCTGCCAGCACAGTTGAGCAGCGGTCATCTTCTAAAAGCGCTATTATTGAGACATTCAGTACCAAAGTGATTCATTTGCTGCAGTGCAAATGGGTGGTTTCTAATTCCTAAAACATGGCTCAACAAATAAAACAACAGGTTCAGTTTCTCTTTTCTCCTTCAGCATATTCCAGGCTCCCAGGGGAAAGCAAACACTTCTGGCAAGAATGAAGTTCTTAAAGGAACCCATTCCCGCTTAACTGTCGCCTCCGCACAGGCTGTGGCAGGAACTCTAAAATGAAAGAGACCTTCCCAATGAAACGGTACCAGCTTTGCAAAGAGTCATGAAGTGAACCAACCACTAATTGTATGAAAATACAAAATCAAAATACCAGAGTTGATATTCCCTGAACATAGACATTTCTTTCCTTGACTCTGGGATTTTGCTGTTTGCCATCCTCCCCCTATGTACTGCGGTAGGTCTTGATAATATCTTTGATTTGTCTTCTGCAGATTGGACAGCAGGCATTGGTCATCTTCTTGAGCTTGAGGCCACAGGTGTAGCACAGACACATGTGTCCACAGGCGTAGATGACTGTGTCCACCATATTCTCATAGCAGATAGAGCACTCATCGGACCACGGCCTCCGGCCTGAAGGAAATGTAGGTGATTTGGGGAGGTTTACTGGTGAATTTGGGGTTGTTCCTGTGGTGAAATTGAAATAAACTGTGATAAAAGTATAGGGAAAAGGAAGTAGTCACAAATAAACTTACCATCATATTATGTTACTTATTTTTCCTTATTATAAGTAAGGTACCTGGCCCCTGCAAACAACTAATCGACTTCCAGGGTAATGACAAGCAACTGAACAAATCAAGTCTGATTATCAAACTAAAAAACAACCATATGTAGCATCAGGTTTATTCCTTATACTATCTCAAAGAAGAGACACATTGCATCAGTTTGATTTACATAGCAGGGCTGTGTAACAACAGAATGCACCAAACATTATCCTATATCCAGCTGCAGCAGCGGTGGGACCATGAAGTGCCGGCCATTGTTCCTAACTACAGTGCAGTGACATCTGCTCACTATGCCATAATGGCTTCTATTCAGTCCCCTGAGGGGTGATTGAGTCTCTGCTTCTGTAAGCAGTAGCTCCCTATCACAGTGTACCTACCCCCAGCTGAGCTGCAGTGAGCTGCAGAGCAGAGGCCTCCGTTCAGGACCGGGTCAGAGCTGCCACTGCCCAGGGCGCTGGGGGTGTGCGGAGAGGAGGACGGCGAGCTGGGGTTCGACATGGCCTGTGGATCGCCGAGGTGAGTGGAACCTATATTTGAGCAGATAAGAACAGGAGATTAGATGTTTATGTCAGTAAGAAGTGAAAGAATTTCATTAGTCCATTTCCAAAATACTGGATTTTGTCTCAATAATGTTACTGGAGACTCATACTGTCATCTTTATTCCGAATAGACAGACCAGGCTAACATCTAGCACCATCCTGCAAAAGGAGAGAGTAGCAAATGATAAAGGAGAAAAAAAAAAGACCTTTAATGCTTAAGCCATTTACTTTCATTTCTTCGTTTCTTGACAATAGTACAGACACTGAACTAGGGCAGGATTAGTTTTTTCCCCCCAGGAATTTAATTTATAGTCACATGACCTCAAATGTGCACTAATCAGTGTTCAATGTCACCACTGAATTGAATGAAGAACTTTAATAACTTTAATATGTAACATTAAATGTGTTAACAGAATTCTCAGCCAGGTTTACTTTAGCTCTTTAACCTCTGGCTCATTGTATTGGTTAAATGTTCCACAAACTCTGCTCTTATTAACCTTGTTTCCAGCTCTGACAAACCACTGACCACTGTATGGTACCAAACAGCACACAGACCAAGTTAGCAGCTATTGAACAAAAAAAAAAATCCATTTTATCCAAAACGCAGTATCAGCACAGACACGGTGTATGTAGTTTTTCAAAAAATAAAACAGAAAAAATAATAGTTTACCATCACAAGTAGCACAGAGATGCCCCCCCCCCCAATATTAAGATGCAAATTAGCTGTCTTGCTGAGCAAGCATGTACTCATCCACAAAGAATTCCCATTAAATGCTTTGCTGCTTCTCAACGTAAATGCAGATTACTTTAATTACCTCCCCCGAAGCTTGCTGTCAAAAAATAGCACACTAACAACTGCATCAGATATCAGCTGCTGTGTGCACATTACATATTTAACAATCCTATTTCAGGACCGGCTTTTTTCTGAAAGCATCACTCCACTGTGGAGAATCTTACTGAAGAACATTTCATGGTGCGTCTGTTCTCCTGGACAGCTGACAGGAGAAAAGAAACAGAGAAACCAGAGTCATCTGGTGTGGCAGAGCTGCCCTCATCAGTGACCGGTAACATCATGATGACAGCGCCACACTAACAAATGTCTCAGAGTCTGCCAGGAGACATCTCTCTGTTGCCATCTGCACCAGCACTCTGACCAATCCAAGTGATGCCCAGGGCCAACACACAAGCCTATAATGGGCCATTGTGATTTAGGGAAAGTGTCCCATAAGTGCCAGATCACAAACCAAACTGCAGCAGTGTTTTTGTCAGTAGTAATGTGTCATCCTGTCATCACTGCTCTTGGCTCTATGTCAGGAGCTGTTTGATGTGGCATTTCGTGATGTGGGTGGTGGGGGTGTGGCGGGGAGAAGAATTTCTTTTGTGTACATACCAATGGTTGCCCTGGTGCTGCCAAAGCCCTTGGCGCCTAGAAGTGTGTATGACTTGCACGAGTGTGTAACCTGATATAACAGGTCATTTGGGTCAGGGAATACATTTTTGTCAGGGGGACCCATTATACTTAGGAGGTCCCATTATCCTTACCCAGGCAGTAATACGGTGTGGGATGGTCAACCCATTGTCTGTGTGAGAATTGTTTCTGCAATCTATAACAATACATAACCAGTGAACATAAGGGAGTTAATGTCATTACTAACAGAAACAACTTCAAACTGCAGTGAACTGAAGTATCTATTTTCTCAGTTTACACCAGTCTGATTTGATCACTTCTCCTGTTTTTTCCTAAATATTATTTCTTGACTTGATAATCCCCCTTGCAGGAGGGCACCTCCAGGGCAGCTGAGGGATGTTCTGTGGTGCCCAGCCCTGATTCCGCCTGTTCACCACTAGATTAAACCGACCTCTGTGAACAGCTGTGAGAGCCAGGCTGCGACTCTGTGGCCACATCTCCACTTCTATCTACTTACATCCATCCAGTCATCCATCTGTCTTTAGCACATACCCAGTACGTCTATGGAGAGAACCATGAGAGGTATGCAGAGTATGTGACAAGGAGAACAGCTGGGGATGTGAATGTGGACGGTGGCGTATATGGATCACCCATGACAGCCTTCACAAATTTGAATCACTGTTTACAATAGAATCCAAAAAGCAATCTAAAGGACAAAAAAGGAAAAGAGGTAAATGACTCCTCCACATCGTTTACACTAACAGCTCCTTGGTGAAAAGCTCTATTCAAACACACTCAGTTTCTAAATGGGTGGCCCTTCATTTTATCGCTGAGAATCTCTTGTTCTGGGGCCTATCAGGACAAATGTGCACTTAAGCTCCATGTTTTTGTGTGCTTAGATCAGATGAGGAAAATCGGCTCAGCAGGTACTGCTTTAAGGTCATGGCTTGTCCCACTGCATTAAATGTTGCAATAGAGCTACTGTATTATCTTAAAAGACAAAAGAGCTGTTTTGGAGGGAGCACATAGTCGTACATACTAGTTATTTATATGAAGAGTATTATGGGGAGTATGTGCTTCAATATGTATGTATGAATGCATGAATACTAGGCATACAGTGGTATCAGAAATTATTCAGACCCTTCACTTTTTTCACAATTTCTGTTGTAAATTTAATTTTAAATGGATAAAACATTTTCCATTTTGTCCTACATTTGTCTGCATTCAATAACCAATAATGACAAAGTAAAAACATGTTTTAAAACTTTTTGGCTTTACACATCCCTCTACATATCCCTCTACATATCTGTCAGTATGGATCGGAAGTGCCTGTGAACTGCCATCCACAAGTCTCTGCAAAGGTGTTCTGTGGGCTTTAAGTCTGGGTTTTGGGTGAATTATTCAGTGGCAGTCAGAGACCTGTCCTAAAGATATTCCAGTGTTGTCTTTGGGTCACTGTGGTGCTGAAAGGTGAACTGTCAGCTGAAATGGAGTCCAGGAGTTTCCTCATTTCTGCAGAGGGCTTCTGAAGCTGTTACATCGGTTGGGTACTTCTTGTCTGGTTACTCAGCTCGACTGGACAGCTGACTCAAGGGATAGCTATAGTGGTTCCAAAGTTCTTATATTTCACAATGAGGTCTACAGAGAGTTCAGGTTGGAGTGTCAGTGCAGTAGGTCTAAATACTTTTGTAAATGAGAGATTTCAGTTTTTTTTTTTTTTTTTTAATACATTTTTAACAATTCTGACTTTCATACTGAATATTAACTAAATCCAAAGGTGGAGCATGGAAGACAGACTGTCTATTCTTTCACCTTATCCGGAATTGGAAAATAAATCCAAACCCAATGACTTAGCCATTATGCAACAAATTAATCATTAGTCTCACCAGCCATTACATAATTAAATCCATATTATTACTATATTATAATTTCATTTATATTTAGTAACCTAAGAAGACACTTCTGAAGATCAGTCTATGACAGGGCAGTAAACGACACAAACAAAAACAATATTTATTTAGTATTTTTAAATGGTTTTACTGCATTAACTAGAACATTTTTTCCTACACTACACTACAGTGTTTTGTTTTCCGTAAGAACCTCTTACTTCATGTTCCCCCCAAAACTACCCATTGACACACAGACTCAGAGGAAGTTAAGCAGAGCATGCACTGAGAATAGGAAATTGTTACAACAGTGCACAGAGCTATAGATGACTAGTCAACTTGTTTGAGTGTATGCAGTAGGTAGCAGTAGGACAACTAGGGAGAGGGAAACCAAAAAGATGATGAGTACCAAAATGACCACAATGATGGGGAAAACAAAATAAAGCAGAGAGGACCTGCTGAGATGATAGAGGATGAGGAGATGAGGAGGGAGGCGCGTGGCAGCTACAGTCTAGTGTACTGTATGAGGATGTGGGTGGCGAGACGCTTGAGCACTTGAGCATGAGCACACTGACATTTTAATGGAATCTATAATACATGCGAAGTGGGTCACTGGATGGGTGTCCTATTTCCATGCTATGAGGCACAAGTCCCCTCAATATCTCTCTCTGAAAGTTCAACTGTCAGCTGCTCTCTTTGCAGCTTTTTTGATGTATTCACACTCTTAAGAGATATTTGGACAACAGAAAGAAAAATATTGCGATTGCATGTATATATTGCTAGGTCTTACATCCAAGCATACACACACACACACACACACACACACACACACTGCCCTGTAACTGCTTGACAAGCTAACTCTTTTTGATTTAGGCGAAAATATAGTGCATAGCCAAAAAAATATGCGGGCCATGCACAAGGATACATATGTGCAAACATTTCTGATGCCAGCTTTATGCTATTCCACTGCTAAAGAGTTAGCAGCAGTAACGCCCAAAGAAGCAAAGCAATTTGCCAGCAAAGGCAATGAAGAAGACTACTGACAAAAACATGGAGGTAAACAACCCATAAATTAAATCAGTGGAAAACTGGGCTCCATTAGGATGGAAAGGCATTCATCGTGTTTGTTGGGCCACAAGGGTACACACAATGGATTTTGAGTGTAAGCATAACATTGTTTATTTGTACAAAACTAAATTCTACAGGGCGGTTTTTATCACTAAGCATGGTATGGAATATATCCATATTGTCAAAGTGAGACATGGATTGTGGTTTGCGTGATAAATAGCTTTAAAAATGTAAATAATTTAACATCATAAAATAAATGTTACTTTCACAGGCATTATAACAAATGGAACTGATGCAGTATCGATTTCATCCACGCTGTCATTACCTTGTCTAAGCACTCTTGAGTTCTCTGAGCTATTCTAATGTATTTGAACGAGCTTGTTCCTATTAGGAAGGTCCATTAGTTTAGTACTTGAAGTGAGAGGCCTCTGTGATGACTGTTTTATCTTGCCATCCTGAAGAGCAGGCGCCTGCTTGAAAGTTTAACATCCCATCACTCCAAGTAGAAGGCATGGCTTCAATTTAGCTTCACTGAAAGCTAAATTACTTATCAGTCAACACAAAGCAATAGATCAAGAGTTGCAAAAGTGAGATATGAGATGCTTCCTAATTTAAAGCAGCTCGAATGTAAAGATGAGTCACACCTCGGTGGCAATTCCAAGATCTGCTCTGATAAGGAGATGTGGATTCGGGCCTGTCTCATTGTTCTGCTATTCCTGTTGTCTTGGGCTGCCAAGGCTCTCTGGTTTCAGTAAATAATTGTTAGAAATGCACACGAGAAACCAGGTGGTGTGTTATGCTGCCAAGTTACTAAGACAAAACATATAGTAGGGGATCTTTGTGTGACAACACAGGATCTGCTGTACTGTGCACTCAAGACTCGTGCACTGGGGAAGTAAAGAGGATATTAGGGTCTATGAGAGCTCAGTTTCTATCATTTTCTAAACTGATCATCGACATCAGAGCTAATAATTCACTCTTATTTGAATTGGCATAACAGTCATGGCTACTGTGTTGTCAGTCGATAGGTGGGTCATAGAACGACATTAGTCCATAGTGAACATGGTGAGCCCATAGTTTACTGTGGAAAGAGGTTACTACTTGAGAGAGAAGTTTAAAGCTGGAGTAACATTTTTCAACACTATTCAATGACTTTCATGGATATCAAGTTAAAACCAAGGTTGATCCCCTCCAACCTCTTTTAACCTCTGCTTCCCTTTCCATTGCTGTCACTGAAGGAAAGCAGGATGTATTTATAGATGTCTCTTCCTCCACAGACAAACACTTGGGAGACCTTTGAAAGGCCAGTGCTATTTCAGCTGTTTTGCCTCTTAACTGCTGCGCTAATAGAAGACAGCTTTTATTGCTGCACACGCCATTCCGCATTATACAGCTGACAAAGATGTTGCTTTTTTACTGTGAGCCCTTTGCTACAATAGCCTGAATGCATGATAATATTTTTAAAAAAAGACAATTTTTAAGATGCACATGCCTGTTTTCAAATATGTTCAGATTATTTCAGCTTTGTCTTGCAAATGTAGGAACAAATATAATTCAGAGCACCACTTGTGAAAGCAATATGCTTGGCAGAGTGAAATAAAGTGTCAGGCCAGAACTGCCGCACACCTTTTTACTTCCACTGTCATTATCAGCATTTAGAAAAGGGTAAACAAACCTCAGGTGTCCTGGCATCCCAATGGCAGGCAAAATGTCCACCCCACTGAGACATCATGCCCTCCCTGCTGTGTGCAGGACATAGCCATCCCTCCCACTGCCTCTCTCCAATCTCTGCTTGCTTGCTTCCTGTTTTTCATCTTACCAGGTCGTGACAGAGCATCTCATTTTCCCGTTAATCCTATGATGTGTATAGATGCTTCCTGGCTCAAGGCATCTGTTGTAAATACTGTGACAAACAAAGTAAAGTGCTATTCCTAATTCTTGATCCTTTGCTGCTGGTCATGACCGTAGCTGTAATTTCTAAAGTGGTTTACCTAAACTGTCATACTGTCAGAGCATTCAGTGCTCAGAACAAATAGATTTCTACCCCAGGGAGTGAGTGAAATGAGGTCAGAGCTCTCACCAGTGCTGTGCCCAGACAAATGAAGATCGATATCCTGATGTGTAGGTTCCTGACCTGGGACACATCATTGAGCTTAAGAGGATGAATCATTTTCACATAAATCACTCTTTCAATTGGGACTATTCACAAGATAAACCATGTGGTCACAGAACTCCACATAGAACAGCTAATGTTCATGAAGTCGGAATTCAAGTTTCAGTAAGCTATGCCACAATTGCAAAGTAACATGCTCATGGTGCTTTTTATGTCCATCATATTCCTGTGGACGTCTGTTGAGTATCTTATGCTGCCTTGAATCATACAAGCTGGGGACACTTTACTGACTATCATTTTAATCCCTATCTTGACAATTGCAAAATAACGGTATACCAAAACTAAGTTCAACTGATTGGTTTTGTGATATGTGTCGTTTTTTTTTTTTGTAAGACCACTCTGCTGTGAAATAAACTAGCAGGCTGCGTATTTTGATGTAGCGCTTTTGTTGTTCCAAACACAGCCCCAGAACAACTTTAAAGTTTAAAGGTGCACAGCAGCAATTTTACACATGAAAATAGTTTTATTCATCAGAAGGAATACCAATTAGACTGTGAAAACAGCTGAATAATGTCTTCTGTGACTTTTGACCTTTTTAAAGTCTGAGAAAAATAACTGGTGATGAAGTCATCAGGGTTATCTTGGCCTGGGCTTTGAAAGTACAAGTACTGTAATGGAAAGGCAGGCTGATAATGGATTTTTAAGGCCAAGCCTTAGAGTGATATTTGTAGGTTTATAATAATATATTGTCCTGGAATAATTTTCTGAAGCACACACATAACAATACAATAAACAGTAACATCAATTGTTTAAAGTAAAGTTGTTTTATTTGTGATCAAGTTACACACTAAATTCAGTAGTTGATTTTCATCATTCTTTTTTTGAATCTGCCTCTCATCCTGTGGAATTGGAGTAAAACTTATTTACCCACCCTTTAGCCACTATTAATTAATGTGACAACATGCAGTGTGAACTTACCAAGAATTCTCAGCTGAGTCACGGCCCCATGCAGACCAAAGAACATCCAGAGTGGACGGGAGTTGTCTACACACACCTGCATGCCCACATTAGTGCCATTGTGGCTGAGGATGATCTCCCCTTCCTGGTTGACCAAGAAGCCCAGAATGTCTCCGCTTTGGAGAGGTGTGGGCACCCGACACACTGCCCAAAACTCCTTCCTGTCCACCAGAGCCTCTGGGTTGTAGGGTAAGTCGCTGGGACGCAGAACTGCTGGGTCACAGGATGTCACACCATAAGACAAGGACCCGGAGCGTGCTGGGCTAGATTTGGCAACTTTGATGAAGACAGTCTCTCCAGTTCGCAGGGGCCGGTTAGTGAAGACCAGCGTGCGCTCTTCACGTGCATGTTCAGACCTTGCCACTGTCTGCTCGTCCAGCGTCTTAATGTGGGCGCCTCGCAGTTGATGGAAGTGGAGGTCACTCTCCAGGGCAGATGGCAGGAGAGAAGACTGCTGGGAGTTGAGGGAGTTCTGGGGAATGGGGCAGGTGGAGGAGGAGGCTGAGGCCAGGTGGAGAGTGTGGCGGTGGGAGTGGCTGTGGGTGGGCCCTCTATTTTCCTGCTGCAGGTTGAGGTCACACAGACTGACGGACAGGCGGGTGTCATCTGCTTCACGCCGCAGAGATGAGGAGCGCACTGTGGTGAAGGAGCGTGGCCGCAGGCAGTCGGGTGGAACAATCTCGCTGTCTGAAAAAGAAGGGAGAGAAGAAGAAATACAATAGAGACAGAGAGAGAACAGTGGTTAATAATGGTCTTACTGTGTTTTTTTCCTCAATTAGCAGTGTCCCTGAGGCCGATGGCTGGGAAGTTTGCAGTCAGCAGAATCCCAGTTGTAAGCATACAGTTCTAAGAAGGGCTGAATCTGCAGCTATTATTTAACTTTTGCTGCACAAGTGGTATGTAATGTAGGACAATTCCAATTACTCAGTGCTGTAGCACATGGGAGTGTCAGAAAGTGTGATTACAGATAAAAATACTAGTTGATTGCTACTATGTCTTCAGAGGGCTGAATCATCTAATATAACAGGAAGAAAATGCTATATGCTGTCAGTCACGATAGATCAAATTACTTTCATGAAAAAAATTAAATATATGTGTAGTCAAATGCTTGTGTGTGTGTGTGTGTGTGTGCCGTTGCTTTCATTCCTTGCAATCCATAGTACAGTATCACTCTACAAAGAGACATTAATATCTATGCATACACGTCTTTAATAGCAGGAATAGCTGTCACATGTACATAAATACACAAAAATGGCTCCACCTCTGATAAGCTGCCCCCAGGTTGCTCACGGTTTCATCCTACGCCTCCACACCACTGCTCAAAATAACACCACTAAATGTGCCCTTCCTCACTCTCCCACTTCCCCCATCCTGGCCTGGTGGCAGGGGTAAAATTAGCTTGGTGTCCCAAAAGGGACCCCTGCATCTCTGAGTTGAGTGAGTGGGCTGTTTGGGTTTGTGTGTGATGTATGTACATGTGCATTTGCTGGACTGAGAGGGAGAGGGAACAAGAGATGGAACAGAAAGGGTTGGTGACCTCCTCTCCTCACACAGGAGGACTAAAAGACACTTGGAGACCCTCCGCGATTAAAGTAAGATTTAGAGGAGTGCAGCAGAGACACAAAAAAGGAAGGATGGAGGATGAAAGAAAGCAACCAGCCATTGACTGACTGTCTCTGGAGAGTCTCTCCAGTACTTGATCAGCTTCAGGGCCCCTCTATCTGACCAGGACCAGAGAGCCCAACTCCAGATAAACCTCTTAGCCTCAATTACTAGGGCCGTGGGACAGGCTGCTTGTTGCTAACTGCAAACTATGGCAGTGAAAACAGAGCAGCCAAGCCTCTTATGATGCCCTCTCACAGCTGAAAGGGACACAAGCCAAATGCAGACAGATTTGTGACAGCCCTAATGAAAAGAGACACTTTGCAGACTGAAATATGTTTTCTTTCTCAGTATAATTTTGACTTCCTCAATAAATAAGACTTCAAAACAGGTTAAATTTCTTCAGATAAATGAGACTACAAATCTGACCCAATATTCTAGGCCAGGATTCGCTATAGATTTGTGAAGGCAAAAGAGTGTATGCATTTTCAACACGGACAATAATAGCTAAGCAGCTAACTGAGGCCCCTCAGCGGCTTGGATAGACATAAAAAAGAAATGAAGTAAAATCAAAAATGAGCAGCTGTGCAAGTAAATGTCAGATTCTTTGATTAAAAAGAAAAAAGCTACAAGCTTGCTGGAGAAGAATCAACTACAACAACGATGTAATTATGGAGCTTAAAGGGTATCATACACACCGAAAAGGTTGTATTTTCCCAGCCTCTAGTTGAAAGTTTCAATATTATTTCCTTTATTTTGGTCAGTAATGAGCTGTGCTATATCTGTAACCACAACCAACAGTGTTGTCATAGAGCAGAACATATGACTCCATTTTTTTGAAAACCTGATAACACAATCCTCATCTTAAATCAGTTCATTTTTGGATTTTGGGTCATTTTAAGTAGAAAAATCTAATTTTACAATTAACATAATTAAAACTGATTATCATGATATAAATTAAGAAAGCTGTGGAAAATTGTAAAAAAAAAAGTATTAAGCTGAGTTACCCAGGCCTACAGTTAAACACTATTGCTGAATCTCAGTTCCCTTATTTGTCCCATGTCCTTGCTTGACTCGGACATCGTTCTGTTTTGCCATAATGAAGGACGTTCCAAAACTCTTATTTCTGCTCTGAGGAGCAAGGGTACCTTCTGGATGAGATATAACCAAGGATACACAAGTACATCCTTTGTGGAGGTCTGTTAGAGATTGACACACCTCTTTATCAGAAATCAGTTTGTGATTAGATGCTGCATTTTAGGATCAGAGGAAAATCTTATCTTGGGCAATTCAGAATCACCAATCAACCTGACATACATGTTTTTGGACTGTGGGAGGACACATGCAGGCATGGGGAGAACATGCACACAGAAAGGCCCCTGCCGGGTTTCAGACCAGGAACTTTCTTGCTAGTGCCACCCCGTCTTATATCTCTTAAAACATATTCCCTGGCTTCTCTGTCATTGCTTCTTTTCCTCCAATCTTATGTGAGCAGGAATAAGATGCAAGGAAAAGTCACAAATAAGAGAAACGTGGATTAATGGAATTCGGATTTACCCTGTCACTGGATAAATAATTTCAGATCTTTACTAAATCTACCTCTATGAAGTTAACCTAAAATTATACCTCAATCATCTACAAAGACATTGACTGACATCAAGTATCACACAGCCAGTATGTTAAACTGAAAAGGAGATAAAGGAGGGAGTTTGATGCGCCGAGACTGACATGTCTGATTTTCTGCGTCATCACTGAAATGCTGTCTGATGAGCTCTACTGCACTGCCAAGCATAGACGGTAACACTGTTTCCTCAAAGATATGTCAGCCGTCAGTTAATGTTGGCTGGTAACCCTGAGTATGACACTTTGTGATTAATGTGTAATGGAACTAAGGCCCTGTAATTGTTCTAAATGATTTTTCAGAGAGGCATAAAATGGAGAGGACAGTGCCTTTGGTGCACAAGGCAGCTTTTAGAGACTGCTAATCAACCATTAAACACCTCTCTGCTCAGAATGGTGCAGCTGTTAACGTCCCTGAGGCTAGCTGAAGATCACTAGCATGCCAGCTCAGATTTCATCTACTATTGCCTCTGCTATCAATTCCCCCTGATCGACTTTCGCCCTCCATGAAAACCTCTTGCCAGAACATAGTGTGGAAATGAACAGACCCTCAAAATAAATGGCTGTTAAGTTGTAATTGAACAACTCAATCTGCCATGTAGTCCAGTTCCTGACTTTCCTCCTTTCAGCAAATGGTTGAAGGGACCCCTTTAATGAGGCAGCGAAATCTTAATGTGGCTCAAGTCTCAAACTTTGTCCTTTGATGATTAGGAAAGAGTGACAAGCAGGCACTGTAACTACTCAATAACCACAAACCGATTGTGATGCTGTCAGCAGCTCCAACTTAATAAGAGATTTGGATGACATCACCAAATAAAATTGTCTTTGTGTCTTCCAAAGCTGTCCATTACTCTGCTGCCCATCTCTCTGTCCTAAACTGGATTACTTGAGGACAGACCTTGTTGCTAGATGCAAGACATCTGGGACGTACAGGAGGACTAGAGCTGTGGAGAGGATGATGATATGTCTTCAGGGGATAACAGTGGATGGAGAGAGAACAGAGAGGAAAGGTAAACTTGGGAAGGGAGGGATGGCCGCTGTGACAGTGCTGGATTTATGTTGAAAGGAGTCAGCGGAGGCTTCCAAGGCGCTGCAAGTAATCTTGCTCTCTCTCTCTCTCTGTCACTCTGACTCTAACTGAAAAGCAGAATGTGTGAACGCATACACACGGTAAATTGATTCCTCTAAAAAATATAGTCTTTCATCAGCTATTTTCAAAAATCTTCCCTAAGGGGTTATGTTCCTTTTCATATCCTCTCCCTCTTCCTTTTCCTCTCTCACTTTTCAAAGAGTAGTCATTTCAAACCCTTATTGGCTTGTGTGCCATGTATTCTTCTTTTTGCGTCTTTATTCATCAAAGACTGGTGAGATGGATGCAACACTGTACTGTGTGTGCTCCTAATGCCCGTTGTTAGCTTGGAGGAGAGAAAGAGGAATGAAGGGACTGTGGAATATTTACTGTGCATTTGAAAAAGCTTGTGTGTGTATATGTGTGTTCAATGTGTGTGTGTGTGTGTGTGTGCTTGTGTCCGTTTGTGACCTCACCAGCTGCTGCCTGCTAATCGTGGTGCACCTGCGTTTTTAGCTGATACAATCCCTTTGTCCTATTGGTTCCTTTCAAATCCACAACTCCCAGATGCTCTCTCCCATTGGACGATGCCAGAATTTTTGTACTTTGAAGTGCAGCATTAAACAGCATCTGTGTGCTCTCACAGCATGTGTGTGTCTGACATTGTAATGGGACCATGGAGAATACAGCTACTGACACTGTGAGGGGTGGGGGAAGATGTGGATTCATCACCTAATTCTTCTTTTTTGACTGAATTTCAAATCAAATGTAGCACCTGTTGGGTTGAACCATTAATTTATTTGCATGAGGGAGCTCTTTAAATTGGACATTTTAAAAACAGAAACTCATTTGGCTTGCCTTTTTTCTGTTCCTCTGGGTGTTTTTTTTTTTTTTTATTAGAATAAATAAGCACCTGTTGGGCTAATCCAGTGCAAATACACTGACAAGGGTGAGGGGTAATGGGAGGGAGAATGGCAGTGTCTGTTTTGGCCTGCACAGGCTTTGGCTCACACTGTAAATGTTTTTGATTAGGGAATAGCCACAAAGCAGGTTAGCTAATGCAGTGCAATGGGGGTGTGGGGGTGTGGGGGGTGGGGGTTAGTCAAGGGAGAAGCTGGCTTAGTGGCTTTGCTAGCCTGAGCAGACGGAACGTGCCAGGGGTTTGAGCCAGTGTTGGAGAAGGGGGTGGAGGTGGGGGATTTACTCTCTCTCACACACAATCTATCTCACAGGGCTTATCTTTAGCCATACTCTCAGGCAGGTTTCAAGTGATGTCAGGAAAGGTAAAAAGAGAGCTTGAAATGAGTAATAGAAAATGGAAAGAGAGATCTTAGAGAGATTTGAAAGGGACAGGTGAGGAGAAAAGAGAAGAGGAGAGTAGATGTAAAGGGAAGAGTTCAGCTTGGATCAGCAAGGAAGGAAGAAGGCAGAGCTGGATATCCAGAGAGATTTTGCTATGAACCGATAAAGCACAGAGTCGGGGAGACAACACAGGGTTTTTGAGGGAGAAAGAGATGGTGTATAGCTAGGGATTAAGAAATGCAGACTGACCAGCCAAGAGAGTGAGAGAGTGATATAAAACAACTCACAAAGAGACGACAGAGTCAGAGGGGTCTTTGTGCTACATGCTTGGGATGTTTTTTATTCCCTGGCATTGGTCCATTCCCCAGTCCCTGATCAGGCCGGGCAGCTATTGACACGGGCATTTGCAAAGAGCAAGGCTCTCAGGGCGACACATGGCCACAACAAAGAGCCAGGCAAATCGTCTAGTAAGTCACAAAAGCCCTGTCCCTTAGGTCATCGGCAGAATTCACTGCCAATCAGCATGCCAGGACCTCAGCATTAATAACCTCCGTCATAAGGTTCTTATATTAAACCCCCTATGTTTTATTCCTCTGCTCACACATGGAGGAAGGCTGGTAGTAGGCCAATTATTTATTACTGGGAGAAGATTAATACCCCTTTGCTATAATTCATATTTAGATAACACTGGTCCATCTCTAACTCAGATTTTGGATCATATATTAACTCTGCGTCACATCACTATGTGCAATGTGAAATTAGTTGCTTGTAGTGACAAACACACAGAGAACTATCACTTGACTTCGTTGTTCCCTTCACCTCTATGAAGCATTTTAGCATCTTTCAGTTTAGTGTTTTGACTGAACAAAACACAGCTTTACAGTTTTGGATCACTCTCATGGGTAGTCTAAATTCCAATGGCAGCAGCCAGATATTTTCAGCAAAAAAGCTTTGATAAACCCAGTGTACACTACTTAACCAGCATCAAACGCCTCACTCAGTATGTACAATATACAATGTTACAGATGTTACCATCATTAAAATAGGGGTATTAATTCTAGTGGTCTAGTCACTTCATTTGTGCACAGGACAGACACACAAAATTGAACAAAAACAGGAAACTCGACATAAATCTTAAATAGTTACCTTTAGTTTACCCCCATTAAGAGTTATCTCTTGAATTTCTCACTGCTAATAAAGTTCAAAAAGGAATTATTTTACTAATGTCTACTAATCTTTGTCTTTGAAGGAGAAATGAGTGTACACTAGTGTCCAGCCAAGGTACAGTAATTTAACACTGATTCTAAATGCCAGATCATGCAAATGCAGTTTATTCATCTTAGTCTTTTGAGTTCTCTAATCAACAATCATCATAAATTTTATAAAACACACTCAAGCCAAGGAACACAACATTGCTAAATTTCCTGGGCTTGATGTCCAGAGGTCTTTACAACACAAAAACCACTACATTTCCTGAGTGAGAACAAAAAAGTCAGATTTACACTGTCTTTTCTGCTTTGTGTATTTTTGTTGGAGGGTGTGTGTGAAGCATCAGGATTTGTAAGTGCTGTTATTAACTGGGAGACTGAATCCTGCCAAGTCAAACACCAGTGCCAGTCAAGTGGTTGCAATAATCAAATCATCATTTCACTGAAAGCAGTCTGCTTCTCCCTCAAGTATGGGAACCCTGCTCTGTCTGTGTCTGAACTGGATAACATAACAAATGCAGCTAAATAGATTTCTGGTCTTCCAGATGACTTTGTGCTGGTGCACCCTAGCAGTAGAGCCAGAACATAGGATAGAGAGAGCCAAAGTACACTCAGCGACCATGAGTGCAAAAACAAAAAGTATTTTAGAACTTCTGAGGCTTTTAGTTTTTTAAATATTATTTGTATAAGGCCAGAGAAAAAAAAATAAGGTGGAATTTTTAGAATCCAGTCACAGTCAAAAAGTGTAAGTGTTTCTCAGAACACTTTTGGACTTTGATAATTAGAGCTGAGTTTAAAAATTGTCCTATCTCATCAATTGGTAACTTCCATTTGTCATTCCCATGTATGCAAGAAGTTTTCATGTTAATTAATCCTGTGTAGCCATGGGCAAAATAACACATTTTCAACAGATATGAGAAAGAGAAAAACAAACAAAATAATTTCACCCGTGAAAGTTATGTTAATCCACTTCTGTTTATTCTCATCACTCACATGCTTCACTTGTTTCTCATCCCACTTTTCATCATAAGCCCCTTTCAGTCTTGCACCTCTTTATGTTCATCTGATAGAAATTCAACTTTTTGGTATGGATATCTGGATAAGCAACGAGCTCGGTCACATTTACTGTAAAACAACAATAGGTCACACCTGAAATATTTCTGTAACACTTTTAGTATGTGTGGCCACACAGGTTAAATGCCACACAGAAACTT
Source organism: Mastacembelus armatus (assembly GCF_900324485.2). NCBI lineage: Eukaryota > Metazoa > Chordata > Actinopteri > Synbranchiformes > Mastacembelidae > Mastacembelus > Mastacembelus armatus. The sequence continues at coordinate 14,294,786 of NC_046633.1, read as the reverse complement.
TGCAAGCAGAGAGATTAAATGTGAATTTTGCAACATTAATTAATTTGAAGATCACTGTAAAGAAAAAAAAAAGGTTGTCATATTGACAATATTACACGTCATGTCTGTCAAGCTATCACTGTGTTTTTATGTGAGCTTACACCAGACCAACTGTCTAATCCAAATTTGGATTAAAAATGGGCTCATACTCTAATGCTTTACAGCTGGTTCTGATTGAGGCTTTTAAAGGGAATGTTGTAATAGAACTTGTTAGATGGCCACTATATAGTGTATAATTACTCATCCTTTGCGAAACTGAGAGAGACTTACTCATTATTTGTTACATATGTAGCACTGACACTACAAAAATCATGCTGTATAAACAATCCCTAAACATCTGGGCACATCCAGGTGTCATAGCTTCTATTCGATCAAACCAGCTAGAACGCTGCATGTGACCATTGTGAGGGATGTCATTTCTGTCTGAGCTGGCATCCTTAATTCTAGCCTCAACAACATGGAAATATTGCGAATGATTCCAACAAAATTATACTGCTTTGTGAGCTGCCACGATGTCCGAGATAAGCTAGCTCTTCTGACACATCTTTCAAATGATGCCAACAAAGAGCTGGGCTTGCTACGATTCATCCATCAAACCTTTGGACATTGTTTTGCTCTCACTGAAATGCTTCAATTTCCTCTTGAAACTGTTTCCGGGGTAAGCATATTCAGTTCCTGTAGCTAGCGTGTTGTCCTGTGCTTTTCTATACAATTCCTCAATTGTTACACACTCCTGCACTAGTCAAGTATCGTTCTTTCCAGACTTGTTACTTCTGACTCGCTAGGCTACCAGTTAGCTCAGCTAGGTGATAGCGTGGCCTCTCTCCCTTGTTCTCTCTCTCTCCTGCTCAGTGTGCCACATGTTTAGTTATTTCTCTGCTTCCTTTAGTCATAAGGAGACCTGTAATAAGGGTAAGGTTATGGTAGCTTTGGAGGTAAGGATCACTGAATTGGAAGTGCGCCTCTGCACCTTTGAACAAAAGCCAGCTAGCTAAGCCCCATTATCAAGTATAGGGTCACTGAGCTCAGGGCCTGTTAGCTCTACGAAGGCAGCTCCCGAACAGCCTGGAGAATCAGACCAATTCCGTCAGAATTGGTCTGACGGAAACATACTGCTAAGCAGAAGCCCAAGGTTCATCACCTGCCTGTTCAAATGGCAAGCCATTTTAACATCAAATATGTCAACAGAATTCACATTTAAGATATCTGTGATGTACTTATGACTAGTCAGAACTGTAATCTATCCCTTCCCTTGCAGCTTCTGATTGGCTTAACACACCTGATACAGGTAATCAGCTGTGTGTAGGGCAAGGATAGTTGGAAAACAAGCAGGACAGTGGCCCTCTGGGACTGGAGTTTGAGACCCCTGCCTTAGGCAATGTTATTATCAAGCACTGTATTAATAACCATTGTTATGCAGATGACACTCAGCTGTATCTGTCTATGAAACCTCATGAAACAAAGCAGTTAGACAGACCTAAAGCATGTCTAAAGGACATAAAGGCCTGAATGACCAGTAACTTAATACTTTTAAATTCAGAGAAAACAGAAGTTGTTGTAGTTGCACCTAAAAACCTCAGTAATAGCTTATCTAACAATATAACTGCTTTAGATGGCATAGTCCTGGCCTCCAGCACTACTATGAAAAACCCTGGAGTTATTTTTGACCAAGACATGTCCTTTAACTCACACATTAAACAAATATCCAGAACTGCCTTTTTTCACTTGCACAATATTGCCAAATAACATCCTGTCTCAAAATGATGCAAAACAACTAGTCATTTGTTACTTAAAGGCTAGATTACTGTAACTCATTACTATCAGGATGTCCCAGTATCTCCATAAAAAGCCTCCATATTATATCTATATTAGCTCCTCTTCATTGGCAAAATCCACAATAGAATTTAAAATCCTTCTCCTCACATACAAATCCCTTCATGATCAAGCTCCTTCATACCTTAAAAACCTCATAGTACCATATTATCCCAATAGAGCACTTTGCTCTCAGAGTACAGGTCTACTTGTGGTTCCCAGAGTTTCCAAAAGTAGAATGGGAGGAAGAGCCTTTAGCTATCAAGCTGCTCTACTAGGAAAACATTTCCCATTCTGGGTTCAGGAGGCAGATATCCTCTCTACTTTAAAACTCTCTTTTTCAACAATGCTTATAGTTTGGGCTGGCTCAGGTGACCATGAACTATCTCATTGTTATGCTGCTATAGGCCTAGATAGCCTGAGGAATCCCCATCTGTGCACTGTGCTCCTCTCTCCTATCCTATCTTATCCTTTCCTTTCCAATCCTTTCCTCTTCTCCCCTACCTCCTCCTACCTACCTACCTCCTATATATGCTACCATGGAATATCAAGTTTGTGCCTTCTCTCTTCTCTAGTTTGTGCTCTTTCTCTATCCTCTTTCTCTCTCTACCTTCTGCAGGTATACCTGGTCCTGGACCGTATTGCTGATGTGCAGTTACTGTCCACATCGACCTGCACGTTGTTTATTTGTTGTTTATGGTTTCTGGTTTCTTTCTCCTCTATCCACTCACCCCAACCAGTCGAGGCAGATGGCCGCACAAACTTAGCCTGGTCCAGTTGGTGGTTTTTCCTCTCCGCAGTCACTGTGATGCTCATAAGGGATTTGTTGGGTTTTTCATTTTGTAGTGCCTTGAGATGATTGTATTGTGATTTGGCTCTATACAAATAACTTGAATTTATATTTGAATTGTTCTTTTATCTTTACACAAGAACACATTTCTGTAATCAATGATGATTTGTCATCCAAAGTAAACAATGCAGTGTAACATAAAAGAGAAGAGGCCACTATCATAAAACCCAGGGGTGTCCAAACTTTTTTCACTGACGGCCACATACAGAAAAATATACAAAGGGCTAGGCCACCCACTTGAGGTGAGGTATATTGCCTCACCTCCAGTACTGTTTGTAAAATCAACCAAATGTAGGTAAAGGAGAATGATAGGTAAGGACTATCTTGGCACAGAGGCTTCTTGGAGGATGATACAGTGCATTTTAACAGCCTCACCACCACTCTGTTACACCTTGGTGCACACAATAAATGCCATTCCTTTGTGCTTGCCTTGCTGGAGGCCAATTTGTTGTAAGTCTGCATAGCTTGTCCCATTTAAGTCCCATCTTGTCAAGTGCATGTGTTATCACATCTAAAAATCTAAAGCACAATTTGACACTTGATGTTTTTAGTTAGTTGTCCAATCTATAATACGTAACAGAAATGTGTTTCTGGACAAGATAATGCTGAATTCCTGCATTTTCTCCATGCATATTATTTCTGCAACTTTAGTATGCCATAGTTTTATGAGGATACTGTCTGAGAAGGTTTTCTTGTGTCGGGCAGTGAGGTGTGGGCATAGTTGGGACATCCCTGATATAAACGGAACATGCATCATGGACAGAGGGACTTTTAGCACGTTTACATTTTGTAGTTGATATGTTAGCATTTTCTTTCATTACTGCAACTGCTCCACCAACCATTTAGAGTGATAGCAAATGTTGCTTTCTGATGGTGCCATGGGACTTCATTTTCTGTTGAAGATCTACCATATAATTCAATCCATCACCTGAAGACAATCTCTTATACTGCAATATTGCAGTTGTCAGATGTTCTTCCATCCTGTATATTCAGGTTTCATATTAGGCTACAGATGTAGCCTCATTTGCTGGACACTATGTTTGAACTGAATTAACTGCTTTGCTTCTTTGGGGTGACAGCTGGATTGGCCAGCTCCTGCTCTGAGTCAGCCGGGTTGAGAGGTTGTTAGTAGCCACAAGAATATGCAATCATATTTTTTGACTTGTCCTTCGGGGGAGTCCCACAAAGGGCCCCTATTGAAGCTGTATTGTGACTGACTCACACAGTCTGAGTCGTGCTGGCTGCTGGAATTACTGAGTTACTCAGCCTCCTCCCTGATGTCAGGTAACGTCCTGCAGCGTGCATGTGTGTATTTGTATGCACATATAAAAGTGACAGGTCACTTAGGGACAAGGACATGGTTACATATTAAACAACCTTCTTGGTTTGTTGGATATTAGACCTATGGTGACAGCTTCAGTCTGCCCCAAAGATTATCTTGCCAAAACCTCTGCAATATTGTATATACCAGTTCAAAGCAAGGTGCAGGCAGTCACCTGCTATTTCAGGCATCTAAACAGAGACATCACAATATCACCTACACCTTTTTCCTGTAGCAGAAGCCTAAAAAACTGTTGTGCTACTAAGAAGACAGAATTTTGTCACAACTCACACTCTGGTTTGCTGTGATAAAGCCTAAGTGTGGCTTCATATCTAAATCTATGGTAATGTTGCTCTGTGTCTGTTGGATATGTACACAGGCAACTATTTGATAACAAGTTCACAATACCAACTTAAATGCTCATAATATGTGTGTTCTTACAGCTTTTAAATGGCCAGTAACATGTTTCATATGTTTAAAGGTTAAACTCATATATCTACAGTATTAAAATGACCAAATCATTCCTTCTGCTTGCTTTAATTACTCTTTCAGAACCTACATTTGTATGTATGGGTTAAAATAAGCTACATATTATTTTTTCATAAAGGACAAAATGGATGAATACATTTTCTGTGGGTTGTAAAAGCGGGAAGTGGAAACAATGAGCAATACAATAATAACGTGAGCTCCTGTGACAAGATCTGCTTTCCACTTGTCTAACCATTAGTCATAATAAAGCAAAGCACCCAGCTAGGTGTTCATAAAAAAATCCACTCTAAATATATACTGGCAACGAGTACTGTGAGATTTTGTGTGTGTGTGTGTGTGTGTGTGTGTACACTATGTCTTAGAGTGGACATTGGCGTCGTTACACACCCTCGAAGTGGGAACCCTTGTAGCAGCGGGACAATTTTTGTGTGTGTGTGGCACTATCCCCACTGAATGGAGAGGCCCCTGGGTAATTTACATATACATTATGACAGGGTTACATACGTAAGCTGTACAAAATGTCTAAGAACTTAATCCACCATGGAATTTGACTTCAATCTTTATGTAGCAAGTTAGTGTAAAAATGCTGAATTAGAGAAAATGCTGAATTAGAGAGAATATAAATGTTATTGATCATAAAGGGGAGATTTGGTTGTCACAGCAGGAAAGTAGAAGGTTGTAGATGCAAGAAGATTTTAAGTGAGAATATGATACAGGATATAAATGAAAGTAAAAAAGAGATGTCTGTCTAAAATCGCAAGAAAATCTTTTTTAGCTACAGCTGAAAAAAAAATTGTTTCAAGAGTAAAATAATAAAATCTATTGCTATATTTATTGTCTCTCAAGCTGCAGGCCTAATTTAAAATCCAAGCCTGGAAAAAAACAACAGTGAGGGAAAGGCCTCAGATGTGAAAGAAATCTGAGGAAAGGCAAAGATTCATGAAGCGTTACACATACAGTAGAAACATGATACACAGAGCTTACACAATTTGGCCATTGAGATTCACAAAGAGCCATGTCTAGTCTAGATGATGTATTTCTATCTCAACCTTCAGCAGGGTTCCACCCATCTGAACAGCCCTGTTTGTGAGGACAGATGTCAGCTAGTTCCCCCCCTGAGGAACACTAGCCCTTGCTCTGTAGGCAGTCCTGCAAATTGCCTGACTGTAAAAAGATAGTTTTGATTGAAATGATGCTTGAATCAGTATTTTAGTGGAGTCATACATCTTTCAAACAGATAAATTATAGCTCTAAATGGCTATTCTAACCATTTCATGCATGTCACTTAATTTGATATTTTTTCCCCAAACTTTCCCAAATTATTAGGTCTGAATATGACATATGAGTTATGAACCATAAGGGCCACATGCCATCAAGGAAAGGGAAACACTAAAGGAAAAACAAAGAAAATAGGTCCTCTCGTGCTCACACACTAAATATCAACCTCCACTGATACTAGTATTAATCAACACAGTGCACAATTGAAATCAAATGTGCTATCTATGGGGCATATGACCCTTGATCTATTTTTACAACAGCAGAGGGGATGACAGCACAGAATCTCCAGGGACCTGAAGTATATGTGTATGTGTACACATTCTCTAAACATCAAAGTCATGACCATACTATCCTGTGCTATGTGTTTGTGTTATGTATGCTCAGCTACCTAGTATACCCTCATAATGCCAAACAGCATGCCATTTTCTCCCCTGCTGCTTTGGTGTAAACATAACAGTCAAATATTGATCAGACATAGATAGCCTTTGTTGTTATTTCATTGCTTCATGAAAGGCTTGACTGTACCCTGCCACAGGACAGTAACCTCTAGGAAGGACCTGTTCACAGTAAACATGAGGACGCAAAAATCTACTTTGCCACATATAGTTACATAAAATGAAAGCATCAACCTCTATAAACAAATGATCTATAAATATCATGAGAAAAAGTAGGGATATTTAAATGTCAAGAAGCAAAAATTATCATAATCCTTAGTGCTTTGATAAGATTGTGCCCAAAGACTTGAAGAATTTCACAGTGATAAAGCAGAAGGTTGTTCTTGGACTATACCAAAGGCATGAATCACCTTAAATGTATCATTTGGAATTTAAAAATCAAAAAGGGAAAGCTTGATTTTTTTTAAAGTAGACAACTGGAGAAGTCCTACCTCCTCTCCAAAGTCCCTCTTCCAGAACATATGAACACGCAGCGCCTAACTACTACAAGTAGTAATCTACAGGGAAAGTAATCTCTCACAAGAGAAAATGCTGAGAAGAGGCTCACAGTAACTGTCCTAGCTTATTTATTCATTGTCGCCATCATTAAAAAGCCACAGCAATATAAATTCTGGTTTTAGTTGTTGCAGCATCCAGCTTCTTTTTAGTTGTAGCTTTCTCAACCACATTCTTCTCTGCCATAGCTGTCTAGCTGTAGCTATAAAAACAGATAGCCTTCACTGTGCTAGGGTAGAGCATGGCCAAGTAAAAGGTAGGCTGACAGGCAGGTTGGCCATACAATGGCCTTGGCTCTGAGAAAAGGAACTAAATCCCACAGATAAAAAAAAATCATCTTGTTTATATGATTTGTACAATAACATGAGCATAGAAATGACTGGTTATGGTTTTACAGTGGATTTTTGTGCTGGGGCTGTTTTCTTGGCTAGTAGTGCAAGAAAACACAACAGAGACTCTAGGAAGCCACTTCGTCCAGTTATAAACTAATCTGGGATGCAATCCTATTGTTTTCTATAAACTACACCATATATGATTCCCTGGGGCAGTTGCCCCCTTTGCCTAGTTGGTAATCGAGTCCTGCATCTTATGCTTCTTCTTACCTAGTAACTGCACTCCCCGGGTCAGACCATAAACATCGATGAGGGCCCAGAGGGGCTCAGCTGTGCGCACTCCACTGAAGAATAGCATGGGACTGGACTCATTAATGCGGTAGAAAACTCTGCCCTTCTTGTCAACCCAAAAGGCAATAATGTTGCCTTCGTTGGCAAATTCCTCAGGCAAAGCCTTGGCCCAGAAGCCACTCTGGGACACCAGGTCAGGGCAGGCATACTTAGGCAGGTTTTCTGGGTTTATCCTAGAAGGGTCTTTGGAGGTGAAGCCCAGACGCAGAGCGCCACTCCAGCAGCACTGTTTTTTAGTAATCTGGGGAGAAGGGAACCACACGTGGTGTTATTGGTGTTATTTGAAGTCATTTGAGCACTTCTGAAATATCTGACAGAAATTGTCACGACTGCAATTTTACAAGAGGTGGTAAATCAGCTTGATATCCAAACATCTACATCTGCTGATGACAGTGTAGCTCAGCTTGCGTTGTGGGATAATTTAAGTGTCAACCTATAAAAACATCACAAAATAAAACTCACACACTTGAGAGCTAAACTGTTCCACATGAAATACCTTGAGGCGGACTTGCTCATAGAGAGCTATGGGCCTGTTGCTGAAGGTGATAGCATTGCAGAAACTGGCCTGCCTCTTGACTGTCTTCTGGGCGAGGTCCATTACAATTTGGGATCCCTTGGCATTTGGATGAAACAGAAGTGGGCTGATGGGAAGTGGCCCACTGACACTGCCACACTGGATAGGCAGGCACCTCTTGTGTTTGTGGTGGCATTGGTGTGATGTGGATGGGAACGGACCACTGAGGGAGTCTGAGACAGAAAAAGATAAAGACAAAAGTAGAGAAAAGCAAAAAGAGAGATATGTTTTTCTTTAAAAGAGATAGAAGCATGAGGCTAGGTTTAATTGTAATTAGCAACTGGTATTTTTCTTTCAAATCTGCAGAAAATAACATCACTCATCACTGCATAATTTAAGATTTCTGTGTTCTTGTATTTGTCACCAATGCAGAAGTCAAAGTCAATCAGAGATAATAACACAGGACTCCACAGCAAAAAGCAAATCTCCATGCAGGTCAAGATTAAAACATATGTCCAAGACAAATATTTCACTTACTCACAATATTCCCAGACAAACAGTCCTTTAGAAAGGAAATGGATGTAATAAATTGGTCCATGTCTACTGCAAGCCATTTGGTTGGGCATCTGTCATTATAAGTCCTTAGCAGAAGCCATGTGCTGGCTGGCAGTATTATGCTGTTTTAACATACTGCATACATGATATGACTGTAACACCCACTAGCCATTATTTGTCTGAATCAACACTGAGATAAGACATTATTCTTGTATTAAAAAAAGCAGTCAAATGTCAAATTAATGCCAGCAACACAAATAATACCAGCTTAAGTACCTAACAAGTTTAAATATCACATCATACTCTGTCATGCTTCACCCCAAACCCACCAGCTCTGTGGCTGCTTGCCAAGATTCAGACGACTGAATGGGCAGAAAATGGGTCTGAACTGAATCTACATCAGAGCAGCTGAGGGGGGCTGTGGCTGAAGCATTTCAGCAGCTACTAGTAACAGAATGTACTATAGCAATTGCATAGATTTTCCAGAGCTGTTAACTGCCAGATTAAAATGACTCAATTACTATTCTGAAGATAAATCCAGTTGAAGCTTTTTGGCTTACACAGGGAATCCTACCAATCCTACCAATCCGCTCATATATCATGATTTTGGGATAGAAAATGATTTGCAAAAAATTCTATCTGCACATTCCAGTATTTTTTGTCAAAATTGTTTGAGTTACCTTTTCTGGTCTTGGTTTTACATACATTTTAACCAGGATATTTCATATCCACCACAGGTTTATATACAGGCCCAGAAAACAATATTGCTTGCATATAGTACTTGTTATTGCAGGTTGAGAGTCCCATTCCTGACTCAAAGCACAAAATGTCTCACAGCTGTGTTGTTTACGGACTATTCAGGCTGCTGTCAGTGGAGAAATTGGCATGTCTGTCTCCTCTTTGAGTGATTTTTTCCTGTATAATATTGCTGGCTAAAAAGAAATCCCATCTTCTCAAAACTGAAAGTCTGATACATCAGAAAAACCTGTTTATCCTTAATGTATCAGTTCATTGATTTTTTTTTTTTCACTCAAACTCCAGACAGCTACACTGGAAACATTTCAACACCAAATATTTGGCCACCTATCTATGGAAATAAAAAATGCAGACCATCAATTTAAAGGATGAAAAATAAGACATAATTCAACATTACTATGGGTTCGAGACTATGTGTACGAGACTGCTGAAATTTGACTCTACCTCATGGTAATAAATGGTTTTATTGAAAGTCAATGTACAATTAAAGTTAGTATTTGGTGTATAATGAGTTGTACTCAATGGCCACCAGGATAATCACAGAGGACTGTTTAATTTGACAAACTCTAGACTCATTCATGAAACAAAAAAAGCTGACAGTGGCAGCAGCAGTTGTCCTGTGTAGTCCTGATACGCCTATGCAGCAAGTCCTAGAAAACAGGACAGTCTGTGTTCTCTCTCTTTCATTGTCTCTCTCTTCTCCCTCCTCTGTTCTTATCTAGTAAGGACACTATGTTTTTCAAGCTGTAAGCATGTCTACTGTTCAATCTGGCCCCCACCTAAGAGTATCGCTGAGCCCGTTTGTCTTAGACAGAACCACAGGAGAGCAGTTGTTGAATGTGGCGCACATGGTCTTAGGCAGATTGAGCTGAATGTATTATTGGGCTGTAAAGAGGCGCAGCTGCTGCAGAGGGAAACAGGCTATGTGTAATTCATGTTTCTTAGCAACCACTTGTATCTAAAGGTCCTGATTGGTGCACCATTTTATTCTTTGGCTATCAACTAGGATACAACAAAAGACTTTTGTTTACTCAGTACAACAAAATACTATTTATAGTCTCAGATTAATGTTTTTTGCCACTCTTCCTGTGTGTGTGTGTGTGTGTGTCTGTTTTAGTCTATTCACACATGGAGAAAATAAATCTACAGAGTAAAACACTTCAGTTTTACAATTCGCATGGTTCCTCTAATGTGTATTTAGCCAAATAACTCAATTATCCGCATATCCTTTATATGACTTAACAGCTTTGGAGGTTTTTGTATTAGTAGGTCAGTGGAAAAATATCATGATTCATACATTGTAAAAACTGGGCTAATTACTGAGCAGCTTCAGAGTATTAAATAAGATTTAAATGTCTTCATGTACTTTCTGACATTTTGACCTTTAATGCTATCCAAGTAATCGTGCATGGGTAGAAGAAGTGTATGGTTGATGGTGTGTGGTCTTATTACACTATAAGCACAATTTTAATTATCACTGATTGTCTCCTTTGAGTAAAATATTCTTTTAATTTTAACTACATATCCCATGTAGCAGTTCCAATGTTTAAAAGTCAGTGTGTATGCTTAAATACCCTGTTATAATTTTATGTTATTGGATAAACCAAAGCCTCTAATCAATTTGATGGCCTCAGTCTTCCAAATGCCTCAATACCCCAAATCTTGAAGTAAGTTTATGTCCTTAAGAGCCCACGATGGTACCTCTTCATTTATATACTTTAAAAATGGCTCCTGTTAGCTTTATGCATGTATTATCCTAGAAAAATAAAGAGCCTTAATGGAGTCATTTTGTCAAAGGTCAAGAATATCTTAATATGAGCAAATAGACGAAAAAACTTGTATTCCTTTTCCCCAGAGTGGTAAGGTCTTTATCCCACTAATAAAAACACGCACACATAAGAGCTCCAACCCCTCATCACAATACACTGGTTTGTGTGCAGCTAATACCTGTCATACCTCAGTGAACATCTCTGTGGAGCAGTAAGCTAATCTCTCATCGTTTTATTTGGCTGAGGATGGTGTGTGCAAGTGTGCTCTGGTGTGTGCATCAGCGCATGTATCTATCTGTAGACGTGTGTTGCTCCCCGGCCATCAGCTAAGTGGTTTACCATGCAAATAGGATTTGATACTGTGAGAAAGTATTCCATTATTTGTTTAGTATTTGTAGGCAAATTTGGATCCTTGTTCAAGGGAACAACTGTAAAAGCTGTTCTCCCAATTAAATGTTATCATGACTTGGCAGTTAAGCTGTAATAGACTTATCACAAATATTATTCCCATAAAATTGTTTTATTTATTGCCAAAAATAGGTCCACAGGGTGAAGATTTATAAAACAATATTAGATTAAATACTGTATGTAGGGTATACAGTTTTATAAAGTATACTGAAATAACTGTGACAAGGCAAAGGTACACCCTGGACCGGTCACCAGTTCATCACAGGGCCACATATAGAGACAAACAACCTCACATGCTCCATACATAACCACTGAACCACTGTGGAAGCATGAGAATTCAGTCACAACAGAATATTAGTCCTTATGAGGCACAGGTAGCCCACATACCAACCCACTCTGTACTTGCTGCTATTTAAATCCCTGCTTAACACTCATCTTTTGAAGCTTTAGAGAAAACACAAGCAGCATGCACGCATGCAAACAATCACACATACGTGCGCGCGCACACACACACAGCGTGTGGATTTGTGATGGTCCATCATATAAAAACTGATAACCTTTTACAAAATGTTAGTCTTCCTGCTTAAGAGCTTTTTTTTTTTATTTCACTCTTAGCAGATCAGTCGACAGGGTGATTTACAATGCCACCAACAAGCCTGGAGGGCAATGACAAATAACATCTTAATGATGTTTACCTAGCAGTGTCGGGATGATGTATTCAGTCCCACTGACTCATGACAAAATGGCTTTTTAGCCTGATGTAATATCAACAGGGAAATGAATCATGCAATAAAAGCAATAATTAATCATGTACATTATCATAAAAACACAGATTAACCAAGATGGCTTTATGCTCTATATGGACTAGCAGAGGCTCACAGGATATGTACTGTATGGTGGTGGTAATTCACAGACTGTTATTATCTTACTGATCCCCAAAGTTCCTCATTTGTGTATTTATACACGTGTGACAGATGTTGCGCAGATACAGGCCAGGTGTGTGAAACCCAACAGGCTGTGTGGGGCTCAGTGACAGGGAGGCTGTGACAATGGCAGTGATAGTAACTGTAGCTATAGCTGTTATGGAGACAAATACCAGGAACTCATGACAGACTCATCACTCATTATGTTGGAGGTAAACAAAGGGCCTGACATGCTGCTAGGCAACTACATGAAAAATCTATTGGTTCTGTGTTGAAGCACTGATAGATGACTCATGTCCATGGCAATGCTGCTTAGATTGAAACTGTTTAAATAAAACCATTGACTATAAATTAGCTTGGATATACTATTTGCTTGTTTACCAGCCCATTTTAGAAGCTTCATAATCAGACTCAACTGCAATTTTGTTTCACCTAATTGGAACCTGAAAAACATGAGGACTTTAAGAGGTTTGTGTTTGGGCAGAGAATGCAGTTTTCTCCTACTCGGTCAGTACCAAGTAACATCTAGACACAATCAGTTTCAAAAGGATGGAAATAAAAAAGTTTCTAAAAGATGTAGCTGGACAGCTAGCTACCATAAATTTTCATATAAAAATAAATTCTTATAAAATCTCAGGACTAATACATCTACCATCTACTACAGCTAGTATGAACAAATAAAAGCTAATAGAGACCACCAAAAGCTTTAAGAGTGTCTCGAAATACCTCTGGTTTACAAGATCAATTCAGCATAATGTAGTACATTTTCACTTTTTCACAGAAACACTAGTTTCATTCACAAAATAATTCCAGTCCATTAAGAAATGCAACACTTCCTGCATATTTTTCACATTAAAGGTTCATAAATGTTAGGATGAAAGACTTCATGTGCAAAATGTGCAGGAAGTTACACAGATGGCAAGGATTGGCTTGGCTCAAGAACAGCAAAGTGGAACAACTGTAATTACTTAGTGAATAAAAACAGTATTTGTGTAACTGTAAGAGCACAGAGCAAAGTATGACACATCCTGAGGTAAACATGGACGACATTAGTAAGGAAATTAGGAAAATAAGCCTGTCTGTAATATAAACCTATTTAGACCTAGTTCCTGCTGACATTGGGCCACAGCCTGAAAATATGTTGAAAGATGAAGTCCACGTTCTTACCTGCCCTATTTGAAATGCTGAACAAGTCAAATTGCTGACTAAGTTAGAGATGTTGGCGATGACTCACAGGTCTAGAACTTGACCAATATACTAACAGTTCTGTTGGGCTGTAACTATTGATTATTTTCTTTAGTAAGCCTAATGCTTTCTAGTTAATCTGGTGTATAGCCCATTTCAAAAATATGTGAAAAATGTCCATCACGTCACATTGCTTATACATCACGCATTGTATTGTCCTCACATTGCTTGCAAAAAGCCTAAATGTATTAATTGTACAACAATATATGTGAGAAGTGCCAGAGAGCTTCCTGTATGAAAAGCTAAATATAGGAAGTGTTTAGCATTTTTCTTAAAATAAATGATGAATAATTGATCAAATATTGAAATTGTTGTTGATTTCTTGTAAATTAAGTGGTACACTTAACACTTTTAAAAAACTGTAATTCCCTACTCTCTGACCTTTATGGTATATGGCCACATGCTTTTACTCTATATAACCTATTAGAAGTTAGCTAGCTTTAGTACTTAAAGAAATATACTTGTGTTTCCTAACCTGGGCTTACCCTTATGTAGAGACACTTTCCTATCAATAATTCACACTGTGATGACTTGACAGTGAACAGTGAGCCCCCGGAGATGATGAAGGCTGGGTGACGTCATCCACTACAGCCCACTCATCTTCCCGCTGTTACCATTTTGTTCATGAACAGGATTACACAACAGTAATCAAGAAATAATAAGACTGCATAGAGTGCAGCACAGTGTAATCCAACGACAATTCTTTGGCAGTGAAAGAGAGCAGGCTGGTGGGGAGGCGTAATGATATGCAATGTGTATTGACTGAAAGCGAGCAAGATGCTATTCAATACTGGCTGGAAGTCATTATGTGGGCGCTGCTTTGGAGGTGACCTGTCATGAGGATGAGGACAAAAGGGCTCTCTGCAGACACATGCAGACATACACATGATTTTGCAAATCAGAAGGTTAGGGTTGACATGGATGTGAGAGGATCTGTGTTGATATAGATATAGAGTGTTGCCCTAGAACATGCTCCTGCAAGTCAGAAGAAGTAAGCTATTAACAATGCCACCTGACCCTGAGACATATGTTTCTGTCACTCCCAAGCAACAGTGGAGGCCCGATTAAAGCCCTTCCTTTCTAGGTCTTATTCTCACACACATAAAGAAAAAGAAATAAAAAGACAAAAAACTAAATAGGAAATATTTTCAATGATGGCTGATGGGTGCGTGCTGAACTAACTAACTATTGACCTCATTTAGCATTCAGTATCCTGAGGCATATCCCATGATATTACTGAGATTCAATCCGATTCTTAGAAGCTAGGAAACTTCACTCTGATTTATGGCATCTCCTCAGCTGCATTTGGACACTGAATTCAATTCAGTTTGATCAGAGCCAGACACTCTATCAAGTAAGCCTGTGCAGCCTCAGACACTGGCCCACTTTCAGTCAATCGGGAGCACAGAAGTGGAACTCCCACACATTCAGCAGACTCAATTATGCAACTGACTTAGCAAACACTGGATGTGCTCTGGTGCTCCACACCTGAGAACAACAGCCTGCAGAGGTGCAACTTCTGAAAGCGTAATGTGTTCCGCAGTAACTGACACCTTTCTTATACTTACATGGGAATAGTGATTCTTCACAGATCCAGAAAGAAGAATCTGAAGCAAATGAATAGTTACTAATAATGGCTGTGGTTTGCAATCATTATCCTTTAATGTTAAATTCAGGTTAACCTTCTTCTCTTTAGTTGTTTCCTGAATCTAGAGGTCATAATTACACACCTTTACTGAATATTTCATTCTGCTGTATTTAGTGGGTGAAGTTGTTGTTTATGAATCACTGAAAGTAGTTATAAATAACTGTCAGTGGATTATAGATTTTTCACATCTAATCGCAACTCTGCAGAAACAAGTAAATTGTATTTGTTTGATAAGCAAAATTCACAGTAAGTTAAATAACCCTGGTAACTCTCGCAAAATCATTTAACTTTTAAGTTGGCACATTTTGATTTTCTATCTTCCTCAACCAACACACTCATGAATAAATCTTCTTTCCAATCTCCTTGAGATTGGAGTGAGACCAATATCAACAAACAGTATCAATAAACAAACCTAGTGTTAATCCAACATGGCGTGCGATAGCGTAGAGACGCTAGTGAATGATGTCGTTTTTGTTGTAAAAACATGAGAATACATGGTGTTATCACCAGTTCTGTGCATATTTTTGAACAGAGTAAACAGCAAAAGCCAGCTGTGGAAAGATTTGTGGACTTGGGACTGACATTGAGCAACGTTAAGAACAAGTCAGTGCGTATGACTCATTGCATAAAGCCCGCCCCATTCCAGATAAACGGATGTGATAGGCCCAAATCATTTGATGCCACAGGAAGAGACTCCGTAAGACAGGGGCTCCAGACCCACATTCTTTCGGTAAGAAAGGGAGTAGGTCTGGATGGCCTGGCTGGTCTTTGGTACTCGGCTCTTCTCAATTATCATCGGCCACTTTAGATTTCTCAAAAATTATATTTTTCTAATACTTCTAATACTTATTTATTAGGCGTGCAACGGTTGTCGGTAAAAAATCAAACCGTACCGTTCTCTTCATTGTAAAGAAGCCTGTTGTGACCAGAGTCAGGTGCTTGTTACCCAATAAATAAGTATATTTTTCTTTGAATCTGTCAGTAGCCATTTTTTTCTAAACAAAGGACATACCG
Source organism: Mastacembelus armatus (assembly GCF_900324485.2). Classification (NCBI taxonomy): domain Eukaryota; kingdom Metazoa; phylum Chordata; class Actinopteri; order Synbranchiformes; family Mastacembelidae; genus Mastacembelus; species Mastacembelus armatus. The sequence continues at coordinate 14,278,532 of NC_046633.1, read as the reverse complement.
AACCATACTGAAACCGTGACCCTAAAACTGTGGTATATACCGAACGGTGAGTAACTTACTGCTTTAAACTCACACAAACTAAATCAAGATTCTCATTGTCCACTCAGGCATTTGTGAATTTCTTTAATAATAAAATTCCATCAATTCAATCAACACTGTCTCTACAAGCCTTCTGCTTAGCTGTTTATCTGCCCACCCTCAGTCCAATTCCTCACTTACCTTTTTTCCCCCATTGTTGCTTTAGATGAACTTTCTATTATTATAAATTATGTAAAATTGACTTAATGTATATTTGATCCCATTCCAACTCTTCAAAGAGCGCTAACCAATTTTAGGCTCTCCCATTTTTCAACCTGTCTTTCAGTACTGGCATAGTTTCCACTACTTTCAAAGTGGCAGTTATCACTATGTTACTCAAAAAACCTCACCTTGATCTCAAATTACTAATTAATTATCACTCTATTTCTAACTTAACATTTCTGTCAAAGGCAAATGTACTCCAAAATTTTGAGACCAATTTCTCAATCACTAGGACTGTCCTAAGCTGGATCAGATTAATTTAACCACTAGTAAACAATGAGTCTCTTTCATTAACATTGTATTATTCATCTCTCTTGGTGTTTTGGGGTCCCACAAGGCTTAGTGCTGATCCCATTTCTGATTTCCATCCATTTCTCTCCAGTTGGTAAAATTACAAGAAACGTTTACATTGCTTTTCAGTGCTATGTGGATGACATACAGTTATCTGTTCCTGTAAAACTCTAAGTTTAATGACTTGACCAGCTGCTCTTCTGCTATGAATCAGTGGATGGCACAAAACTTTATATTCCTGGGTTCCTGCTCCTTTCTCCACCAAATCTGCAACCTTATGACCTCAGATTTCCTCTCAGAAATTGTGTTATCTCAACTATTCCTGCAGTCAAATCTGCTTTCCTTCCACCTCTACAATATTAAGATTGGACCCTGTCTGAAAATGGATGACACTGAGGTCTTGATTCATGCTTTTGTATGTTCTAGGCTGGATTATTGTAATACCAGGGTTACCTTGTAAATGATTTTGCAATTTTCAGATGATACAAAACACTGCTGCCATCTTCACACTGATTTCAGGCTACTTTTATTCCTATAATTTGTTCACACTGTCAATGCTTCCTATCTTACTAACCTCCTTCACCCTTACTCTCTTACACTCAATCTTCACTCCCAACATGCTGACCTTTTGACTGTCCCCAGAAAGAAATCTGCTGGCAGAACAGCTTTTTGCTGCTGAGCACCCACTTATGCACTTTACACAAATAAAGCGTAAACCTTATGAAATGAAATCTTCTGTTTTGATCGCAGTTCAGTTGAAGAACTGGTTAGAGGTTGAATGGGCAGGTTATGTTATGGTACTATGAATGACATTTTAGTGTGACAATGTATTATACAAATTTTTTTTTAAATTACAGATTATGTTGCAATAGTTCACTATAGAGCTTGTTTAAACTTACAATGGGGCAAAAAAATCATTGATAAGTGATGTACAGATTAAGTTCAGGTAATATATATGTAGCAATATGTATTAGAGTGATGGCAAGATTGTGTGACTCACTGGAAATCAATGTCCAGAAAATAGATAGAAAAGTCACAGGTACAGTGAAAAGGCATAGGTTTAATTAAGAAGTTTAATTCAGGTTTCCATTTCATGTATCAGTAGCAGTGTCAATGACAGCATGTGGAAGACAAGAACTCTGGCACTGAAACCCGTCTGCATGTATCATAGTACAAAGAAAACCTACTGAACACATAACCAGTATACATTAACAACAACGTGTCCAAATTAAGAAATAGTGGTTATTTCCAATAGGAAGCCATACAATGAGCAGCAGCATTTTTGTTCATTTACAAAGTGTTTTTGATATAACGACGTTCCATAAGAACCATGAGCTTGAGCCTAAGTACATTCTTTATTGATATTAGCAAACAAAACATGGGTGGTGGTGAACTTTACAATGTGAGGTTAGTATTAAGTATGAGGAATTCTATAATGCTTTGAGAACTAATAGTAAAATTTCTGAGTTTGATATAAACTCAGGGCAGCATGGTGGTTAGTGGTAGGGACTGTTGCCTCACAGCTTGAAGGTTCCTGGTTTGAAACCCACCAGGGGCGTTTATGTGTGGAGTTTGCATGTTCTTTCTGTGCTTGCATGGGTTTTCTCCTGGTACTCTGGTTTCCTCCCACAGTCCAAAAACATGTATGTCAAGTTGACTAGTGACTCTAAATTGCCCATAGGAGAGAGTATGAGTTTGTGTGGTTGTCTGTCTATATGTGGCCCTGTGATGGACTGGTGACCTGTCCAGGGTGTACCCCTGCCTTTCACCCAAAGAGAGCTGGGATAGACTCCAGCAGATCTTCGTGACTCTGGTTAGAAATAAGCGGGTATAGATAATGGATGGACGGACGAATGGATGGATATAAACTCAAAACTAACCTGTTTATTATTATGTACACAGGGACAACTGAGCATACTAAATGCATTGAGCACATTAGAAAATAATTTCATTAGGTGTCTGACCTTGATCCCAGAGAGAAGGAGCCCTAGTCTCCTCTTACTGCTGTCATAGTCTGTCCCTCTTTAACTAATTGGATTAATCTTGGGGCTTTAATTAGAATGATCAGGTGGTCAAATCAGTGGAGGCTGTAGGAACAGAGACTCAGCTTAACTCTCATACTGAAGGTTTAAGTAGATATAATTGCTATTAAATATTACCACTGCTCATCTCCTGCTGCTGTTAAATTGTTCAGATGGCACAGACAGAGAGCTAGTTACTCACATTTTATATAACAGCAATCACAATGAGTACTGTTATTGGTCAACACAGAGAGCCTCAAGCAAGACAAAGCCTGAAACTAGCCTATATATTTTCTCATGGACTAACACTGCAGCTACACTGTTCATTAACTGACACTGAAGAGTGCTTTATGGTAAAGACATAAAAACCTTGTGTTGTATTCAAACACAAACTGTTAAAGATCATAACTCTAACTACACTATATAAATAACTAAATCTACAATACAGTAAGAGGTTTTATGACTCATGCCCACAAAAAAAAAAAAATCACCATGTGAGACGGATGTTTCAGCATATGCTCAGAAATCAATGTATGGATTTCCTAAAGCTGCACACACCGATCTCTTTATTAATGAGGGGAAACCACACCGTAGCACAGAGCAGAGGGAAACCCCACAACTTTCCGACTATGACACGTTCGCGCTCCTAATCCCACACAATGTAAACAGTTTCTAACAGTTTAATATGGTACACAAGCTTTGGTCGGAGCGCGAGAAGGTCGTGCCATCCTGTTTGTTGTGTCGCATTAATAAAAGACAAGTGAACACAGCAGCACGTCTCCAGACCCCTATTCTAATTACCAGAGTGACGTAACTGTGACCATAGACCAGGCTATAGTGGCAATATGGTACCTGGTAACACAGCCTGCACTGGGAGCATACAGCTAACAGGCATCTGTGAATTAAACATTTCCTCACACTTCAGCACCAAAAGAACAATAAGCTGATCATTTAGGCCTAAAACCCAGCGCGTGATATAAATATATAATCAAAAAAAAACCATTTATGCCTTACCGTAAAAGGCATTTCGTGTTATCTGTCCGCCCATTGCTTTATTCCTTCAGTCCGCTTATCGTCTGTGGATTATTCAGAGGTTCTACTTGCACAGCCCATCGCTCGTGACATGGTTGTACGTTCGCATCCAAAGGCAGCCTGACGCTTCACTCCTCCGACCAGATGCAAACACTGGAAAGACGGACCAACACCTCCTTTTGTGAGCGCAGGGACACATCCGTGTCACACACACACACACACACACACACACACACACGCACACATATATACACACACACACAGACACAGACACCCCACCTCCATTCAACGAGCGCTCTCTCCTCCACTCACTCAAACTAGTATTTACATAAAAGGGGAGACTGGCTGAGCGCTTGTACCGCTGTCACTACTGCGTTGAGGTGGGGTGGTGTGCAGAAGGAATGAACAAATGATTATGTAGTATATTATTATTATTATTATTATTATTGAGGCCAATGCTGCTAATTAGACACTAAAACTGTTTGCATCCAAACATAAAATCGTTCCACATATGATTTTAGTGAAAAATAAATAAATAAAAGCGATACAACTTGTTGGTAACTATGGATTCAGAGAGCAAGTGGTCACATTCTTTACTTTCAGCACTCACTTTCCCACCTTCCATGCTTCCTTATGTGCCTCATGCCCCTGGCAGAAGGACTGGGTGACCCCACTCTGACTTGAGCTGTCATTATTCTATATGGTGACCTCACAGCCCTCAATCTTATGTGTGTTTACTCTGGGCTTGAAGCTGCACACCCTTAGATAATGCAGTCAGATTAATTATTGAAATATGAATAAATGTCTACTGAAAGCCAGGACTACATCGGTGGAAGCACTGAGAGCAGAAAAGGAGCAGAAATATGCTTATTTGCTTTTTTTGATGGAGAGTTTGATGAGACGACGCATACCGTCCTATCCAGCTGCCAAATATAAAGCTTGAGCCAGAAGCCAGTTAGTTTGGCTTAGTTTTGCACAAATGTCATCAGCGCAGGAAGAAAACACCCATTATTCTGACTTAAGAGTACTGACGCATTATTCCAGTGTAGTTAGCTGTAGTGTTAATCTTGTCACACCATATAAATAATTAGAGTCAGCTACTTTTGTTGTGTTATGTTTTTGCAGTAGTTCGTTGCCAAGTGAAACCAGATACAAGCAATGTAAAGCTTCTGGCAACATGGTAACATTTGCTGCTAGTCTGGCAACATGTCTACTTCTTTTCGTCAAGATACCCCCACTGGGCTGCTCATAATTACAATTTAAACAATTTGACATGATTGTGGCAAAAGACTACAAAAATGGGAAAACAGAAAGCTGAGCTCTTTCGAAATTGTATTTTGTTTGTTTAATGTGTCAAAACTGAAATCCAAAAAATTAGACATATTTTGTTACCTTTGGACAGAGCCAGACAAGCTGTTTCCCAATATTTAATCACTGGGCTAACCACCTGCTGACTGTGGTCAGGCATTTATTGGACAGATTCATTGATTTTCTCATCCCACCTGCCCCTGGAGAGATCATGGATGTATTTCCTAAAATTTTGCTTTAAGTAAAAATCATAGGACTACTATGTAAAAAAATTCCATTGCAATTAGATGCCATGCAAATATTAGTACATACTGTATGTATTATTAGCAGAAGCACTTACTGTACTTGCAGAAGCAAATGTAAGGTACTTGTTGATCTCACAAGTTATTGGGAAAAGAATATAATTCTTGTTATGAGTCATTCAGGTGTATGATGAACTTACACAGATACCATCCTTTTACAGAAAGGACAGATCAATAGAAAGACGGCAGCTGGCAGCATAATATGTAAAATTCTTGATTATTTTTAAAAAAATTACCAGCTAAATCCTATAGGTAAAAATATTTCCATCTCCATTTTTCCTTCACTTTTAATTAAACCAACCATGTAACAATAATAAATAGGCCTACTCAAGTGAACCTGGGATGTTGATCAGAATGAAATCAGCACCACAAGCTCAAGGTTTCATTTACTAAATGAGACACTGTAGGCACACATGGTGTGCAGATTTGACATAAAATCAGTTGGTGGAAGGTGCTCTTAGCACAGTGAGAAGCTGACCACATTTGGTTTCATGTATCAACTCAACTCTAATAATCTGGATTTAGAATTCTAAAGAGGCCAAGTTGATTTAAGCCAATGCAGGATTATTTTCAAGACACAGTGAAAAAAAAAAACACACAAAAAAACTCCGGTCTAACACAAATATTAAAAATGTTTTCTCTAAGACAGTCTCAATCTCCTCAGGGACAACGTCAGTTGGCAGATTTTTGTTATGACTATAAGAAGAGCAGTGACTGGACACTGGCCAGAGAAGTTTCAGGAAGAAAAATCCGACTGCAGTAGTCTAGCTATGTCATGTAACCTTGCACATACACGCTAAAGAAAAGGCCTAAACTGAAATGCATTTCCTCGCTTGGCTCGATGTTGGAGCTCTATCTGAATGTATCCCTGAACATCCTTCCTTTTGACAGTACCTTTTACTTCCTGTTTTAATAATGCAGCCTGTGGGCCTTAACTTTGGTCAGGTCTCCTCTGAGCTGAAGTCCTCTCTGCAACATGGTTGAAGTTCATCTTTAACCCTAAGAGTCTGTAAATTAAGAGACTGCCTCTGATACAGTGGTGTGGCTCATGGTTCACTGCAGTTCAGCTGGTATGAGATGTGACTAAGCATACATCTTCAGATGTTGCATGTTTTATTGTAATCCCATTCATATTTTCTTGGCTTACAGGGACATCCCTTGCTAATACCTAAAGCATCACCAACAGATGTTATTCTGTTCTTTTCTGTTTAGGTTTGGCTTCATGTTGCAGGTATTTGCATCAATGCAGCATTTTACCGTGGATATTTAATAGCACATATGCTTTTAATACATGAAGAGTTGCTGTTGGAGAAATGACAGCATCATTCATTTGCTGAAGCACAAAGACCTAAAGTATGTTTGCATTTTTTTGATATTTGTGTTGATGTCAATAGTGTTATGCTTCTGTGTAGCAAAAGTGGTTTGCTGGCTTTCTGACAGCTATGTTCTAATTTCAATGTCCATTGGATACATTTTGTGTAGGTCAGTGTTTTCTTCTTAGTAAAGTGTTTTTTTTTTTTTCTGTTTTGTATGTATAAATACACATTTTCATCTCATTTGGATTTGTTAACAGATACTTTGTGGTTGCAGTTAAGTATGACAAGGTGTAGCAAAACCTCCTGATATAATTAGGGTTACGGGGATCTGCTGGAGCCTATCCCATATGGCTGTGCAATTAATTGAATTTTGATTTTGACTTTGAGTCTCAATGATCATGTAATAGAGAAAAAAAAGTTACTTTGGCCTGCGTTCTTAATGACACGCATGCACACTTGTACCCCCCAGAAGCCCAAATTCTCTCATTCTATACTGTCGGCGAAACAAGTCGTGTATGTGGTATCTGGTGGAAGAGATGATGGTGTAAAGAGAGCAGCCACAGAAGTCTTTGGCTAACAAAAGAGGTAGAAGCAATTCTGTTGTTTGGGAACAGTTTGAATTGGAAGATCAAAAACACATTATGCGCAAGATTTGCTATGTGGTGGTGTTGGCACCGCTCTTTATACATTTGAATATATTTTATATTATTTGTTGTAAGGAGAATTCATTGTTTTGTTCAAAAAAGGCAACATATTTCCAAAGTCAATGAGTAATTGTGTAAAATAATCATGATTTCAATAATGACCAAAATAACTGTGATTATAATTTTTTCCATGATTGAGCAGCCCGACTATCCCAGCTCTCTTTGGGTGAAAGGCAGGGGTACACCCTGGACAGGTCACCAGTCCATCACAGGGCCACACAGAGACAAACAACCTCACACACTCACACTCACTCCTATGGGCAATTTAGAGTCACCAATCAACCTGACATACATGTTTTTGGACTGTGGGGGGAAACCAGAGTACCTGGAGAAAACCCACACAAGTACAGGGAGAACATGCAAACTCCACACAGAAAGGTCCCTGCCAGGTTTTGAATCAGGAACCTTCTTCCTGTGAGGCAAACCACTAACCACCATGCTGCCTTATTTATGTATACATATGTGTGTGTGTGTGTGTGTGTGCGTGTGTGTATAGCTGAGTGTACATATAGCTTTTTATTTTCAAAGAGAAGAAAAGGGTAAAATCCTCATTGGTACTGTAGGTCAGCATATGCATATGCAAATGGGTGGGGTATCTTTGTTTTAAGCACAAAAACATAGTGCATGTGGTGTTCTAACCCACAGGCCTTCATCTCCAGTGTACAAACAGTAAAAGGGTAGTTAATGATGAAGATTAAGGAAACGCATGCATATTTCATATTTTTTGTAAACAGTTAAGCTGTGCCATCTTGACATATTTGTCTGAGTCAGCACAACAATGTAAGTGCTTTGTGGTTTTTCAAACTGGCAGCATGCAGCCATCACCCATCATGTGGCTGGAGATCTGACATGATGGCCAACCCTCACTGCCACATTTCCCAGCAATCTACAGTCACTGACAGCAGCTGGAGACCAGACCTGACCAAAGTTAAATCGACAACCACTGCTTGACAGGAATAAAATATGTCTAATGGTGATGAACATCTAATTACACACAAACACACACAAAATCCATTAATCCAATTTATACCAGTCAAACAGTGAGACAAAAAGACAATACAACACATAGCAGTTAAGCAGAGGAGTAGCATTATGAGGTGTGAGCTGTGCATGAGTATCTACAGGGGTGGCATAACATCCTGCTAGCAGAATGGAGCCTGCCATCTCTTTTTTAGTGATTTGTATGGTAATGAAACGGAATCTGGCAGCAGATGCCAAGTGGTGGGGAGGTCAGCGGAGTGGGTCTCCTCTACTCAGTATTGTCTGAGAGAGCTGCTCCGCGTGTGAGTGCAAACAAAAACTCCTATTCAGTAGAGCTTCTGGAGTCCCATCACAAAGCGATATAAGTAACAGTAGAACGTCAGACAGATCCCGAAACAGGAGACGACTGAGCGAGAAGGAGGGAGTAGTCTAAGAAACTGCAAGAAACTGTGAAACTGTCTGATTTTTTACAAAATTGACATCGGATCATTATGTAACATGAATAAAAGAAAATTAGAAAAATTGGGAAGTGGGGGGGGGGGGGGGGGCAAAGGTGAAGGGTACCAGTGAGGGGGCATTTGCACAGATGGTCTTATAAATCTACTCTTATTGCAAATCCCTTTCTGTCTATTCTGAGGCATGCCCTCAGCAGGTATTCCAGATAACTACACTCTTAGCAAAGATGAAAGTTAGTTTGAACGCATAGGATGTCTGGTGTAATGTAGTTTTTCATCAGTGTTGGAGCAGAAGAAGTGGGGAGGTGATAATTAGATCTGTCACTCTGCTTTAATATCTCTCAGAGCTGCTCGGTCTTGGGTTGGGTTGTTGCAAAGAAATGTCTCATTGTTTCTGCTGCTCAAGAACTGAAAATACAGTTTCCAAGTCTCATATACTCCTGCAAAATGTGCTGGTGAGGAGTGATCGACTTCAGAGGCCTATCATTCTGGATATGAAAGGAACTGAGTATCAGTAATAAAGTGTACATATTTTCTAGGCTAGAGTACTAAACAGAACATGAGAGCCAAAGTGCTAACCACTGTGTGAAGTTACACAGTGGTGCTCTCAGCTAAATGTTGACATTCCTCAGAATGACGGTTAAATTGTTAATGTTTAGAAAGTATAATGTTTACTACTTAAGCTATCCTAGTTCATGATGTTGAGGCTTAGCTGTAAACAATGAGTTCAGCTGAGGAATGGCAGAAATGTTATTAATTTTGCAGGAATAATAAGCCAAAGTTGTTGTAGACTTAACATGTCGACCTGACACTTGATTTGCAGTTATGGTGACATATTTAGTTAATAACGGCAACAACAAAGCATTTTCTGTTCCCTGGTGATCTGAGTGCCTGACTTCTTCTGGCTTCTTCTACAGTGTCACCTGAAACTCATGGATAACATAGTATTCAGACCCAGACAAAAATGGTTACATTATCCAGAAGAGTCCTTTGTTTCTGCGTTAAGTAATATCAATGATATTGTTTAAAGGTATTGTACTGATTTTCTTTTCAGCGTCTAGAGGCTCTAATGAAACTGAAAACAAAATCATATCATAAACTATTTCTTACAGCTCTTTGCTTCCATCCTGCCGTGTTTCCTAATGCTATGAAACATATGTGAGAAACATAAATGGTACCCTACAGTCAAAAGCTAGCTTTTACTGACCAGTAAGTCCAGACTATATAGCAGCATTGCAACAAGACAATGTCAAGTCCCCAGGTTGATACGTGATTTATAGTTTACATATACAGAAAAACAATACAAAATACATAAAAAGATCACTAGGCGACAGGTGGGACTAATTTGTGGACTGAATTTTGACAATTCAGCATAGAGATAATGTGTAAAATCTTAGTTTATGCACCTTTTTCAATAAGAACACAATGAAAAAAAAAACACTTTTGTAACCAGTGGCCACTCCCACTTCACAGCTGTATTAGTAAGTGTCTGTGGTGCAGGTAGTTGTCTAGCTGTTTCCCCCATGATCCTAGTCTTATTGCTAAGCTGAAGTGGATTCTAGCAGCAGCTGAATAAGAAAATGGTATCCCCCTACTCAGTTGTCAGTACATTTCACTAACCAAAAATGTCAAAGTTAGCAACCCATGTTCCTCAAGGGTCAACTCACTTAGTCTTCCTCCACTCCACCCTCATTTGAGATGGTATGAAATGGTATGTTTCAGCTTCTGATTGACTGAACCCACCTGATCCAGGTAATCCACAGTGGATAAGGAAGGGGTAGTTGGAAAACCGAGTATCTAGAAGCTGAGTCATGGCAACTGGACTGCCAGTAGTTAAGTTGAAACATTTCACCACTAATCCAAGTGGTTTCTTCAGTTTGACTGACTGACTGAAATGTTTCAACTGAACTACTAGAAGTCCAGTCGCCATGACTCAGCTTCTAGATAACTTCACCTGGACAACTGAGAATCTTCACAGACGAAAACTATAGAGCCATGCCATGGCAAAAACATGTATACAGAAAAAGAAAAAGAATTTATGAGGAAAGTCATTGTTTCCTGTAGCTCTCCCCTCGCTTATAGGGAGGAGAACATGTGGTTGTAATTCCTCCCAGACCAGATCACTGAGACTTTTAAATTGCAATTCCGATCATGATGGGGTGTTTATTGTTCATTACATTAGATTAATATGGGACAGCTGCTGCGTGGGGAAACATATGAATGCGTTCACACGGATTTTTACCGCCATCAATCAACGGCCCTGCTGGTTTAGTAGTTTCCAAACCGTGCCCTCTGTGAATCAGCACACTGAATCCTTCTTGACATCCACTGGCTCATGTCGCATTTGGCAAAAGGATACTTCCAGACACTGAGACAGATTACAAGGTCTTTCTTTTTCCATTTATGTAGCCCTCGCTTTAACTTTCCTTTCATTTATCACATTTACAACCTGTGTTAATCCTCTCTCTCTAGGTTTTTATGCAACATTTAGATCCTTGTGGAGCTGGACAGAGCTGAAACAAGATCAAAAGAAAATAGAGTTCTTGAAAGTGTTGTAATTGTCCCATAGAGCTGGCACAGCCCAGAATGAAAATCACCTCAACTGCTTGTTATGTACTCACTAAAATTAATTAGACACAGGAGAGGCCACCAAAGATATAACCCAAGGCAAAACTGTTCCTCTTCTCATTTGGGACTCCAACAGAGATAAGAAGACTTAGGGACTGTTTTAGGGCATATTTTCCTAATGTGCCCATAGCTCAGAGTATAAGTTTCTCTCTGGAAAGAAAGAAAAACATACGAGGATTTCTCATGCTTTGCTTTGAGCCTGAGAGAAAGGATGGAGAAGTGAACAGAAAGAAGAGTCACAGGATTCAGCTGAGCTCTAGCTTCAGGGTACAAGAATCAGTCATGAGGAACAGGGTGCTAGATACAGTATGAAGTGCTTGATGCAAACATTTAGAGGTCTGTGCTGTATGTAATAAGGGTTAGTGCACACTGTATTTATGTGAAAGATAAAAGTTTCCTTATAACAGCAGTCATAACTATAATTATACAGAATATTGGATAATGCCACAATGGTATATGGAAAGTAATATCAAGTAAAGAAAGGAAGGAAGAAAGACCTCTCTCTCTTTCCAGCATCAGTAATGGTGTTTCATTGAATCTACTACTGTCAGAAGAAAGTAGTCCCAGCAATAACTATTATCAGTTAGGCCTGAGAGCTTTGAGAAAACTATTTCTCAGAATTCGCAATGCTGTTGATGTTTTTAAAGGTTCATTGTGCAATACAGAGTAACCTATTAGCGGAAATTGAATATGGTATTCATAAATATGTTATCATTAGTGTGTAATCACCGGAAAAGACTATTCAGTTGCATTTTCTCATCTTCGAATGAGCCTTTTAAATCTACAGAGGAAGCAGGTGTCCTTTCATGGAGAGAGCCATGTTGTGCCATTATGTTTCTACAGTAGCTCAGAAAAGACAAACCAAACAATGGCTCTAGACAGGAAATCATGTTTTGTTTTAAAGGTGATGGCTATGACCTGTCCAGTGTGTATCCCTGCCTTTCACCGGAAGAAAGCTGGCATAGGCTCCAGCAGATCCCTGTGACCCTGGATGGATGGATGGTGATGGCCATCGTTGTGCACAGTTGATGGTGGGTGGGGTGTGAGAGGTGCTGCATGCATGCAATATTACCACTAGATGCTGCAAAATCTGACATTTTACACATTGCACCTTTAAAATATTATTTGCAATGCTGTGGGCACAATAAATTCCATTCCCTTCTATCGCATCATTGAATAATCTCCACAGCACATACTTTTGAGACAGATAACCAACAGCACTAAAGGTCAAGGTATTATAAAAAAGAAGTTTACACATGTGGCCATACTGGGAGGCAGAGTATAAAGCTGGCCATCAGAGAAGTCATGATAATTGGTTAAGTATGGGAATAATGGTGCATCTGGCATAACAGTTGCTCCTGGAAGGCAGCCACAATGCTGCATGAAAAGTGACACTATACACTAACAACAGTTATGGCAAAAGAGAGAGAAATTTTCAAAATCTGTCAGAAACAGTCCCTCCTAATCTAGCCTTGGAAAGATGTCGGGGAAGGGTCGCCAAAGATATTCAACCATGTGGAGTAGCAGATGGAGTAGCAACTACAGTAGCAGCCTGTTTGAGCTCAAGATTTTCTAATTTCTCAAGCACAATGCCACAAATTTGATGGTTCAATGTTGTTAACCTGCAACTGCTATTAGAAAACTTTAAATGATATCACCTTATGTCACCTGCAGGAGCAAATAAGTTTATGTTGATTTCTTTTTGTCATGTTAGAGTGACTGTGTTTATTATCATCAAATAATGTACTTTTATTTTTAGATGTTTTTTGTTTCTTATTGTCTACATGTACTGCTGATTGCAAACAATTTTTTTAGAGTCACCAATCAAACTGCATGTGTTTGAACTGTGGCAGGAAGGTAGAGTACCCATAAAAAACCTCATGCAGACACAGGAAGAACAGGAAAATTCCACTCAGAAAGACCCTAGGTTTAAAATTTTTGTTTTTTCAATTGAACTGACCTAAACTGATCCGGTCGTGACCAGTGTGTACAGCATTGAAATATTATGAAAGATCAAATCTAACACTCTTCACAAAAGACTAAATTGACAAAGAAACCAGCTTATGTCTGAAGCAGAATGAGCATAATGACTCTTAATGAATTAACCTATTTCTAACTTACTTTATTCATTTATTTTGACTGGTAAATCTATATTGTTATCAGTCCACTTGTTTGTTAAATCACAAATGAGATTTTCTTGTTTTATTTCACTATTGTAAATTCAGGATGTGTTTTCACAGTCATCTGCTGTAGAGAAAAAGTTTATCTGTGCTCACTTCAAATCTCTGCAATTTCCACAAGTGTGACATGGAAACCTGAAACCTTATTGGTTTCAGGTTTCATCGTGGGTCCATCGTGCATGAATATGGATAGAACAACAAAAGAAATGGTATTTAAAAGTTTATCTAAAAAGCTCTTTTAAAGTAGACTGATCCTAGCTCTCCAGTTCCTGCTGGGGGATGTAATAACTCTTCTGCTTCAAAGAATGAAAGTCATTGTGTTACATCATCATGAGAGTTGGAATGAAAAGAGGCATTGTGTTTCTGAATAATATGCCTCTTGGGGAACATCTATGATACAGGTAAACACCATACAAAATTTGGAGCAGAACATACAAGTTGAAAGGGTCCAATATATTTAACACCACACCCATTTCAGGAAATCTAGGACAGATCAAAATGTATGTATTAAATAAATAATTAATAATAATTAATTAATAATGTGCAGAAAAGGTCCGTAATTGAGGCAAGGCATCTTTTCAAGGAGAAAAGTAATTAGGAATTATGAGGAGGACTTGACATTTACATACTTATTTCAAAAGTCCAGAAAAAGCATAAATATATCAGACTAGAAAGATGCTCTGTTTTTGCCATTCTAGGAGCCTTGTGGTATTTTAATCAGACTATTTCAAGGACAGTCACAAGACACATAAGATTATCGTCTCTCCATTTCCCTTCTGGTTCCCCTGCAGCACTCCCTAAAAGAAATGAAATTATATTTCTAGGCCATGGGTGAGCTTCGGGTCAAGTCTGCCTGAATGTCAGATTTATAGTCAGAAAAGGCAACTATGACCTCAGGTTTAGGGATGAAATGGGAGAAAAATATGGTCCTCATCAGGTGTGAATCATGTTTCTCTGCTCAAGCAGCTCTAACTACTATTACCAATGTTACTGTATCACATGACAATGAGAAAACAATGCAGAATAGTGTAAGTGGTTGCTTGTGATTATAAACCAATAGATGATTATCACCTAAATGTGTAGCTCCCTTTGGCTTTAAGTTCAGTTCTAATTTTTACAATAGCTGTGCAGTCTAAAAATGTACAGTACAGAGGTTCACTCTCACCTCTCTCACAGCATCACTGTAAGTGGCACAAAGCTGCTGTTTTCAATACTGAGTTTAATTTTCTGGGTTTAAAGAACTGAGTGACTTTGATGGTATTGGAAATAAACCTCTTGCCCCCAAAAGAGTGTTTGTGGGACTGTGTGAGTAAAGCTAGAGGTTGTGATGGAAGCTGTGTGGTAAAGGATGATTGTGGTGAGGTGACAAAAGTCTGGTCAGATGTACTGTATCTAATTGTGTGGAATATGGGAAAAATATTGGCAAACAGCATGTGACTGAAAGATTTTGTGCGGAGAGCTTATCTAAAAAAATTTTGTGTGCTGCCAGAAAGGAGCTAACATCTAGGATGCTGTGAGAGCTACAAACGGCTTTTCAGTAGGCTATAGCCTACAGGAGTGCTCCAAGAAACTGTGAGAAGACTGAAATCTAATTCCTGGTATGTTTCAGGGCCTCTCGGATGCTTTTCAATCATGGCTGCGGTTTGGTCAGTTTCTTTTCCAAATTTTAATTCTATTTTGGAGGTTTAACACAACACAACAAGTGGAGCATTTAGCCAGATAAAGCAGATAAAAGGCCAGATAAATTGTGGAGACAAGACTAGAGCTAAAGGAAGGGTGGTTATTTTTTGTTACTGATGGGACAACTGTCATCTCTTAAAACTGAATTTAAAATATTGATGGCATTAAATGCTGTTGACATCAGGGCCAATACGAATATGTATTATTATGAAAGAATCGGCGTGTATAGGTAAAATTTGAATTTTGTGCAAGAATGGCAGATTCTGCCAGTAAGTATGTTAGTATGTATATAATCACAGAAAGTCAATACACTGAAAAAAAAGCCAGCAAAAGCCACTCGCCAAATACATTAGCCTTAAAAGTGAGGTTTAATAACACATATATAGGATGATAACTTCTTATAAAAAATAGCATTCCTTATAGTGTTCCAGTTTTATTTCATTTCATCGTTTCATTTTATTTGCACTCCCAGTAGTCCTCATTCCTTACTGCATTTTTATCTTTACATTATAATAGAATAGGCTTTACACACATACCTTGTGAATACTGCTGACCACTGTTTGAACTGATGAAAAGCTAACTAGCCTGCTTGTTTTTTTTTTTCTAAGTTACCCAAACTATAGAATAACAAGTTACCTTTGTATCCACACCTAGCAGCCTGATACAAAATATAATTGTGTAATTGCAGCTACCAAAATTTAAAAAAAAAAGACAGTTTGACTCTGAAACATTGCATTCAACTGCTAGTAGAATTAGCACAGTAGACAAGCTGGCTCCATATTGCACATCGACCCCTAGGTGTTTGGAGTAACACTGTGCAAGACCCCTGTTTTTCTGTGATAATGTGAATACACCTTTACTTGTGGACACTCTGTCCTGCAAGTCACACTACTCTTGACTCTATCACTTTACTATAAAGCCCTTGTAACTGTCTCATGACCATACTACTGGTGACAGATGGTAGGATGGAAACTCTGCAAATAAATATGTAATCCCTTCCTCACATGGGCTATATCAGCATGTACAGATTATCCCTTCAGAAACACTACAGCATCTCTACAGAGCAGCAGACCAGAGGGGAGACCCCTTGTTATGTGTGTGTGTGTGTTTGTGTATAACATTATATAAAAGGCGTGTGTGTGTGTGTATGAAACACAGCATTCTCTTTTTGAACGACAGAAGTGATGAGAGGCAAATAAAGTCATGTGCTAGACTTCAGATTTAATTGGAATGCATTCACAAATCATATGAGTACTTATTTATACTGTCATCATCAGTGGAATAAAAGCTCCCATCTCTCAGCACTCAAGACAGATTCATAAACCAATTACATAAAGATGTATTCATTTAATTGATTTATGGTCACTTTAGTTCCTTGCTATTATTGTCTGTGTGGAGTTTTCCTACTTATATGGTAACAAGGGTACAATTATAACACTTTTACAATCATAAGCTATGTAATCATTGTCCAAGCACAAGAATATGTTTACTTCCCCCATAAAGACAGGAACATTACCTGCTTTTATGCATAGTGACAGATGTGTTTTAATGGTACCATTCTGTGATATGGGAGCAAACAGTCCATCGTGTATATTCAGCAACTCCAGAGTTATGGAGAGAGAAAGTAGAATAACAGTCATCGAAATAGGTAATAATTATTACATGATTGCATACATTTTAATTATCATTACATATTTGGTTCACTACACCATGACTTTTGTAGTTTTGAGCAAAATTCCCGTTTTAGACTAGAGTACTACATGGCCTGAATATTTTTAAGAGCCTTGATTTTAAAAACACTTTCAGTCTGGTTCTGTTGAGAAAATTTTCTGCCCTCACCCATGTAGACTTCATTTTTAAAAAAACAAGAAATAGTGGCAAGAATGGCTTTCTCTTGCAGTCAGCATTTTTCAGGCCGTCTTTGTTGGCAGTCACTTTCCACTCATTTTCACTTATCAATAATTTGGTAGCAAAAGATGTAACTCATAGTCAAAAATTCCTGTGGGTTAAAGTGAACTACATGCTTTTCTAATTCTGAAAGTTGTGTGCTAAACAGACTTGAAGAAACTCGTTAGCTTATAGTAGCATTAAAGCTACAGTACAAACGACCCATAATGCAACACTTGCCTGTACTCTTGCCATTAAATAAATAAACCAAAGTTCTGAGGTGATGAATATATGTCTAGTCTACACCTGGCACACACTTCATTTTGGAAGTAAAAAAAGGTGAATGAATAAGTTTGCGTACCCCATATCATGCCAATTAGCCCTCAGTGCTGAACTATGCTAGGTCGATGTTAAATATAAGGCTAGCAGTCATTTTTAAACCATAACCAATGGCTTACAATGGGTGGCTGGAAAAGAAGCTAAGTTAGTATTATTTAACTGTATTTGAATTTAAGGAAAATTGTTCAGCTTCAAACATAATGTCATATGTTGTCTTCACTGTATTATATCCATATTTTCTTTTAAAAATAATGCTATAGTTACATTAGCATTCCACAGCATTTAAAATACATTTTAAATGAAGTGATTTTAATTTAAAAATAATGACCTTCCTTTCATAAAGTTCTCAATGCTGGCATGCAACAAAATGCAAAGCATCACTTCACATCCTGATTAACTTGTCATTTTGCCAACATTTAATTCCCCATCTCTGACTTCCATTTCAACTTCTCTTTTTTAAGTTTTGTGCAATCAAAACCATTTGTTTGGTTTACATGTTTCTTGTGATCTGGTGCCATATAGAAAGACTATTTGTTTGGTGGTCTGGTTGGAAAGAAAAACATAGGCAAAACATTTTTTTTTTGACATTTTAAGAATTAGGTCACATTAGGACAAAGTACTGGCCTCTCCAAGTCAGTTCATTTTCCAGCCACAGTGGCTCCACTCTGCAGAGCAGCTCACCACAAAATGCCTTTAGGTTCTATTGCATTTGATCCTTGTTGTGTAATAACAAGATTTGATGTAAGATAAATTAAACTATTATCAGTACCAAGGCTATTGAATTATTGGAACGGCATTTTTACTATGGGACAAATCATTAAAGCGTCAACATCTTGTTGAGTGGTGTGTTGTTTTGAGGTTTTGTGCATTAATGTATTATCTGAGAGAACAATACTTATTCTTTCCATCTTGTAAAAGATTTCATCCCAATAGACACAGCTGGATTAGTTTGCTTGAGGGCAGGTTGAAAAAACAGTTATGGGACCTTATTGACCCCAGTGTGTAGGCAATGTTCAAATGAATTTGATATTATATGCCCTATGTATCCTATGCATAACATCAACTTAAAAAAAAAACAAAATTCTGAGATGGTGTCCCCTCTACCTTAGGGTTTAAGATACTGATCATGAACTGCATTGTATGTGGTTAGTCTTGTCTAATCTTAAATAATGTGTGTGCCTAAACATCCATCCATGATTTATATCTGCTTAATCTTATTTAGGGTCATGGTGACCTGCTAGACCCCATTCCAGCTCTCTTTGGGTGAAAGGCAAAGTTACACACTGGACAGGTCACCAGTTGTGTGTCTAAACATACCTACAAAAAGTGTAATAATGCTTCAGTTGCTGTGAGTCGATATTGTTTGCTTCAAAACATATTTGCATTTGCAAATTAAATCTGTAACCTTCGAAATAGCCCCCAAATCTATTGTCTGCCTTGCCTGGTTGTTCATCAAAACTTGTCTACACAAAATTATAAACACCAAACTCTAGATCTGCGGTCACTAAACTTGGCCCTCGAGGGTCACTGTCCTGCTTGTTTTCCAGATATCCCTGATGCACCCACTGCACTTTAGCCACTCAGAAACTGGAAGGGTAGGGATAGTTGGAAAACCAGCAGGACATTAGCTCTTAGCAACCAGGGTTGATTACCCCTGCTCTAGATCATCAATTGTAGCTTCAATGTATCAAAAAAAGTCATAAATTATCCAGTTCTGTTTTGTCCAGAAGACGTTTTCACTGCAGCACCAGAAGCCCAGAATGCTGAAAATGTGCCCGAGGAAAATTCAGGCACCACAGGCCAATGTTTTTCTCAATCAGCACCTCTGACCTTTGTGATTTTAAAGTTCACCTTGATATTATTTTTTAAAAGTGCACATGAACCAACAGGCAGCTATTCTACAAGATTGTAAAGCCTTATTATACGTCATTGACCTAAATTTAGCATGCCATTTCCTACATGTATTCTGAGGTTTCCATGATTCACTTAGTCATGAAGCTCTGACTCTTAGTTTTTACAGAACTCACTATACATAAATAAAACACGCATGATCGTGATTCAAGCTGAGATTAATTATTCACCTTCTTCCATTGTGCACTCTGCAGAGTTGCTGAGGACACAAGGTAAGCCACTTGTCCCTGCATCACTGTAAAATACCATTAAAACACACATCACTAGCTGTGCATTCAAGCAAGCAATATCCACATCTTTATTATAGGGAAGTCAGTACATTTGTAGGCTTGGATAACATTTACAAGCCTTGTGATTTACGGTTAAAGTGCCATAATTCTGTCTTGGTTACCTTGGCGTAAAGGCAGGAATACAAACACTGACACCAAAGCACAAAAGTAAAGTATCCATAGAGCCATTAAATAAATATATTTTCCAGTTTCACTGTTCTAGATATAAAACGTGTCATTTTATCAATTTCACCTAACACTGTTGACAGTACATGACAGGAATGCAGTATAACATAAAAGACTGTTGTGTTTTCAAGAGCAAAACAATAGATCATTGTCAGTGAGGCACTGATATTTAAAATGCATTAATAACTTTTTGACAGTTCCTTGTCTTTGATTCGTCTCATATAGGCATCATCTAACCTGATGACGAGCTCATCTAGCACAGGCAACTGTCTAGGATAGAAGAAAGTAGCAGGATTTTTTTTTTTTTAACAAACGTTTACAAAGTTTGAATGCTGCATTACGGTGATCAAAGAGTTTAAATTCTCTTAGCGTTAGAAGGTGTCTGTATCACCTCTCTGTATATGTGTTTCTTTGTCAGACTGGTGCTCAAAAACTGTCCAGGCAGGCAGTCATATGGTGCCACGTTGCATAAGTGAGGTTACCGTTCACATATAAGAAAAAACAGAAGCACCTCTGCTGCAACAAGAAATGTAGAAAATGGTTCCAATGTTTGGAGAATATTTCCTAGACTATATTATTAGTGTTTTTGACTCTGCTCAACTGTGCAGAAATTGAAATATGGTCTAAAGTCATCTAATTACAAAACAAACACAGCATAATTACATTTAATAACAACTCCCCACAGAGTAAGTTCTGATTAGGCTTTTTCCTAAGTTTATATGACTAACAGTTTCCTATTACATGATTCAAAACTCTCAACATCATTGTTTTTACCAGAAGATGCCTTTAAAATATATGCAAATCTACCACATTATGAATTGTGTTATGTTTTTGTAGCTCCTGCTCTTCAGAGGCCAATAAACTCCTGTCAATCTGCTATTTAGCACAAACCACAGCAAACACTCTAGCATTTAAAACTGAAATAGAGCCTTCACCTGTACACAGTTGGAAATGTATTGTTGACCAGATTAACAGTCAAAGCTAGGTTAATTGACTTTTCAGTCTCTTGGATGAAGCCAAACTAGCTGAGAAGAAAAGCCTAAATGTTACGGCTAATATGTTTGCAAGCAATTGCTGATTTACACATCCAATAAAAACAGAGCAACATTAGCATTCATTTGGAGTTGTTTTCGCAGCTTCAAATCGTAATATTCATTGTTCTTTCACAAAGATTAGCTTTTCAGCTACTGAATGGCCTTTCATAATTACCTGCTTACATAGCAGCAAGTAGCAGACAGTTGCTTAACGCCGCATTGAACTTATATTGTTTAATCCATAATTGAGTTTCCACTACTAGCCTTAGAGTTACACAAGTTAGTTGCCTAAATTGAGTAAATTAACGTATTTAATTAAATTAACTACAGTGATGTTGGCAGACACACTACAATAGTAATATAATTGATAAAGCTAATTTTAAAATGATTAGGCACTGTTTGTTAGTATTTATTGTCACTTGTTAAATGACCACTACAAATACATACACCTGATTAATTTAGGCAATTGAATATTGTGACTGTAAGGCTAGCAGGGAGCACAACCATTGTAAAATGTAATGTGTGAATTATCCCAATTGAACAAACGTTTTTTCCTGTTCTTCCAATTCTGCAAACTTTGTGTAAGTCCAGCTGCTATTCCTGGCTCCAGCTGGAAACATGGCTGATAACAGTACACTTTGTTGGTCAACAAATGAAAAATGTAGCTAAAACTTCCAAAACTGTTCAATATAGCTAAGAGAAGCTATAGAGTTCATGATAATTCTGTGAGGTCACCACTACAAGTGACCATTTTTACATCATGTACAGTAGTAATTTTAGCTAACATTAATATAAAAATATTGATTAATGCAGCTTCAAGCTGTTAACATGGCAACTCTACTATTATAAAAAGATTATTAGCTCTGCCACACTGTAACCGACCTGCAGATGGAAGTAGGGAATCGTAATGAGGCAGATATAGGTTCAAGACAGCACATTATTGATACACTTGGAAAGCTAGGTATGGGGTTTTTTTTGGTTCAGTTTTTCCTTATGCAAATTTTATGTATGATGGGTTTCATATGCTGAACAGATTTTACAATCCAATTTGTCATCAATTTGGGCTATACACATTGAATTGACTTGATCTTTAGTTTGAGGTGACAGTATGATGACTAACTTAGTATGTGGTGTATAGTATGTGAACCAGTCAGTACATCACTGTGAACTGTAAATACTCTATACAGTAAGTGCAATAGGCCATGTGTAAAAGAAGTATCAGTGTGACCTTGAGGGGCCATCGCAGTAGTATCAGGAAATAGAATGAACTGATCCTGAGACATTTTTCTCTAATGAAAAAGAGATGATGCACAGCTCAGTGTGGCTCTTTAACTCCGCCCTCTTGTCTCTCTAAATGGGCTGTGTCACAACTCAATGAAGCAAACCACGATGGCCAATAAAACACTTTCCACAAATGCATTTTCTGTCTGATCATAGGTTATATGAGATGATCAAGATGAGAAACAACTGAACATCTTTGCCCTTTCAGTGTTAAGACTGCCATTCAAAAGCAATAAATGCTCTCCAGTACTATTAAAAGTGTCCTTGTGAAAGACATTTTCCTGGTCAGAAAATGTTCATAAAAATTAAAGTTCTACTCATAGAACTTCCTTAACAGGAAAATTTTAATTTGCTTTTCTACTTTGTAGATATTATACATTTATTATCTCACTCAGACAGAACCTTCTGACTGAGATTAGGTTAAGGAAAAGATGGAAAAATGAGCTGTAACTAAACTGTTGTTTACCTATGAGGTAAAGCCTATGAGGTAAACAGTGGTGCATTTGCATTCCCCATGTCTGCCTCCCTCTTTGTTTAGCATTCACTGTTTTTTCAGGGAGGTACACACGCACACACACACACACACACACACACACACACACACACACACACACACACACACACACACACACACACACACACCTACATCTATTCCATTTGATTGTGTCTCAGTTTTTCGTGTCCATCTCCATGTGTTTTGTGTGAACATATTGCAGCTCCTGCTTGCTAACATTGTGTTTGTGTCAGGGCCTGGGATTGTACATTGCGTTCAAGTGCATTTCGTGACCCAATACCTCCCTTTAGAGGTAACTTGACCGTCTAAATCTAGCAGTGTTTAAAACATCATAATAAAATAATGGGTTAAACAAAATGAAATGTCAAACAAACTGAAATTCAGCATAAAACGCCAAAGAATAGGTACCAAACTGCATTTTCTGCCTATTGTCATTCACAGAGCATCATCTTCTCATGCTTGATAAATGCTTCATACGCCTCAGATACAGAACGATACCTATCATCAGTGTACATTTAACCCTCACATTAAGTTGCGGGTCAAATTGACCCATTTTAAAATTTTAAAAAAATTGTTAAAATAATTTTTTCAGTATGAAACTTCTTAATGCTTAATTAGTGTAATCAACATATAAATTGTCCCCGTCCCCGTCCCCGTTTACATTACATAGATTCTGTTTGGGTCAATTTGACCCAGCTAAAGCTAAAAGGGGTCAGAAATCAAATACTAATCAAATACTATTTCTTTCTTTGCAATTGTGAGACATATTTCACCCCAGCCACAAGTGGGTAGAGCAACTTCCACTACTCTATAACCCAGGCCCTAATGTCACAGTGTCAATTTGACCCTGAACACAAGAGGTTTGTTAGTTAATTTATCAACATCACCCCATCAAAAGAAAATTTTTCAAAATGTCAAATAAAATTTAAAAAAAATCAATGTCAAGTAAAACATTTTATAAGTAGGTATTTCCAGTGTACATTAAAAAAAGTTTTAGCATGCATTTTTTATATAAAAAAGTGAATTATCCTCATTGAGCCATGATCTGTGAGTGGTAAAGAACACCATTGCACTAAATATGCAGTGAAATGGTTAGTAATGGAGTAAATAATTAGATATAAACAATGTTTTTGGGGTTTTTTGGTTTCTGACACTTTTACATAATTAAACATGTCCGGGGTCAAATTCACATCATTGCTGTTCCTGTGAAACAAACATAACAGGAGGGTTAACCATGGCAAAACATGGGACTTTCTCACAGGAGAGAAGTTTGATTCAGGTGTGAAACATGTTTCTTACCCATGAGTGTTTTAACCCAAGCCACAATCTTTTTCTAAAACAAGCGCGTAAAGCCAACCTGTTAACACCAAAAGTAACATTTAGTATCTGTATGAGGCACCCTGGGATGAGAATGTATTGCTATTTTCACACCATCTACTGGTGAAAGGCGATAAAATGATACACACAAGTGCTGGTAAAAAAAGCTGAACAAACACATTTTTTGTATTGTGTGTTTGATACATACACCATCTGTGCTGGTTCAGCCTTACACTGTCCAAAACTGGTAAAACCTCTCATTATCTCCCGCCTCCTCAGCTTTTCTACATCACTAAGATAATAGCTAGGGATCGAGGTGAAACCTTAAACATTGGCACGGACTCACGCAGCTGCTGTAGCAGAGTGTAGCTTACGTTTAGCAGTGTCTGTCCTGATCCATTGATTGCTGAGATTACGCAGTACACTTCTAACCTGTTTACTTGCCTGCTGGCCTGCTCCTAATACTAGCTCCCCAGTGATCATAGAGCAGGGGTGGCCAATCCTGGTCCTCGAGGGCCACTGTCCTGCTTGTTTGTGAACTATCCCTTCTCTACCCACTGCTGATTACCTGGATCAGGTATGTTCAGTTTACACTGACACACAGCACAAAAGTAGCAAATCCTTGATCCTTGAGAAGCTAATGATCCATGAATTATTTCTGATTGAGTTATCAATTTATTTACTTGTTTTCAGCTCTAAAAAACTGTACTCTGGGCATTGAAACTCGCTAGATCTCATAGTATCATAAGAGTATGGCTAAGCACATTACAATATAAGAAGGCACTGCAGAGAAAAGTGAAAACCGCCAAGCCATTGAAATACAAGAAAATGTTTTAATGTACTTCTGTGGTTTTATATGTGAAATGAAAAAAGATTGCTCTAACAATGTATGGGAAATCACCACAACACTGAGTCAGCACAGCTAAGAGAGCACCATTTATCCAGCTGAAAACAAATTAATGTATGTCTGTACTAAAGAAGTGACTATGTTGTCGAGATCTAAATTAGGGTGTTGTATAAGCATATATGGAAGTCACAACCAGTATGTGTGACTGAGTGCATCATCGCCTCGGCTGAGTATTGATCAGCATATATCTCTCTTCCTTATCCATCCAATCACTGTTAATCTAGTACACACTGTCCAAATGCCAGTGTGATAAACTGGGATGCAGAGCAGCACAAACACATCCCCATCCTTTCATTACTGAACAGCTGCCAGAGATGTTGTCTGGTCCTCATCCCAATCAGCCATAATCTCCTGCTGATAACGCACTCTGAAAACCATCACCATGGGAACTGTTGCACATGTTATGGGTGGTTGTCAAGGAAACCTGGCTAAATAGTGGTCTCTCTTCTCTCATGCACTGCCTTGTCTCTCTTCGCCTGACTCACTTGTTCTGTGCTGTGTTCCTGTGATGTGAAAATAGGCTTGTGCGCCATCAAAGTGTGTGAGATGGAGAAAGAGGATGTGAAAGGGCAAAGTGTGTACTTATGGTGATTATGCAGACGGCAGCCCCATTTTTAACTGTTTTTCTAGGCTCATTTTTCACTGTGTAGTCCAGATGTCACAGAGGGATCAGGAATGGGGGATGTGGAGGCAGACTTTTTGTTCTTTACATAATTGTGTTACACATCAGACTCAGCCCAGAGGGTCCTGGAAACAGCTGTATAGTGGTCGACTCTGTGAGGATAATAAGTTTGGCTATAGAAAGCACATTTTCTTGTTTTGCTTTTGATTGAAGTACTCGCATGGATGGATGCCAATTCTTTTTTTGTTCAAACTAGCAAACCTACAGAGTCCATAAAGAAAACCTGCTGCAAGCACACACTTCCCAATATACCTCATATTAAATTCACTTTTAATGCCTTTCATTGCTGAAAGAAAGCACTCAATTTGTCTTGGTTTAAGAAGATTAAAGTTCAGTGCTGGAAACCTCATAAAATTTTGGTTAGAGGTCTGATGAATATTTTATATCTGTAAATCTTTTCAGCACTACTTGGCAGGGCCTCAGCAAGCACTGCACAGTTTGTTCTTGACCTTGGAAACAGCCACTGACAAAACAACACCACCTGCCAATGAAGGTTAACTGATTAATTTGATTACCTGGGATGCAACTCTATCAGGTGTTTTTTTTTTTTTTTTTTTTTTACACTGAAGTATATTATTAACTACTTTAAGATAGATCCTAATTTGTTGTACTAGTCCTTCCTTGTAATTCCTCTATTTTATCTATTTATCGTGTTTACACACACACACACACGCACACACACACACACACACAAAAAGCTGCAGAAATGAACTAAATTCCAATTTACTGATGGACTTTACTTAGGTATTTCCATTTTATGCTACTTTATCTTTCTATTTTACTACATTTAAAAGATTGTATTATTTTACTGCACTTCACAGGCAGCTATAGCTGATAGTTTGATGATTTCAATTTCACAAATAAATAACAAAATAGTCATCTTATTCTGTCAAATATGATGCATTGCTATAGACTGTAATAGAATGCTTCACCTGAAGCAAACATAACCTTAAGCACCGCTTTAATATTAATACAGTAATTGTACTACTACAATACTGATAGGAGCCTTTTTGTATAATGAATACTTAAAATGCACTTTGGTTTTACTGCTTTAGTAAATGGTTTAAACAGTTGTTGTTTTTTTTTACAATGTATAAAAAAAAAATATTTGTTCTCAATATTCGTTCAGTTTGTGCTTTAATTGTTGTGAATATTTACCTTTTATAACACAGGGTTACATCTCACCTCCGTGGGCCCACCGCTCCAGCGAGCAACAGGCCGCCTCCTGCAGCCTGAGCCGGGAGCTGTTCTTCAGCACCACCACACAGCTGACACTGGAGCGTCAGCAGAAAGCGCACATTACAACACGTTTATTGAAGCTTACGGCATCTCAGTCCACTGTCCTACCGGAGGCTGAAAACACACAGTAACTCCTCGCTTTTAACCACACGCCATGTTATGGCTTGGTGCTAAATGACGCGTCTGGCTATCAGCATTTCTGTTTTTTCTTTCATGTGTTTGAGGAGGGCACTGACCTTTCTGAGAGTTTCGTAGTCTGTGAAACCCCTGCTGTTGTCCTCTGTGCAGCGTCGAAATTCCCGACACATTGTTACCCATGACAAGATGCTGATAAGAATTCAGCGCTGCTCTCAGTGTGCTCTGTTTACCCGGCTGATGATGGCTCGTACCCCGCTGAGACACTTTCCTCCTCGGTCGCATAAGCAGGAGCGGAGGTCTGTTTTGACCGACGTTCTCCAGTCAGCACCAACAGACAGAAACGGAAGAGGAAACGGGCAGCAGCAGGCGCTAGGTGTGAGGAGTCAGAGTGCAGCGATAAAATGAGGATGGTAAATCCTGGATGAAGCTGCTGGATTTTCATCAGCGGAATTAGACAACTGAATAATCCGCTTCATAGGGCTATGAACGCAATAACAGCTGAGCTCGTTTGATTATCTTGTTTTATAAAAAAATAATATCAAGACGTTCAACAAGCAGTTTTTGATATGACAGGCTGCACTTTTGTTTTTATAAAATTGTTAATAGTGTAGTTACTATTCACTGTTCAATTTTGCGCAATGTTAAGAGAAAATAATCTTAATCTTAATAATAATCTTAAAAATGAAGAGCTAAAGGCCTAGCTGTCAACCACAGTCAAAACCATCTGAGTTCATCTAAAGCTGCAGCTTGTTTAAAACAAGTGCAAACAGACAAGCATAATAAGCGCCTTTGCATGGTCCATGGACTGTGAAGTTGCCACTTGATATAAACAAACAACAACAGCAACAAAAAAAGAAGCTTGTGAACATTTTGGCTTGAGTCCCAGTTGAGGTCTGGCTGTAATTATAATGTGTTCTGCCACTTTGACCTGGATCACAGATGTCCAAGTGATAATAGTTATTCGTGCTTATGGCAAATTCCAAGTTGGTGTTTTTCTACAGTGATTAATGAAAGACTCCTGATAAACCGTACAATGAAATATAATGAGGAATGATTCATTAGACAGACCTGGGGCGCTTCCTTTCAGCAAATCATTCGTCCTTTAACAAAAAGGCACACTTGACTTTTTTGCTTTTAAAGCTCAAATAAAACCTACAGCTAATTTCAGATCCTTAACATTTATGCTTTGAAAAAAGTTAATATGCCATAATATTTATATTGTTATAGAATATTGAACAAGCATATTTTGGTTCATGTTTAAATTGCAGGGGTAGGATGTAACCTAGTGTGTTTGCTCAAAAGTAAATTTAAGGTACGCTATTTCTGTCTTTGCATTTCATGCTGCTTTATTCGTGTACTACATCTCAGAGGCAGATACTGTGCTTATGACCTTTACTATCTGATTTAATAGATTAGATGACATATATCTTGTGGTATGAAGAGTTTACAGTTTCCAAAAAAAGCTCTTTATAGTGCATCCTAGGGAATGCAGATGTCTGCAAGTTTTTAGCAGTTACTGTACACAAGACATTTTTCATGTGGAAACTCAATGGTTCTAGGCTTAAAGAGAGGGTCCTAACCCTTATGTAGGATCTTTAAAAAGCCTACATTATACAGATGTTTGACGAAGAAGGAAGAAGGCAGTTAAACAGAGAAGTGTCTGTATAGAACATGTACAGCGGTAGCACTGAACACACCTGAAAGACTGGATGCCAAAGACAGTCATAAAGTATTTCTCAAACCGCCTGAAAAGGAGAGAAAGTTCCCATAAACCTTTTTTTATCCTTAACCAAAGCTTTACTTTATTTTGCCTTTTTATGGATAGATATATAAATAGATTTATAGATATCTTTCCATACCTATGCATTTGGAACCCATAGTTTATAGGAATAGTATGTCATTTGGGGGAATAGCCTTATTTGCTTTCTTGCAGAGAGTTAGATGAGAAGATTAAGACTGATGTTTCAAGTATGTTGAATATGAAACGTGATCCAGCAGGTGACAGACTTAAACAAATGTGTAGAGGCTGGGAGGCAGGGGCACTGAGCTGCTGAACTATGTTGATCTATTGCTTGAATCTTCATAAAGATCTGCAACATGATATCAGCATACAGCAAAATTCCAGTCATAAATCTCAAAAAGGTATTAACATACTATATGGTACCTGGTACTATGCAGACTGTGTTATCTGTTAAAGTTAGCTTTGGCCAAAAATGAATTCAGACGTAGCCATCACTCTACAAAATACCCTTTCACAAGCAAAAATAGATTTAGCTATTTAGAGGACCCTGACCCTTATCTTAGGAACCACTGGATGTAGGATCTAAAAAAAGATTGACATCTACTAGCTCCACTAGCTATGACAGCAGAATGATGTGTACACCCTGATACATCAGTTTTAATCTGATAATGCATCAGATACAGGGGCCACTCCTGCAGAACTGGATCTTTTGATTCTCAGTACAGTTCTCTCTGTACATTTACTTTACTTTTTTTACTTTAAATGTAATTTCGATTGCAGAGTTTTAACTTTTAATTGAGTGTTTTTACATTCTTATACTAGTACTTTTACTTGGAAGATGTAAGTTTAATTTCTGTGATAGACTGGTGATCTATCCAGGGTGTACCCTCCCTCTTGTCCAATGTCAGCTGTGACTAGTTGGATGAAAGAAGAACATTACTGCAGATGTTTTAGCAGATGTAGCGTCTGATAAACCACACAGTGGGAGTATAATCTGGTTGCCAAATATCTGTTTTTAAGCTCATGGTATCAAATAAAGAGAAAAGAGGAGATCATTTCTTTCTGCTATACATTCATTGTGACCATGTCATTTGACTGCAGTGATACATTACATGTGATCATGTCATTTGACTGCAGTGAAATGACTGGATAGGCAGAACCCACCTATATTTCAGGTGTGTATGATTTTACATGAAGGTCTTCACAAGGGTACAAATCAAGTCTCTCTTTGATTTATATCATGCTTCCTACACAATTAGCCACAGTGACAGTTTATGTCTCTATTTCTGTATTCTCAGGATGTGTGTTTTCTTCCTTCCCTCTGGAGTCAAAATGGCTTTATACACCTGTTTCACCAAGCATACCGGTAAACAGAAGATGTGGTGGCCCAAATAAATACTGTTTTTGAGAGTCTATGTGAGAAAGGTAGTTATCAAGATTCAACTTTACTTGCCATCCCTGACATACGAGTGAAGCACACCAGATCTGGGCAATTTTTTCATCCTTCTTTCACTCTTTCAAAGTTTTGCTCTACCAGGACCTCCATGTCTTGTTAGCTCTCCAGAGAAATGAAAGAGAAACAGGAGCTGGAGAAGGAGGTGAAGCAGGTTCACAGCTCGCATGGAGGCCACAATGGTTGCCATCAAATACACACACTGTAAGGCCAAGTGGGACAAAAAGAAGTACAGGAGACTGGAGCAGCCAGCGATAAAGCTAAAGGTTAATAGAGGAGAGGGACAAGAGGGCAGAAGCTTACAAGCAGCTGACAAACACTCGCATATGTGACATACACAGATCCACACACATTATGTACACAACTCTGTGGCTCTCAGGCTTTACACAGGAGGAAAGCATGCTGTCAAATAGAAGGAAGTCACAGGTCAGCTCTTTAGGCCAGGGGACCTAGATGGTCCTTCTGAATGGGATTAACAGTACATGTAACAAATACTAGGTGAAAATCACATGAGGAGTACATATTTTATATCGGAATAGTTATATAAAAATGAAACCCAAAGCTGTTAGTTGGCAATGGCAATGTTATGTTAGTTCTTATGTTATTTTTGTCCACAGTAACTGTCAAATATTTGAAAATGGTTTGCATTTCAAAAGCTGTTTTCAAATTACTTTAGAGTGAAGTTGGCTGAAATGTTGTAGGAGATTGATGCTTTTGGCCAGCTCAGTGTGCTTCGGATGACTGCTTAAACACATGAAGTAGCAAACTGCATAGAACGTCAATTGTTGAAAACTACATCGTGTGTACGGACATTTTACTGTTGTAACTCCATAAACACAATGGAGCGTTTAACCTCCAAGGAGCAATGTTGGTTGGTGGAAGCTGAAACAGGTGTGAATATTGGACAGGTGCACAAGTGTCCAGAAATAAATGATCATTATCAGAAATGATAATGTTGCCCTTGCTGGCCTTGTTTGCGAACTTTGCTATATCGTGGCTAAAGGTGCCATATGAAATTTTTTTTCTTTTCATGTTACTCCTCCCATCTTCTCGTGAACTACATATGCACGGTTGGGGCACACTACATAAAGCAGCCTGAAGTCCAAAGCTAATGTAGCTAGCTAGACCAATAAGTAAATTTGTCAATCCAGTAGAATACTCTGGTTACTGCTAATGTGACTCAAAGCATTAATGTTACTCTGTTACTATCAGACTAATTTAATACAAACATAAAATTATGACCATGTTAGGCTGATAATGTGCCAAATCAAACATGTTAGCTTTAGATACTAACATGTGCAAAAGAACAGCATATCTGAATGAAATTTGAGCCCTTTGGCTGCTTCTAATGCTTTTACTCTCAAAAAGCCAAACTGATGTTAACCCTGGTTTTTGTTCTTCCTTTATCACACCCTCTCTGTGCAAAAGTACAGAGCCTTTTTTTTGCACTGGCAGCTACTGCTTCACACTTTTACCTGCAGAGAACTCTTCCATGACTGGTTGTTCAAAATGACCACTTGTTGGTCAAAAAATGCTTCTTCTAAACTTTGTTCAGTGGCAGTCATGAGTAATTTTTGAAACGTACTTTTACCAAACAGGGTAGAGAAGCTGAAATAACAGTGTCGTGGAGGGTTTGTAAAGCGGAGAGGCACCCTGTTCTGTTTTCACCTAATTTATCAGACAATGTGTACAATATAACACACAAAAAAAAAAATGTCTTAGCTTAAAGCATAACACGACAAAGCTATGTAGCAGCACTTCAGTTTTGCATATAGATGGCAGGTAAATCAGCTCTTAAATTGCTCGCTTGACTCCTGTACAGTGGCCCTCAATTTGCTTGCTGTAAGTCGACAATATATACTGTACATATGAGTAAAAAACATAAATAAAAACAGAAAGAACTAGAAATAGGGTAAGTGTGGAGGAAAAATTCCAGATGATTGTTGTATTTTTACAAATTGCAGTTTGTGGACAGTTGATATACAAGTCCCTACAACAGCTATGGCAAAATTAAAGAGACTACTTCCAGACTGACCGCTTTCACTCAAACATATACTTTTGAAGAGGATTTCTGGTAAAATGTGTTTTGCATCACTCCTGTGGACAAAATCATGGGTCTAAGAGACAGTCTCCACAGGCAACAGGTGAGAATATATTAAGTAAGTACAGTGGGTGGTGATTACCATGTCAACACCGTAACCACAGGAAATTACTCTCAGGCCTAGAGCAGATTAAAAACATGATCAGATTCATGCAAACAGACACGTACACACTCTGCTATTCCCATGTGTCTCCTAATGTTTCCCACTCTTCTTCTTTATCCCCATCAATTGCTTCTTCCTGCCTGGCGTGGCTGTGTTGAGGTGCAGTAGAGCCAACTGGATGTGTTGCTGGCTTGGAGAGTGATAAATGTTCAGCTGTTGCCTGGATCGTTTAGGCTACTCTATCTGAGTCAGAGTGCTATAGTTGATTTTTGTTGACATTTGTGATTTGCCATAGCTTGAAGTGTTTTGTGACATTTTGTAAATGGTCACTGTAGAGCTGTTGAAAACAATCCTAAATTAATTAGCTCCGTCTTCTTCTTTGCTGTGCCCCTGCTCTCAAATCCTATGCAAACTGTACAAATCTGCCGTTTAGACATCTCATCCTGTACTATGTTGTTTCTGCCCTGCACTGCAGCATGCACCCACTGTAGGCTACATCAAACACCTACTGCATTACCCTCAAAACGAGCAGTTACTGCACAGTTGAACATCTGAGCGTGCGACTTGCATCGGCCAATGAGGAATTCTAACTGTGGTTTCTGCAAATAACCAGAAACTGTTGGCCGCCAACACTTACACACTTACACACCTTGATCAGCAGGAGAACCACTGATGTCCCTTGCTGTGCCTTCACATGAATGTGAATGTGCTTATGAATGTGATAAGCTGAGAAAGAAAGATGAGCAGTAGTAACAGATCTGACAGTAGGTTCACACTGTGCAGATAAAAGACACACACAGTGCTCCCATCTCAGTGTTCCTCACTGTGGACGGGAAAGCTGCTGCGAGCAGAAAAGAACTAAGCAGTCGTGGGAGTCCACTATTCCTTTTTCAGACGCTGCCTCTCCTTTAGCCCTCAGCTAGGCAGGAACTCATTGATAGTTGACCTTTTTGGAAAGGTGGAGATGATTGTAATGTTATTCCTCTTCAGGAAAATCACAGCTCACCTTCCATCGAAAAAAGCCTCCTTGAGCCCGAGGCGATGGGGTGATGAAAAGAAAAGCTTTCACTGTATCCACAAGCTGCTCTATACGCTTTAAAATAACTGCTCTTTAGGGTATGATTCATGCTTAACTGAAACTTTAGTGTCCTCAAACCCCCACCTCCATTGATTTTACATTTATACCTAGCAAAAACTGTTCGATATTGCTGCCGTCATTGCTTTATGGTACTCATTTTAGTGGTTTGACCAGAGGCAGAGCTTTAAATTCCTCATTCTGCACCTTCAGAGGTGTACATTTTTAGCTCATGATATTATTATTTGAAATAGAAATTTAAAAAAGTTGGTTGTGGATTGTCAGATTTGAGGTACATGAGGTAAGACCCATTTAACCCTTTGAATGGAAAGATGTCTAAAGCCTTTAATAGATCATTTGTCAGCGGGTGGTTTTGTCACATGTAACCACAAGGGGGCACTGCTTGGACACAGTTCATCAAGTAATAAACCCAGACATACCAGCCACATCTGCTCACACACATGAATTCCATTACCAGGAGATGGTACTTCATTTCTAATCTAGAGCATGAAAAATGTGCTGTTTAACTTTACATTTTATTTAGATACATCAACTACTGGAAAACTACACAAGCAAGCATCCTTAATGTCTCTTGTGAGGCGGAAGAGTGTGCCAACACAGCGTGCTTTTGATGTGCTGGCACATGACATGCATTCTGATTTCACATGAGTAGCTCCCTTCATGCTGCTGGAGGATTGTTGTCATTTCCTGTGAAGTGGAGGTAGTAATTTATGAAAGGGAGAAAGATAAGAGAGATAGGGACCAAATATAGAGAAGACAGAGATCAGGAAGGCAACAAAGAGAACTGAAACATAGAAAGCATAAAAAAAGGTGATTACATTTTACCTGATACTTAGGATATCCTTTTAAAAATGGAGAGGCTGCCCATGAAATGCAACCATATACAAAGACAATAAAGATAGAACCATAATGTGACACAAAAATTGCTGTCCTCCCTTTTTTTTACAGCCTCTGGAGAATCTTCCATCTCTTAGAAACTTCTGCTGTCCATCCCACACAGGCATCAAGCAAAACAGGTATGTCAGATCTGCCAAGAGATTGCCAGGCTTGGCAGTGACAAGAGTCATCTACAAACAAACAAAAAAAAAAGAAAAAAAGATGGACGCACACACACTTTTTGCCTAATATGACATGAGTCTCCTTTCTTTTCCTTGTCATTCCTTTTTGTGCGCGAGCATCTCAACAAGAAGAATCTCTTCTGTTTAACTAAAATTCCAGAAGGTCCATTCACTCTGTGTGCTCCTGAGGAGAGATACAGGCATTTACACATCACCATTTTTTCCTTTGCTTTCAACAAAAACTTTGTTCCTCAGTTATGCAGACGTATTTAAAGTTAGAAAATGAAGTTTTGTAAAAAAAATCTCTCTCAAAAGACTTCTCTATCCATACTCTATCTATACGGAATTTTAAAAATGCATGCAAATTTTCAAAAATTATTATATACAATATTATATTATATTATACAAACACTATTCTTAATGTAAAGATTGAGTTTTAAACACTGTTTTTATGTCAGTGTTTTCTCAAGATGTTTTATTTTATGTTGTTACAATGACATTTTTACAAACATCAAAGACTCAGAGCAGAGCAAGCAAAGTGACCTTGCTACACTTAAAGAAGAGGTTAAAGACTAGTGTGCTTATTTCTCCATTCAACTTTGAACATTTGATTTTCAGTGGCAACTTTTCTGAGATTTGAACAAGTCATCTGTTTCTCTCATTCACATGAAGTATGTCTAGTGGAACTTTGTGCAAAAGCCATATCACCGTGAGCAGGAAGCACCACCAGAGCCAGATGTGGTTTTTCAGGGATCTTCATTTGGCAACTCCACAAGTCAGTAGCCCCCAGAATGGTACATGCATGACCACAGCCCTGATGCTTATGCCAAGAGGCCATGCACGGACAAGAACGAGTGACTGCCTCTTGAGGATGGCAGGGACAGAGATGCAGAAGAGGAGCACAGGGCTGAAAGCCATTCCAAAGGAAACTGCCTCTTAAGTGCCTGCAGAAGCCCATAGAAGCTCTGGCTCATTAAGGTTGACCCATCCAAGCACCAAGACTACTAGGTATAGGTCAAGAATGGCAAACACAAGCTCACCCAGTGAGATCCAGAGGCCTTATTACAGAACTAATACAGAACAGTGTGTGATTTTTTTTCCCCTAATTTGGTACTAAAGAAGCAAATCTCATCTCATCTTACTCCATCCTGTCTTATCTCAGGTTAGGAAATCCTAAATATTCAATACAACATCTGTTATCAAATTTTAGGTCTGTTACCTAGCAACCAACACTATTTTCTCATCTCGCCAAACTATTTTGTAACCCATTAGACATTCTCAATGAAACATACAAGCAGCCAAATTACTGCTGTTGTGTGATACAGCTGGCTAAAATATTTTTCCTATCCTACCCACTTCTTTTTAACAATCTCGTTTTACAATAAACAAAGAGCATTTGTCAGTTGCACCACAACTGGGACAATCCCATGTCACGGTGTCGGCCATGCTGGCTGTAGGTGCTTGGCTGACTGCAGGAGTTTGGGGTAATCTGGGTCCACAAACCAACAACAAACAAACCATTGTTGTTGCCATAAACCTCTTCCACTTGTTGGCATTTCATTGGTTGTTTCAGTGAAATAACAAAGCAGCCATATGCTACAGACTAAACAAGCTAACAGTATGTGTTGGAAAAGTGAAAGTTAGTGAGTTTCTTTAGGATTCTGGGAAGTTAGGAAACTAACGCAACTAACTAATGCATTTTTCCTATTGTAAGGTTTAGTAGAGGATTTGTGTTAATTCATACATTTTGCTAATTTACTAAAAACAAAATGTGCTTAAATAATTATAGCTAACTACTGACATATTTACCTTCACCCTGTTAATAATCAACATATTTACAAGTATAAGTATTTTCATCTGCAACTTTGAAAGCGTTAATAATCTGGGGAATGTACCTCATATACATCAGCCTATTGTAAGTACTGTTAGTTTCTAATTTGTTCATAGTGTCACACTTGGATCAGAAGAAGTGTTGTCATTACAGAAGAGAATTTATCAGTCAACATCCTGTTCTTTATTCTCATCAACCACCACATCCCATACCATAACTTAGAAAGTATCCTGACTTTCTAAGTAGCATAGGAACTGTTAATCTGTAATGCATTTTCAGTGTATTCCAGGATGGCCTTTACCTTTTTCTGTGTGCGTCTCTGCACCACAGCCTCCAGTGAGTCCAGCATAAAGGACTGCAGAATAAAACAGCACACTTGCTACCATAGTTTGGGAAAACATGCTGCATCGTCCTGCAGATGTCTAAGGACCTAGGCCGCCTTAGGAGGAAAAGTTGCCTCTGCCCTTTTTATATTGTACATCTGTACTGTGACCAGTATATATAGTATTATCCAGGTGCACGCCTAGATATTTGTAGGCTGGCACCATTTCAGTGTCCTCCCCACAGATGTTGACTGGATAAGGAGTGGGATTAGACCTTTGAAAATCCACTACCATGTCCTTGGTTTTAGAGGTGTTCAGTAGGAGGCAGTTTTTGTGACTCCAGCCACTGAAAGATTTTATCAGACCCCTGTACTTCTCTTCCTGTCCATTCCTGATACATGCAACAGTATCATCAGAATACCTCAGAATGCGGCAACACTCAGAATTGTACATGAAGTCTGCTGTGTACAGTGTGTACAGGAATGGAGCCAAAACAGTCCCCTCTGGAGACCATGTGCTGCTCAGAACTCTAACAGAGATGCAGTTTCCCAGCCTGAAGAACTGTGGCCTTTTTGTCAGGTAATCTGTGATCCAGGAAACAAAGGAGCGGTCTACCCCCATCCCTTTGAGCTTGTCTCTGAGGATGATTAGTTGGATGGTACTGAATGCACTTGAAAAATCAAAGAACATAATCCTCACATAACTTGCAGGTTCTTCCAGATGAGAAAAAATACAGTGAAGCATCATGCACACTAATGTGTTCTCTG
Source organism: Mastacembelus armatus (assembly GCF_900324485.2). Lineage (NCBI taxonomy): Eukaryota > Metazoa > Chordata > Actinopteri > Synbranchiformes > Mastacembelidae > Mastacembelus > Mastacembelus armatus. Next base: position 14,241,157 of record NC_046633.1, on the reverse strand, counting down.
TAAGCAAACTCTAGGGGATCTATTGTGTGTTTAACCTCAAGTCTTAGTAAGCGGAGAATCATCCCCTCCAGGGGGGTGATATGATATGGGATGTGAGAGCAACTGGCCTGTAGTCATTTAGTTCAGCTGGACACTTTACTTTAGGTACAAGAACAATACAAAATGCTTTTCACATAACTGGGACCATTCCCAATTGTAGACTCAGGTTGAAGACCCTCTGTAGTGGCTTGCACTGTTAATGGATGATGATGATGGTAGGAAAGGTTTGTATCTCCGTCTCCTAGCCTTTAGTTTAGCACCAGCCTGGCATCCACAGAGAGACCGCTTCAGCTCAGCTAGAATAGGGTGATATACTCCAGATTTACTCTGTTGTAGTAAAAGGAGGTCATCTCCTGTGTAGATTCTTATCTCTACAGTAATATCCATATGTGATTAAATGAAATAAAACAGTAGTTGTCAAAAATATGTCAAAAAAGAGTGAAAATTTCAGAAGCAAGAGTCAGGCAAGGTCTGGTTAATCAGTCGTCTGAGTGACTAGGCTGTGTCCTTACCTGAGTACACTGTGTGCCATCTGATGTTGTGATGGATGAGATAAAAACATGCTGCCACATTAATAGGTCTCCCTGAGGTGATGGATGGGAGCCCAGGATCTGACGGGGAGGTCAACAATCACGATCCACTGCACAGCGACCAAAGGGAGAACACGAAATGCCCATTTCTCATGACAACCCAGATGCTCATGCTTTCTGACACTGTATGCACTTAGCAATGCTCAGTGGCCTCTCTGTTGCTTTCAAAGACATAATCACTTGCTTGTTTTTTGCTGTTTCTCACTTTCTTTCTCCCCTCATGTTGATCTGTCTCCCTGTCATACTTTAGATCTTTTTGTTTTCATCCAGGTTTACTTTTGCTCCTTGACTGTTTTTACTACCTCTCACTTTTTTACTTTTCCAAGAGATTTGTGGCTTTCGATAGTGTCCTTCCTTTTACCATGTCTCTCCCTTTTTGTTTTGTTTGTGTTATGTATACTCTCATCATTTTGTGTTAGACATAAAAATAATAGCCTTCTTTTCACCACAGTAAGCTTTCTTTCAGACTTCATAGCCCACATCCTGCTACTAAATTAAATGGCATACTGCCACACTCTTCGTCATGCAAGAAAAATAGTAGTTATCAAAATGTCACAAAGCAAATTGTTTTGACTACAATACGTACGCCCTGTCACCCTCCCCGGCAAGCCTCGTGAACTCCCAAAAGTAAAGCTGCTGCTGACAGAGAAGCAGGCCCAGGAGACATGTTGAATAAGCTATGAGCCTCACCACAGGCTACTGAAGTTACTGGGGTGCGGTATACAAGCCTGTCACTTCCATTTACCTCTTCCTGTTTGAGCCCATATGAAGACTCCCATCTTTCATTGTAAAGGTCACACATCTTGCAACTTCATGATGTGACTGCCACACTACGACACTATGTACTAAATGTACCTGGAATGTTATTTCACGCACTACATCATATGTCAAATTTCATATTGTCCAGCTGTTTGGCATTAAATATGTTTACCAGGAACACATATATAATTTATTTACATGCACTAAAGCATTTAAAATGTGTTTTCTGTAGTTCTGTGGATCATTCTATATTGCTGATTCAAGTCACCCTTTCCGAATAAAAAATAAAAACGTAATAAACCAAAACAAAAACGACACTACACGAATATGTGTGTTTCCAGAAAACAGTTCCCCTGTCTAACAAGGTTGCAGACCACTGAATCAAAGCTCACATCTCAGATTTTTCCCAGTTACTGTATTTAAATCTAGTGCTGTGCTTCTAGGTGATTTCCAACAAATTCCATTAGACCTTTGTAGACAGGGTTAGAAATGGAGGAGTCTAACACACAAGAAATAACATTAAGCTTGCTGCCCTGAGAAAATGCTTACCACTAATTTGTTTTGTGTTGCCAGAAAATAGCTAGGTTTCTACTAGATAGTACTTATACCTATAAGTGCACATTTGAAATTAAAATTTAATTTAAATTAATTTAAAAAGTCAGACTTGGAGTTTGAGTTAGGGTGGCCAGAGGTGTTCAAGCCACCCATTGATGTCTCCCTGCTTATGTGAGTCAGGCTGATTAAACTAAGACCTAAAGAGCAACACTGGACTGTGAACCAGTTCTAGCATAGTGGCCAAACAGTGTTACTATAGCTTCGGTATTCACCATGTAATGCACACTGGTCTAAAAAGCTTTTTTTCCCATAGAGAAGCATTGGAAAAGGAGCAGCTGTGAAACACTGAATACATTTTTTGTGAGCATCATAAACTCCATGAAATTACTCTATTATCTGAATTTGGCCTATTGCATTAAATATTATTTGGAAAGTCCAGAAGAGCAATAGTTTTAAAAATTTTAGTCATGTATGTGGAGATAATGGAAAATATCAGTTGTCAAGTAGTACATGAACATGCTTCTGGTGTACTACTCCTCTCATGTCAAAGCTTTAAGTTAGTATAAGCTGATAGAAAGCATACTTATAGCCGAGTCACAGGCCAGCAAACTGAAGAATTCCTGTGTTACCTTGATTTTCAGAACTGGCTTATTGTGGCTTTAATGATGTGACTAAGATGCTTGGTTAACCAAATACCAACGTCAAAGCAAAAATGGGTTAACATGCTTAATAATAAAGTGAAACAAAAAAAAATGTAAAAGAATAACAGTTCACTGATCAGGTTATGTTACTATGGTTACCCAATGAAGCCCTATGAAAATTGCTGTGATGTTCTGTGGATGATCGTTAATAATGAGGAGGTCTTCTGGAAAGATGCATTGTGAGATTTTGAATTTTATTTTGAACATTTTTGTCAGTTGAGGGCATACTTGGGGAAGAGGCGAAAATCTCAAAAAGAGCCAAATATCTTAAAACATGGACACATAAAAGCAAAAAACCAAACCTCTGGTGTTAAGTGAAAAAAATATGTTTTCATGTTATCTGGGTTAACCACCCTCTGAAACCGAATGTTGTTTTGTTTTATGTACTTCAAGCATGCAGTGGAAAAGTGAGCTGCTCCTTGATTTCCCCTAATACAGAAACATACAGCAAACATTCATATGGCTGCTGTAGAAGTACTTACCAATGGCCTACTTTTTATTGACAAGACACTAGTCAGAGTCCAAAAATGGTTTATAAGAGGCTCTGACAGGCAGACTTTGATCTGAAGTATTTGCCTCTTTTAAAACACAGCTCTTTAAAGTCCCAGCCATCTCTCTTCTTCTTGAAAAAAGGGCTTTAATTGCTCTTCAAGGCTCTCGATGTGAGATGCAAGGGAAAGGAGAGCACTCTGGACACAGATCATCATGTGCTAAATATTGTATCAGTGTTGTTTATAAGGAGATGAGTGGCCATTCATATTTGATTGGCTTGGGCAGCAATGCTCTACAGTCTGGCTTGATAAGAGACTCGTGATTGTATGAGCAGCTTTAACATAGATGAGAGAAGAGTGCTATCCTGTCCATAAATACAGATCTAAATTACTTACTTTTTAGTGGTGTCTAACAGAGTCAAACTGATAACATGAGTTTTTACTGATACAATTTTTAACATAAGTACAGCTGAAATTTTGGACAGGGCTCCATTAACTTTGGTTATGATAAAACTATGACTAAAATGCATTGAGACATGAAAAATAAACTCTTCAGTTCTCAGTTGTGGAGTAACAGTGTAACAGGCACATTGTTTCTGAATGACCTCAGACACATCTTTCTGTAGGGACTGAGAGTAGTGACTCAACATGTGGCGACAGTAACAGCTTATTTCCAGTCACCTGTGGGTACTGAAGCTAATTTGATGTATTCAGCTTTATGCTGTCACCAGATTTGATAGTCTAGTGATTAATGATTAATGTGTAGGTTGATTTTATGCTGTTATATGCCACCTTTTTTGCCTGACTTTAATCTAAAGAAGTAGAATACTTGTGTTAACACCAATTAAAAATAGATGGTGTTAGTATATTTTTATATTACATACGTGTGTGACAGCCTTTCACCCGAGAGAGAGCTGGGATAGGCTCCAGCAGATCCCCATGACCCTGGCTTTCAGGAAAAAGCGGGTACAGAAGATGGATGGATGGATGGATGGATATGTGTGTGACATTCGACATTTCTGCATTTGACCATTCTTCTGCAAAGCATCATGACATCACATAGAATGCTCTTGAAACAAGACAGAGATCTGAAACAGTAGAGCTGCATCTATGGTTTACGCAGGACAAGAATTTCCAAAAAGCAGAATAAGACCACTGCTGCTGTTGCTGTGGAACATTCCTGTCAAGGAGTAAATTATTTAAAGCTTTTGTTTTAAGAATCAGGCAAGGTTGAGCTCCATTCCAGGAACATTGTCAATCACAAGAACAAATCAGATTCTCTTTCATATTTTTTTTTTCTGTTATTGCCTAAATTTACTGGCATGCAGAAAATTACCCATATGGCTGAAAACCTCCATCTGGCACCAAAGTAGCACAAGTCACTAAGAATGAACAAAGTTCCATAAGCTTTCAGAAGACTGCAGCAGAATGGTGCTGCAAACTCAAAGTCATTTTGTTTGATTTTATAAAATGTTGAAATCAAGAACTGTACCTATAGTTTGGTTAATGTGACCTGTCCAGGGTGTACCCCTGCCTTCCACCCAAAGAGAGCTTGGATAGGCTCCAGCAGATCCCTGTGACCCTGGTTAAGGAATAAGCGGGTATAGACAATGAATGGATGGATGGTTTGGTTAATGTGAATTTAAATGTTTGTCTTTGTTCATTTTATGACAGAGGTTTTAGTAATTAGAATTTATGTTAGACTTGACATATATCACATGCAGTAACTGCTAAGAATGGATTCTGGGATTTAAGGATTGAGTTTACTATTAGTAACTACTGCACAGACACACACACACATGCACAAATGTATATGAACATAAATGACAATAAAACTGAAGCCACTCACCAGTACTGTATATATATATATATATATATATATATAAAATTTCCCGTCTCACCCCTATGGGTGGTGTGTGTGTCTTCCTCAATCTCGGGTCCTCTACCAGAGGCCTGGGAGTTTGAGGGTTCTTCACAGTATCTTAGCTGTTCCTAGCACTGCGCTCTTCTGGACTGAGATCTCTGATGTTGTTCCTGGGATCTGTTGGAGCCACTCTCCCAGTTTGGGGGTCACACCCCCGAGGGTGCCGATTACCACGGGGACCACTGTTGCCTTCACCTTCCACATCCTTTCTAGCTCTTCTTTAAGCCCTTGGTATTTCTCCAGCTTCTCATGTTCCTTCTTCCTGATGTTGCTATCACTTGCAATTGCTACATCTACCACTACGGCTTTCTTCTGCTGTTTGTCCACCACTACTATGTCCGGTTGGTTAGCCATCACCTGTTTGTCGGTCTGTATCTGGAAGTCCCACAGGATCTTAGCTCGGTCATTCTCCCTCACCTTTGGAGGCGTGCCCCATTTTGATCTTGGGACCTCCAGTCCATACTGGGCACAGATGTTCCTGTACACTATGCCGGCCACTTGGTTATGGCGTTCCATGTACGCTCTGCCTGGTAGCATCTTACAACCTGCTGTTATGTGCTGGATTATCTCAGGGGCATCTTTGCACAGCCTGCACCTGGGGTCCTGCCTGGTGCGGTAGACCCCGGCCTCTATCGATCTTGTGCTCAGAGCCTGTTCTTGTGCTGCTACGATCAGTGCCTCTGTGTATATATATATATATATATATATATATGTATAGGCAGAAAACAGTAAGCAGGGAAGCAACATGATTTAAATACTGCTATTTATCATCACTTGCTCCTGGCTATACGCTGGCATTTTGTCTCTTTAGCCATGTTCATCTCACAGGTTTAAGATCTTTCTGTCAGCTGGAAACATGGCTTCTGCAAACATGGAACAAAAAGACAACTAACCATCCAGATGGTAATCACAGTAGAGTGTAGACCCCACATCTATTTACTGCCATCTTTACCCCACCCGCCCCCGTCACTGGAAGATGTCATGGTTCTGCACCCCAGTCCCTCTAAAAGAGTGTAAAACTGTTTCAAATAGTTGCAGCCTGCAGACAGGCTTTATACTGGTGCATTGTAGCAGAAGACAGCTTCACAACCCTGAGCCTTGTAAATAAATCTCTCATCACTCTCATGTGCTGTTCTGTAGTCTCTAATAGACAGTATGGAGTTGACAAAGTACACCATTATTTAGTTATTACATTAGAACTAGTGTTACTGCAGCTCATTATCTAGTCCTGCTCCTTTTGTGTCATTGTGTTATAGTGTAGCACAAAGCAAAAAAAAAAAAAACATGACCAGTTACTGTTTTTAAAGCTGAGGCTGTGCTTGTCTTTATAGCCTTCAATTAAAAAAAAAAAAAAAACAGATATTATGCTTTCCCTATTTTTAACCAAGTATAACTCAGAATTAGGAGTTTTATCACTTCCACATCACTTGCAAGGATTTTTATTTCAGCGCTGTAATTTTTTTTTTGCACCAGTTCTGCAGATGTGGTATCAAAAGTCAATGTTCTTCTCAGCTTCTTGCCAAACTCTCCCTCTGTGTTCATAGTCATCCTTCTGCCGACTTCACTTTGCATTACAGTGCAAACTTATAGTTGTTTTTTAAGCTGCCTCTTTTATCTATGAAAAAAATATACAATTCTACATTTCAATTTAAACTTTTAAAAGTATTGAGAATATTCGCATGTTGGCCTTTTGAACAATGTCTTGCTCAGGGTGGTGAATAACATCTATATCCCTAAGCTGGCAGAGTGAATGCTATCATAAAGTGCCACAGAGGATTTCAAAACCATCCTCATAGTAAAGGTTTTCTGACTGTGTCTCTGTCTGACTAGCTCCCTGAGTCACTGAAACACTTTCATGAATATTTCCCTTTTTTTTTGCTGAAAAATCTGCCACCAGTGCACAAAAAACTGCTCAATAAATCAATCTGAAACTGTAGCTGGGCCAATCAACATAGTTAAAACAATAAAATTCTATTTGGCCATTGCAGTACAGCTATTGATTTTAATCCAGTGTTCCTCTTTTAATCAATCATCTTTCAGCAGCATTAATTCCTGTTTCTTCATTGCCTGAGGCGGTCACCTGTGAGGTGAAAGGAAATAGTTGTTCAACCCTTTCCTTTTTCCAAAGCAGCTGAACAATAACAAGTATTTCATAAGTAAGATTGATCTTCTTTGAACAAGAAAAAAAGACACATAACTAACTTGTTTGCTTGAGCTGAACCCTAGAAAATATTAAAAATTGATTTTTCATCTCACTTGGTATCCTAGACAGCAGCTACTTTTAAGAGAGCATTGTTGGATTTAAGTGCAGACTTTGGTCATGAGTTAGGGCATTACGGTGGAAACACTCACAGTCTGTCCTCTCCTGGGTTAATGTTACTTGGGAGTGTTTTTCACTAACGAGAAAGGGGGAACCATTCTACGATTGCTTCAGTCATAAATCCCTCTTGAATAAAATCATTTGATTCTGTGCATGTTATCTTGGACTGGGGTGAAGTGAGCCTTGGCACTCCTTGATTGGATTAGCAGACCCATGCACACGGAGAGGTATAATACAACTCAGAAATCTAATTTGATTTGGACAGGATCGAGGAATGTAATTTGATGTTTCTTATCTTTCTTTGTGCTCAACAAAAGGGGAGGTAAGAAAAAAAAAAAAAAAAAAAACAGAACAGAGTAGCCCATGTGAAAGCTGTATTGATCTAATACAAATTGAAATTGGCCTAGGCTGTTAACAGTGCCCTTAACACTCATCTCTGGTCGCCTGACAGCAATGGGAGCTGTTTACCAGTTTACATTGATGTTTGTGACCGCTTAATTTTTTTTTTTTTTAATAGCCATCCTTTGTCTCTAATGAGTCCTAAAAACCACCACTTTGTCTCTCTGACACATTCATATGTGCAACGGCACATGGCTGACACTTACCTACAAAAGAAAGTCATATTCAAGTACAAATAAAAAGGTCACTGAGCACAAGCATTGAGAAGATCATGAATATCTGTAGCAAAAACACCATTCATGTGTTCAGATAAGGACTGTGTCCTTTGCTATCCACTGCTAAGGTGTAATTGATTAGTCAGTCACTCAGTCGGTTACTACCACTGCTTTTATTGATTTTTTAGTGGAATCACTGGATGTGGATGTACTATTTGATCAGTCAACAAATTTCTGTTGTGTAACTTAACGCTTTGGAGCAAGCTTTAAGTAAAACACTGAAAAAATGAATTACTGTACAGTTTATTTACACGTTTGGCAATTTCATAAGATGTTTTTAATACTTGAATATTTTTGAATAAATTTTATTGTAATATGTGTTCAAAGCAGAATTTTTTTTTTTCATTTTCTGATATTGATTTCAGATTTTATCTAAACCTAACCATCATATGAATGGATGGATGACCTGGTTGTCTGATAGTTAAATGATTACTCCGCTGATTAAACATTGCATTCCTAATATGATTTGTGATGGACAGTTTAAAAAAAGGGATCCAAATCAATGTAACATTGATTATTATTTCATCTATTATTTTTCCTTGTCAAAACCTGGCGTCTACATTACATACAGAGACTTTGATGTGCAAAATCGGAGCAGTCCCCATTTAAAACTCATACCATATAACTGTAACCTCCTTAGTTCGATTCTGACATGGAGACCTTTGGTGCATGTCGTATTATGCTCTACAGTTAATATAATGGTTGCCAGCAGCACAAGGTAAGATGTGCACAGAGACTAAACACAGGTGTAAAATCCTGGAAATAAATGTATCATTTCCACAAAGAAAAAAATGCTTTATTAAGCCAGAGTTTAACCTTTATGATGATACTGGAGGTCCATTAGTGAAAAGTTGTAAGGATAAGATGACAAAACGCATTTTAAAATCCATCACAGATATCCTGTAAATAGTTTTCATCTTTGATAATATTTTATATGTATACTAACACCACCTCCCCCGTACAAGATGCATGTTATCCTGTAAGCATAGCAGTGCTGTCAGCCCACTCATTCACTCACCTGCTCACTTATTCACACTCTCACCCACTTTTTAAATTGTGCATAATCTCTTGATAACATGGCAATTTCTTGTGATAATGTAGCCACTGCAGCTCCACTGTACACAGCGAAGGATGCAACTCAATGCCTTGTGCAGGTCATTTATATTGTGCAGCCAAGCTCATTAACTCAGAGCCTAATGTTTGTTTGTTTGAGATTGTTCCATTTGATCCCCATTAAAACGCTGTTCCAATCCAATTGGACCTTTCTGAGCTGCCAATGGGGGCTGCCAATATTAATGCACTGCAATGATTGTTAAGGAAAACAGAAAAAAAAAAGAAGTATCACTGTGAGAGGCTTTCATGTAACAAAATGCCATATCACAGGAACAGTTCTGATACAGTGTATATCAAAGTCTTTTTTGAGTCCCTTTTTGGTTTCATCATCTTTTTATATCATGTCTTTGATAATTTGAAAAGACGGCTGAGGCTCAACTTCAACTTTTCTTTGAGAGTGTCCTCTAGTGACAAGCACAGCAACCTTGTCACATTTTTTACAGCTTTTTGACCATGGGCTGTAATTATTTAATCAGAGCCCCAGTGTTCCCTGGCCTGACCCCACCTCATGCATCTCTCTCTGGCTACATGTGCAACAATATCTTTGCTTGGATCTTTACTTTTTCCTGAGTCTCACTGCCAGTCTGTCTGAATGACTGACCAATCGACCAACTTACTGACTGACAGACAGCCATTCTGCCCTTTTTTTTTTTGTCAAGGTTAAATTGTAGAGATAACAATAAGCTGAAAATCATGACCACATTTTGGCCCAAGTCATTACCAGTCTGGAGGCTGAAAAATGGTGCTGCCATGCAACCCCAAAAATCTACTAAATCGATTGGAGCCAGAGGCAAATTATCTGACTTGAGTCAAGCGTGTGAAAAATGTTTGACTGATGTCATTATTGCTTCCCTAAATGGGCCCTGCACTGTATGAACTGAGTACTTGTATTTATTAGCATTTGTCAAGAAACAGTGCTGAGAGTGTATGGCCATGTTAGAGGCTGCACTTCAGCTAAATGTGAGCATGTTGAAGGTAGACTGTAGATGGGATTTTTACCATTCTGACTGTTTTTGTTTATTGTGTTAACATTGTAACATTTATCAGTGAGGACAAAACTAGAAGTACATTTCAGGCTGATAGAAGTGTTAGTTTTGCAAACATTTAGATCTCAACCAAAGTACTGAACAAACTAAAAATTTGATCTGATAATGGTGCTACTGGGGCAGCATGGTGGCTGAGTGGTTAGCACTATTGCCTCACAGTTTTTTGCATGCTCTCCTTGTGCTTGCATGGGTTTTCTCCAGGTACTCTGGTTTCCTTCCACAGTCCAAGAACATGTATGTCAGGTTGATTGGTGACTCTAAATTGCCCATAGGAGTGAGTGTTAGTGTGTGAGGTTGTTTGTCTCTATGTGGCCCTGTGATGGACTGGTGGCCTGTCCAGAGTGTACCCCTGCCTTCCACCCAAAGAGAGCTGAGATACGCTTCAGTAGATCCCTGTGACCCTAAATAGGAATAAGCGCGTATAGATAATGGATGGATGGTGCTACTGTAGATGAATGTTCTTACAATTCATCCCAAAGGGAACAGCTTGTGGCACATGAGAGACTCACCAATGTCAGGAGGCTTCTGGGGGAGAGGATGAATTATATCTACAAGTTGTACAGTAGTACATCCATGTGGTGGCTGAATCCACAGCCACACAAAGGTTTAATTTGCACACACTCACTCACACACTATGAATTTAATTATATTCGTTTGCAGACAATTTATAACACTTATTTGTCAGTGTTTGCTGGTTTATTTGTGTCATTATTTGATTTCTCTCTGAATTAGAGTGGTGGTGGATTACTGTATTTTCCAGTCTATAAGTCGCGCTTTTTTTTACTCCTCTGGCTTGTAGTGTGACTTTTATAGCGAAGCAACTTATATGTATATATTCACAGTAATTTGATCGACTAGTCACTATTGGCACTCTTGACTCAATCGAATATTGCTTACACGCTAAACTCTAACTCCTAGTGTAACACGTGAAAATGCTGCGCAAAAGAAAGTGCAGGTAATGAAGCATATAGCTAAAACAGTTTGGAATGAATGTAGGCATTCAGACAACCTTAGAGTCGAGTACACTCTTACAGGACTTTTCTGCAACAAAATTCCATAATTGATTGTGTTATGATCCCCAAGCATCTTATAAAACAAATGTGGAGTTTGGAAATATAGTTCTATCTGATCAAAACAAGTCAATAAGGTATTAAGCAGTTTAGATGAAAAGCAGAGAAGCTTATCATGGACGGTCAATAACGTTTGCAATTTGGATGTATTACATCCTCCATGTTGATGTTCAAATCAATTCAATTCAGTTTTATTTGTTTAGCACCAAATCACAATATAATCATCTCATGGCACTTTACAAAAAACAAATCCGAACAAATCCTTTATGAGCAAGCATTTGGTGACAGTGGAGAGGAAAAACTCCCTTTAATGGAACAAACCTTCAGCAGCCACCTGCCTCAACCGGTTGGGGTGAGTGGATAGAGGAGAGAGAAAAGAACAACAACAATAAACAACAAATAGACACTGCAGCTTGGTGGGGCCAGTAACTGCACATCAGCAATATACAGCTCCAGGACCAGGGACACCTGCAGAAAGGTGATGGACTAGTTTTCTGAATTGTTTTGAGACACGTTGTTCCTCATGTTGGCAAATTGTGCAAGTGAAAGAAGGTAGTTCTAAAATTTGTTTTATGTGTGAATAAAAGCAGGGGTCACCAACCCTGGTCCTCTTCTCCGGTGTCCCCGTTGCCAAACCAAGATCCCAGTCTGTTACTGCCTCCTCCTGGCCACTCGACTCGCATGTCCCAGACCCAGACCCCTGCCATGGAGATCCCAGAGACTGTTGAGGTTCCTATTACAATGCACTAACGTATTTGAGATGCACCCCAAGGCCTACCCCACAGATAAGTTTAAAATCTTGTCTATTGTTGGACTACTTCGAGGCAGAACACTTACCTGGACTTACCATTCCACTCACCTGCACTGCTGATTTTACTGACTGCACACCCCATCTTTAGTTTTATTTTGGGTTAATTTCCTTTCTCATTAAAAATAAAACATTGGTTCAATTGGCTATTTGTGTGAATCTCCCTCCTTTGTCATGGTCGTATGGCCCGGTTTGTGACACTGCAGTACCTGGTGGACTGGGAGGATTATAGGTTGGAGGACCGCTCCTGGGTCTCACGCTCTACCATCCTTGACCCCACCGTGGTCCGTGACTTCCACAGGTGACACCCTGACAAACCAGGTGGTCGCAGAGAGGCGACTGTAGAGGGGAGTATTGTCATGAGGTGGCGGTACCTGCCTTCCCAGATCCCTCTGTCTCCTCCCCTCTTCCCTAGTGTGTCATGCATTTTCCCTGCAGGTGCGCCTCCAGGGACCAGATGCCCAATGATGACTTTTACCTGTTTCCAATCTACTACCACATCAATAAAAGCCTCGGTTCCCCTCAGGCCACATGGCCAGTTCGTCCGTTGATCCATGTGGTAGTGGTGGCTCACTCCATGTTTGTCCTGGATCTCGAAGGATTATATTACTCACCCACTTTGTCTCATCTCCTCAGGTTGTCTGGTCCAGTGATCACTTGCTACCTGCCTCGCTTCCTGGCATCCCTGAGTCTCATGCCAAGTCAAGTCTTCAGTTCCTTGCTACACTCGTGACCTGGAGTCCTCAGTTTTTCCTCGGTTTTCCTCCAGTGATTGTGAGTTTATTAATAAACTGTTCTTGAATCCATGAAATCTCATTTCTAATTCGTAACACTGATGTACAGCATTGATGTTACATTCATTTGCTCAGTAATAGTAATGATTAAACATCTTTTTACAACTGACTCACAATATCATCTCTTTACAATTTAACCCTCTGGGGTCTACATTTTTAAGGCCATTTCTAAAATAAGGCCATAAAACACATACAGAACATTGGTTCACAAGACTTTTGAATACTGCATCTTGTAGCCTAGAGTGTTTGTTTCAAAATTATGTGAAAATCATCTTTCACTCATTCACAGACTTTTAGACTTTTCTAAGGCCCTTTTTTTGTAGAAAGGACATATACAAGAAGGTGTGCCTGATCATGAATAATCACGTGATTCATCTGAGAAGACAAAGACCTGCATAATGAGTCTTTCAGTCAGGAATATGGCTGAGAGGGAATTACTCGTCAGGAATTATATCCTTCGCTGGAACTCCAATGTAAACGGTTGTCACCTGAGTCACTGTCTGGAACCATATGAAGTGCTTCTTCACCTGCGTAGCGTGCCATCATCCAAATGCGTAGAAAAAGTAAGTAAACTGTATGATGAAGCTTGACATTTTATACTATTTTCCGAGGGCATGCACATAATTACCTGGCTCACCTCAGATTATTTCCATATGAACAATGAGCTCAGTGCAAGGTGGGATCACATTAGCTATAATGAGGTGAGACAGGAGAACCCGTACCACTCCTTACTTTCATACGGATTAAATGACTTGAATTGTTTTGTTTAAAAGTAGACATTTCAAGCTTTCATATATTTCTCATGTCTTTGAGGCAAGTATTTGCTGAGATTCAGGTTGTTTTATTTATGTGTCTGTAAAGAGAGGTGACAGAGACAGAGAGCACACCCTGTCTGCTTTCTTAATTTTACACAAGCACAGAGTTTCGTTGTTATGAGTGTGTACGATCAAAACTGACAGAGATAATTTAGGTTATCTTAAAAAAGTGGAATTTAACCACAATTAACGTTTTTCCCTGAGCTACACTTGAGAAGAACCACATTGGCTCTTTCTGCCATTTTCGAATATAGTAACTTTTCTCCTGTGGCCTCATGTCAAAGTATGCATACTACTGCAGAAATAGTAGGACATCTGGGTGCTTCTCACATACTGTTATGCGTATGCTGCATACTATATAATAGGGAAGCATTCGATTTCGGACACAGCCAGTCAGGGTCGTTTGACCCACATTTCTGGGTTGGTTTCACTTCACACCTGGCCTGAAAAGGTTCGTTAGGTGAACAATGGAAGAGAGCAAAAATGAGGGTCGTTAGGCTCTAATGGTCGACTCTTGTGACCCCTCTGATCCACAAACTGGGTGTGGAGTGTGTCCTCACTGCAGGCCATGTGAAGAGTTTCTTAACTTCCAGGGAACAGGTGAAAGGGTAGCCTGGTAATTTAATATATTTTATGTCTGAGTATCCCAACCCTGTTAAGGGATGGTTTTTCTACTTGAACATGTGTTGCTTCTCTGACGGCCCTTCTTCTGCCCTCAGCTAAACGTAGCCATTTAGCCTTTGCAGCTAGCTAAACATAAAAAGGGATTCAGTAAACACTCGGAAGACTGTCGTATTCCACAGAGCTTTACTGAAGCATTGCTTTTAAATCTTTTTTTCCCTTTTATTTTTCTTCACTGAAACAATAGAAACAATAGAACTGAAACAATAGAAACACAATAAAGAACATTCAGACTCTACATAAACGCAAAAATGACACACTGCCATGTAAATCCCTAAATCCACAGCTGCAATATCAGCAATGGATAAACATAGCACACTTTAAGATAACAGGCAGAACTAACTACGCTAATTAAGCGACAGACTAACTACTTGGACAAGTACGACAACCACTTAGCAAAGTAAGTTATTAACACATAAGGTATTAACACAACAATAAGCCATTACACGGGAAACTCACAGATTATGCCACATCAAGGGCAACAGATGTAGAAATGGACCTCTTCATCTGAGAGCTTGCATGACAAAAACCTGTGCTACTTCGCTATATGACCACCAGGGAGCCTTAGTGCCATAAACACATTAGGAAGTGTTAACCCTTGAAATGCTACGGCAAGGTACCCAGGACGACAGGTCAGAGGGGGAATGTCATGAATGCCCATGATCTTCAGGCCCTCAGACAGCACTGAATTAAAAACAGGCATGATTCAGTGATGGACATCACTGCATGGGCTCAGGAATACTTCCAAAAAAATCACAGTTCGCCATGCCATCCAAAAATGCAAGTTGAACCTATATAATGCAAAGAAGAAGCCATATTTGAATATGATCCAGAAATGCCACCATTGTCTCTGGGCCAAAGTTGAAAACTGTTCTGTGATCAGATGAATCAAAGTTTTACATTCTTTTTGGCAACCATGGGCGCCGCGTCCTCTGGACTGAAGAGGAGAGGGACCTTCTGGCTATCAATGCTCAGTTCAAAAACCTGCATGTTTGATGGCACTAAGGCGCATTAGTGCCTATGGAATGGGCAGCTTGAACAAAGGTACCATCGATGCTGACAGACATATCCAGGTTTTAAAGCAGCATATGCTCCCATCTAGATGACATTTTTCAAGTAAGCCTTACATATTTCAGGACAATGCTAAACCACATTGTCCTGTCCAGGTGCTGAACTGGCCAATTTCAAAATTACCTTATTTTTTTTAATTATACATTTTCTCAAGTTCAACATTTGATAGATTTTCTATGTTCTACTGTGAATAAAATGTGGGTTTATGAGATTGGCAAATCTCATTTTACATTATATATATATAATGTAAAAAGAAATGTCATCATTAACAGAATATTATAAAACATGGAGGAGGCTAGGGAAGCTCGAGAGATTGGTGACTTACGTATGCTCCTGGAAAGAATGTCTAGTCATGTAATTGTTATAATAAATTCAGCAGTCTTGGATATGAGAACTGGGCGAACACAGATCTTCAAAAATGTGTATAAAAACCTAAGGCGCTGCCTTTTTTCATTAATGAGATTTGGCTACAATTTTCAAATTAAAATCAAGGTTTGTTAGAACACATTTATCACAGAAATTGCGCTTCATCAGAGTTTCAGATGTCAGTGTGGCCAAACATGAAAGTATAGGAATATAAAGAGTATAAGCAGTATAAACATTTCAAGGCCTACTTTTGAAAACACCAAGGCCATTCATAGACCTTGTTAAACACACAGTACCACAGAACTGTGAAGAATAATTGTGAAGAATAACTGTGAACTGTAACTGAAGAACTGTGAAGAATAATTTGAAAAATTATTCTTCATCACACTGTGGACCTGTATGATAAATCCTTTTAACAGCACACTTTTTCTAATTGCAATAGTCATGGCTTTTTGAAGTCAGTTTGTCATTCAGTCCACTAGCATCTGTCTACCACTTTGGTCCAGACTACAGGCATTCATGCCAGGAGGATGAATCCAAATGGCTTGAGTATTACACTAGCATGCCAAAATGTTTACCTCTCCTGTGAAATATTTTAACTTGTTAGACTGAGACTAATTTGGGGAAGACATTTATTGTTTGTCTAAATTTCCATCACGTCGTTGAGTGGTGCACAGTATTTGTGCTCAACTCAGTAATTGTGCAAATTATAACAATTGAGGGGAAACAACCTTTTCTTCAGGGTGTACACATCACCTGTACAAGTACAAAGCAGATTCATGCTTCAGTGAATTAAAGATTTACTTTATACTTACTTTTACCAACTATTAGTACACAGTTCTAAAGTTTACATACGTAGCAGTCAGGGGTGACTCCTACCTTTCTCTTGCTCATGTTGAACATTAAGCATGATTGCCTATGGAGCTAGCTATCAAAAAGATAACTGGAATACCAAGATTTCCAGGCAAAAATAAGCAGCTTGACAATATAAGAATGAGTGAATAGAAGACATTTGCATGAATTAGATGCAGTATAGCTAGATGGATATCTAACTACTTACACAGTCTACAGTCTAACAGACTAGGCCTAGCTGAGTTCCATACATCCTACAGCATCTACAGAGCATCTACAGATGGACTAACTTCAAACAACTCTAAATAATTAGTTTTTCATACAGGGAAAAACAGAAGTAGACAAATGCACTTAGCTTTTATTGTAACATTTAGGAAAATGTACAGAGGTCTGAATTTGTTAAATTAATCCAGACTTTACAAATAATTTAGGGTTGTTTTCAGGAGATATAGTTTCCAACTGCAACCAAAGGGGATTGCTGTTTGTATTTTTCAGAACCTTTAAGTTAATCATGCAATCATGCATATTTATTTTATTGTGATCATAAACTTTGTACTACAGTCCTTAGCTAGTCACTCCACCAGATCCTGTGGAAATAGATGGGTCTTAGGGATCTGTGTTTTAAAGCGTGACCTTAAAAATCTGCATTTAATATGATTAGTTCAGTCAAGATAAAAGGGGAGTTTGGGATCTTGGAGCCATGGCATCTGTATTTTTGGTGATCTTAATCTCACATGTGGGCTGGGGAGGATGTGAGAGATGCATTAACACTCTTTACTTGAAACAAGACAGCTCTCTGCCCTTGTCCTGAATGGTCAAATGAGGAATCTCCACGGCCAGTCAGTTATTAATTATAGTCTTTAAATCTAACAAATTTAGGGATAGGCTTAATTAAACAGATCCCTGTGACCCTAAATAGGAATAAGCAGGTATAGATAATGGATGGATGGATGTATGCATGCACAAATGTTAATCCTTTGTGTGCACATTACAGTGAAATTTTTTTTGCATGGTCCACTAAGAGAAATTCAGAAAGAAAAGGTGTACTTGTGTGTGTGACTGAGAGAGAAATCAGACAGCCAGACAGCCAAACAGGAAGGTGTGTAGGTCCAACAGTTCCCCGGCTGTGTGAACACACTGTGGGGCTCTCCAGCACCAGAGGTATGAACAGATGGATATGGTGGGGTGCACCGGAAGGGTTGAGCATAGTCCTGATGTTCACGGCTAGCCGACTCACCCTTCGGGGCTTACCATAGACAAGACCAGAGGAACCAAGGACACTGCAAAAAGAAAATATGTGTATTGCTTTTGTCTGTCTGGTGCTGATGCTTTCCTTTTGTGTTTCTTCATGTTTGTCATGTTTTAGCTGTTGAACAGCAGGCTATGATTATAAAAAGCAATTATAAGCTGTCTTGCTGAGCACATTATTGAAAATGCCTCTATCTAGCAAAATGTGTTCCAGTCCATATGTAATATGAGATAGTTTGTGAATTCCTCACAAATTAATTGTTCATTGTACATCCATCATTTATTGAAAGATAATGGAGAGCAGCAAGAAAACTGCCATCACTGGAAGAAAAAAAATATGTAAGGAATAAAAATTGATTCCATTAAAGGTTCACAGAAGTGCAGACAGTTGCACTAGTAATAATTAGTGAACCATGGCCTTACACTGGGTCCTGTGCTCTGACCCTGCCTATGATTCTCCATGTGGAGACTAGGCCCTGTGCCACTCATTACCAGTGCTTGCCACAGACAAAAAATAAATAAATAAAAATAATATATATATATATATATATATATTATACAAAGCACATAAAAACTGATCAAAGCCTACTTAAGGAGCAGTACAGTGCAAGAGAATTTAATTAGGTTTGTTAAAAACTGAGAGCATAAATAAAATTCAAAAGATAAATTTGACAGGTCATCTGTCAACACTGTATCTTTCCATTAACAGCAGCATTTTTGGAAAGCACTCTACAGAGAGACTAACCCAGACAGTTCTGCTTGTGTGAAGTATAGATAGAAATGCAATTCTTCATCCATGCTAGCAGCTGGAAAAGCAGTATGTAGACACAGCAGTGTTACATTTTGTAGTTTTAGCATGTTAACCTTTGCTAATTAGCATAATAAATATAAAGTGTGCCTGAGGATAGTGGGAATGTCATTAGTGTCATTGTTAACTGTTAAAAGTTCTTGATGAATTGAAAATTTAATCTGATGTTGGAATATGTTTCTGAAATCCAATGATAAGTGATCTATTAAAAGTCAGCAGATCAATGATAAGTGATCTATTAAAAGTCAGCAGATCACTTATCATTGCTTGGATTTGCAGTTCGGGCATCATCTGTACACACACCTTTGTGCCACTCCATTTGGTAGATGTTCAGAAACCTTTATGAACAATAATATTTATTTTATTTTAAGTAAAAAGCCAACTATGTGATGGTGGTACTACATTGTTCTTAATAATTTAGCATTAAAATGTATGAAAAATTATATATTGCCACGAAAAAAGCTAGAAAACATTGCGGAGGATAATTGGGGAACAATTATTAATTAGGTTCTAAGGAAAAATCTGCGAATGACTGAGGCCACGAAGTCACGGTTCTGAGTTCGCGGCCTAAGTCATTCGCAGATTTTTACACTGTATAGTATTCATAAATGTGTTGTCATCAGTGTGTAAACACTGGAAAATACCAACTCTTGTATTTTCATAATCTTAGAATGAGCCTGTTAAATCTACATTGAAAGCAGGTCTCCCTTCATGCAGGGGTGGTTGCATTCTACAGTCTCATGCTGGTAAATCTTTCACATTTTACACATTGCACCTTTAATGTCTACATAAACAAAGAGAGGCAGGTTTAGAATCAAAATGTAAAAGATGACCCTTACTGAGATGTTGGATTTCATTAACACTTAAGACTTGATTTTGAGTGTTAATGAAATCTCGAATTCTGCAGTCCCCGGTAGGCTCACTCAGGATGGGTTTATAGAGTATGGATACAGGCTGCTTTTACGGTTTTTGGCTTGTAGCAGACCATGTTTTTATTAATATGTACAGCACTGGCACCCTCAGCCCTATACAAGTTACAAGTCAGTCCTTCTTTGTGAAAAAGCAATGAACTTTGAGCTTCACACTGTCAATGAAAATCATTTGGTCCCCTGAATGCTGTCATACAATCTCTCTCAAACTTCGTCACATTCTTGTGTGTGTTGTTAACTTCACCGTAGCTTCTATGTCCACTCTTCAGCTTAACCCAGCATGCTTCAGGGTTCAGTCGTGCTCACACACATGCTGCACTATGAGCCATATGTAGCCAATAGCTATCGTTCACCCCCAGGGACTGCTGTTTGCACCCTCAGCAACTGATTAGCATGGTGGCTTCCTGTTGAGCTGTTATCTGTCCAGCCTCTCAGGAAGAGAGGACATAATAACATCAGGGAGGCTGACTTCAGGCACTTTAGTCACCAGCAAGCAGTATCTGAAGATCCTTCTTCATCACCCTTAAACCCACCTCACACTGAGGTTTCTGAATTAATGAGTATACAGCAAGTTGTATGAGAACACCTGCTGTTTGCCATGCAAATAGGTGGGCTACATCTTTCTAATCACAACTAGACATTTACACAACCAGTGCAATAAACAGAACAGAAAGGAAGTAAGTCACTTGCCTTGATTCTGTCAGGTAAGCTGAGAAAGTGATGGTTCATGAAACCTTTGAGACTTTTTCACAGTAGTATCATGGACACAGAAGCAACTGCACAGTGAGACTACAACTCCAGTAGCTTGAAGTATTTGGAACATAAATATCCTTTATAAAATTCAGCGTAGGCTCCTTACTTAAAGTCCAAAAGCAAAAAATGACATATGCCAAAACTGATTTAGATTTATAAAACCTATATCTTTACATGCGCAATGTTACCTTTATAAATCACAGACCACTTAGAACTGTACTCAATGCTGATCCACATATTAATGAGCATGACAGTCAGCTGTTCAAACAAACAAGTCAAAAAACAAATATTATTTCTCAGACTATGAGACAGAGACACTTGTAGGGGAGATGGAGTTGGAAAACGGCTTTGTTTTATGGCCATAACATCACGGTCACTGTTGCTGTTACTGTGTCAGTGGCATAACTTAAAAAAAAGTGATCCACTCTGAAATATATGCTTCAGCTTTCTACTCCTTTACCAACACCTTGAAAACCAAAGTTTAACAGAAAAACACACATTTCTTCATGGCGCTGTTGTGGCTGCATGACTGACAAAAAGTGATTGCTATGGACATTATTCAGAAATTCTCTCTCACACACCTATACACATAAAATGCTCTAAAGAACACATTTATGAAAACTCGATAAGAGCAGCCATTATCACAGTGACAAGTGTAGAGGAACATAAAACATATTGGAATGTAGGATTTACTTTGAAACCTTCTGCATGAGTAAGCCAATGGGCTAATGACACTGCACCTTAAACCAGTAGGCCATACACTATGAATAACCGATGCAGCCTAAATGTATTAACAAGTGACTTTCATATTTTTTAGGTTATTACAATATGTTGCTTGAAATTTGAAAATCAAAATCAGGTCTGGCAGATTATGCATATAAGCATGTCATAAGCATATAATTAACCATGTGGCACGTGACAATTAAACATCACCAGTAAAGCATGTCAACAATTTATTGAACTGAAAGCACACTCATCTTTTGTTTGATTAACCACAGCCTACAATGCAACTAGGTTGAAACCCTGAAATGTAGCATTTGTGAACAAAAAGAGAGCATCTTACATTTGAAATACACACAGTAATTGTGACGTCTTTTCAAGTGACTGTGCAAAACCTTGAAAACCTGGCCGTTTCAAATAACTCGTCGTGAGAACCGGCTTCAAGTTGATTGGGAGAAAGCAGCACTGCCATCAGACTGGCTGGGTGGATTCAGTTGGTGTTGGCAGTGAAGACAGTGGGGTGTCCTCTTCCTTAACTTTTTTTTTTTTTTTTTTTTAAATAATGCATTAAAGAACTCTGTTTGGCCATTTTTGTAGTGCCCCAGTTGAATCCCATAAGAGCCGACTAGCTAACTTCACATATGCAAATAATACTACTAGATAGATTAATCTACATGATAATGTAGATCTAACATATATCAAGTGAAATTAAATGTGTATGAGGGATCAGTATTTTTACAATTGTTCTTCACTTTTCTATGATCTGACTTCATTTTTCCACCTCACCATCTGTGTCGCCAAATTCCCCTTCACTCCAAAATGCACATACATGGGTCAGAGCCTGCATACAGATGTGCACATTCTCCTATCAAGTTTCTTTTTTATAGATCACAAACTCTGTGTGGGAAGTGACATAACTTTCAGGTCCTGTTTTATTGACTTTTAAATTGATTTTATTAACATTTATAAATGAGTCCGCAGATTTTAACCATCTTAGCTTAAGTGTTAGCATGCAAATTATTGTGCAATGCCAAGCCAAAATATCGAACCATTTAAAATTTTGACCTGATGGAGATCATAAGTTACTGTAAAAAAACTCATGACGATTGATTTAATATTTGGTGTCAAGCTGTCTAGAAACAGGAATACACTCCAGACTGTAGGTGTTTGGACAGTTTTTTTTTGTTCTTCAGGCTCTTTGCTTAAGCATATTGAATTTTCAGTAATAAATAACATGTTAAAGTCTCACGTTTAGGTGTGCATAAATACAGAAAGAAGTGTGGGAGATATATCCATTTTAAAGAAGATGCCAGAAATTTAGGGGTAATATTTTGTGGGAAATCTTTTGCAGTCAGTGCCAGCCTGACTTCAAAATGTTTCACTAAATGTTTTGTATCTTCCCTGCTGATGCTCTCCCAGGCCTTCACTGCAGCCACCTTCAGCCCATGCCTGTTGTGGGGTCTTCAGCAAGTGGAACACAGCTCAGTCAGTTTGAGGTCAAGTGACTGACTCGGCCAGTCGAGGAGAAATGATGAAATGTCCTCCCACCAGTTCTGATGCATTTGTCTGAATCTGAGCATACAGGATGCTCCTGTATACTTCTGCATTCATCTTGTTCCTTCTGTCTGCAGTGAAACCATCAATAAATGCCAGTGTGCCAGTTCCAGTGGCAGCCATACATATCCAAGCCATAGCAGAACCAGCACCATTTTTGACAGATGAGGTGTTATGTTTTGGTTTATGAGCTGTTCCTTTGTTTCTCCACACTTTCCACTTTCTATAGTTTTGACAGGGGTTGGTTTTTGTTACTTTAGGCAATGATCTTTGTTCCAGACCTTGTTGTATGTTTTTGTGAACTGCACTCTGGTGTCAGTGTTTGTGAAACTTAACGGACAGAATTTTGCATTTTGTTCTGAATCCTCTGATATTATAGTTATGACATCTTTTCTTGATCATTGACAAGAAAGCATGAATGTCTACATATTGGACAGTGCTGTAGACTTACCATGCAAATGACTTTCTATATACCCAGACAGTTATTCATTTCCTAGTCACGCGCACACACAGCTTTTTTGTGTTGATTTTTGCAAACTAGCCATCTTTGAAATCCCTGATCAATTTTTAATTTTTTGTGGCTCATTATTTATTGTATCTGCATGGCTACCTTTTTACTCGTCATATTGACAGACACCAGATCTCAACTGTCAATCAATTCTGAGCTACATTAAAACCACACCACAGGTGCCCAAGAAATATGTAGCATTAGTGTTCAAGTGTTTGTGTTTGTTCAGTGCTGCATTGAAAGGGTTGTATAACCAAACAATTCTTTCTATAGTGATCTAAGCAATCTTATAGTGGATATTGTTACTACTGAGTTTCCTCCAGAATAAATTCTGCAAGCCAAAAAAAAAAAAAAAAAAAAGATGTATAACAGACTAATGCAATGCAAAACCAAATCTAAGTGAAGTTTTTTAGATATGAGCACCATGTCACTCAAAACATGGCCCCAAAAAATGGTTTTGTTTCAAGTCTTTAGTCTTTAACCTCCTAAGACCCGAGCTTTGGTTTGGCTTGCATTTGGGGTTAGATGTACCCAATAAATAATGTGCTTATGTTTTGTTATTGCTTTTGTTTTTGTTTTTTTTGTAAAGCTCCAAAACTACTACTCCAAAATAGGAATGTCCTTTTTGTCTGTGGGAACAGTTGGATCACACTTAACCTTTGGCTACACTTAACCTGAAACAGAAAATGACACAAAATGAAGTTTTACAGTGCAGATAACAAAAAATATGATGTCCACGTATGTGGTCATAGGAGGTTAATGCACATTTTTAGATGCCAACAATTTAATTCAGATTTTAGTCCTGGAGAACAGTTTTGTCTAAGGCTTTTGTGGAAACTTTAGAGCAACCACTTTCTTTTGTTGTCATTAAAAATTGCTGCCCACTCTACAACCTTTTCTTAAGTTAATTTAAGAGACTTGTGTCAATATCCATTTGTATGCTTTCACTTGCTGATTTGGAGGCTGTTTCAATTATCAGTCAATCTGCAGACAATTATATGATCAATTATACATAAGGAAATAACAAAACCAAAGCACATTATGGACACCTAACCTTTTTTTATTCAACCAGGAATCAAAAACTCAAAGATATTGAGCTTAATATAAGATGTGACAAAGAACAGACTCTATAACTTAAGAAGCTGCAAGCTCAGGTAATCATGCTTGATAAATAACGCAAAACATTATTTGGGTGTCATATGATCATTTTTTTGTGTCGGCCACTTGAATAATTGTTCCAGCTATAGACACTATTTGTATTTTCTTGTTTTTAGAATTTTATTTTGTTTACAATGCAGAAGTCAGAGCCGCTGTACAACAACAAAACAATTTGACATACTGTAGTCGGGGCATGTTTTTCATGGCCAGGAGCAATACATGTTTATATATTGTCACATCTGAGATCACATGGCTATAAAGTTTACTCAGTAAAGAGCAGTAACTAACCACCATCATTTTCCATCATCAACCAACAGCTGTAGTGCCGCCCAGCAGTAATTTTCCTACCAATTAAATTTTTTGTCTAACTGAATTGCAGTTAAACTTTAAATTTTTTTTTTAAATCTAGTTTTTTAAATCTAGTTTGATTTAATGAATGGCAAATGCCCATGGGTGCTCGGAGGGTTAAACAGACACATGTCGAAAGGCATGAGTGGGGCAGCACTTGCTGTGGAATAATTCAGCTGGCGTGATGGTGAAGTCTTTAGAAGTGAGTAGAGCCTTTATGCTGAGTGATGCTTTTTGACAGGACAAAAAGTAGAAGCGTGGTATACATTCAGCAGAGCTGGTTAAAAAATAGGAGAGCAAAGAGAAGAAGACACATTTTTCTGTTTTGTTAGGTGTGTAAAGCAGAGACAGAATTTGTTCGCATCTCCAGAAAGACCTATTGACAACCTGTCATAGGACTGGTAGAAGGGTAATTGTTAAATGAAGAGTGAAATATGAGTGGCTGGCAAGAGCAGGGGCTAACACCTGACAAATTGTTGAGGAGGACTTGAGAAGACAGAAGTCATCTTTCTTTAATAGTGAGTTAGGATGTCAATATCATTGTGAGGGGTTATACATTATATATACTGTATAAAATATATATTGTCTTTCGATTTAAACAGTAATACATGTGTACTGTTTTTAACTGCATAACATATTTGTTTGAAAAGTGCCACTTCAGTCCCAGACAAATGTGAAACTGATAGGAGTAATGCTGCCTGCTCTTGCAGAAAAAATGGAAAAGGGGTGAAAAATGCAAGTCAGTAGAGCGCAAAACTCCTTCCTGCTGATCATCTTTCATGATAAGCCTTTTCTTTTATTCAGAATCCCCTCCTTTTGCTGCTTCTCCCCTTCCCTGTACTTCAAAACCAAGTCAGGCAAACCCATCTACACCAATCTCAGCAGTAGAGACAGTAGAGAACACAGATGGATGGCTTTAAATTGGAGAGAGAAACAAAGCGAAAAATGTCCCCACAAATCTATCACTGGGTCTCATAGCTATGTATTTCATGAGATTTGAGTGGCATTACAGCTGTTCTACAGAAAGACATAGTAAACTAATAGTCAAAAGATTTTAAAGAGTAACTGAGTCAAAGCTCATCTAATCAAAATGTTCCTGTATTAACAACAAGTTTCATGCATACTGTAATATTAAAGGGCTCAATCATACTGACAAACTCAGAGATCGTCTCACTTTTTAATGTTTTTCAGTCTCAGGTTTTTTTGGCATACACCTGGAGACTGTGTTATTTCAATCTGTTGAACATTTCATGGCTTTTGGTCACTCTTATTCATGTTTGACTTTATACCTTCAGCCATCTGTCTTTGGAAATAGTCAAATTACTTTGATATTTGCTAGGTAACCTGCATGAAGATTTTGAAAAAAAAAAAAAGATTTAAAGGGGTTTTGCTTTGGACTGATTATCCAATAAATAACAAAATCTGTGAAAAATCTTAATACTTTTAGCATATAAACTGCTAAAAATCTTACAAAGTGTATTTGTTCTTGTGTTGAAATATAGTAAAAGTACATTTTTGGTGAGTTACAGGATTAGTAAAACAGTGAGGCACATTCAAAGTAAATTTTATTGTATATTGTGTAAGTATATTGAAATGATATCAATACTTAATTAGTAATTTAGCACATTCCTTAAAATTTCACTTTACTTTAAACATATTTGTAAGTGTATTTAGTTATATTTTCCAAATGTATGATAACATTTTTTTCTAGTTTAAATTGTGTAATTCTTTTCGAAGTATTATACTATGCCTACATTTAACTTTAGATATATTTCAGTATACTACATAATATATGTGCTCCTTGGTGTGCTAGCATATGACAGGTTTTCATTTTTTCAAAATTCAAAATCTGCCTTGAAAATACCCCTGTAAAGCAGAAATGTTAGTTTTACATGACAAATTGGCAGAAATCAAAGAAGTGTCAGGCTTTCCCAAAACTGCACCATGTAAGATGAGTTTTCTGGTGTTTTGTGTGTGTGTGTGTGTGTGTGTGCGCGTGTCTGTGTGTGTGTGTGTGTGTGTGTGTGTGTGTGTGTGTCATTTTTCTGTTATACTTAATACCATTACTCGCAGAGTGCCTCCATCTTATCCGAACTGAATTACTTGTTGGACCAGACCGATCAATATTAGCTATAGCCTAACTCACCAGGACACCTGCCCTCATTCTTCTGACACCACAGCTTGATTTCTCTCCTGTGCCCATTGTTTCTTATTCTTGGCTGTCAGTGCTCACGCTAGTTAGTACTAGTAATACTGTGTAGTTTTGAATGTACCAAAACTACATGTAGGCTACTTTTGAAGTTACACAGTCTTGCCAATTACTCCTCATTCCCCAAGTGAATATATATATATATATATATATATATATATATATATATATATATATATATATATATATATATATTTATTGAGTATACTTTTTAAATATTAAATTTCATTATACTTGTTGTGTTAAAATTAAACCACTTAAGTTGCACTTAATACACTGGAAGCTGCACTATAAATCTGCTTTAGTACATTAAAAACATATTTTTCACATATTATTGTCCAGCCCAGTTAATACAGGATTTCCACCCTTGGCATATAACATACCACAACCCTGACTTTAATGCAGAAGAATTTAGCTGCAGTTAACTCTTACCTTTGTATTTCAATTTAACCACAATTTCTTTCCTCACCTTAACTTTGTGTTACTTGTCTAACTCTAACCATACAATAACTAGTTTGTTTGTCATAATTACAATGTCAGTAACCTTTGGATACTGTGATTGACATGTATAGTTACCAACAATGATACAGCACTGCAAACACTTACAGGACTGCTCAAGAGTGTAGACCAAGCACAAGCATAGTCTGGGTGTAAGTAAATAAGGAAACTTTATTAATATAGCACAGAGTAAAATCACAAAGTCAATGTTGGTTAACTAGAGTGTAGCACCCTAGTTAACAAATGTCAGGTTTCAAAGGCTATATTTGTTTTATTTAATACCAAAGTAACAACATCTCCATGGAGTACAAGAGAAAGAAAGGTGGTCCTCTCTTGTTATCAGAAGTAGTGGATTTTGTTTCATTGAAAATATCACCACCACAACACTCACAGTAGGTGGGGACTTAGTGCAAACCATGGCCCACTCTGGGAGCACAGCCAGCCCAAGGGACACCTGATCTGGGCACTAACGAGGATCTTTACCCCCTTTCAGCTACATCAGTATGGCAGTCTCTCACAACCAGCCTACCCTTGCTGCCTCTTTAAGATGAATGAAAGAACAGGGGTCGGGGCTTATTAGACATAGTAAAACTACCTTGCTTTTCTCCTCTAATCTTTGATCACCTGCCCGCTGTCTCATAGTATTTCTCTCAGTCTTACTTCTTCAAGCAGGTGCTTGCACAATTGCACTTAGTATCTATCGGAAAATATACAGAAATGATTGAATTGTAGGAAAAAGTCAACTACCACAGGAACTAGCATCTGTGCAGCTAACAAATGTCTATTGCCAATTAGGAGTCTTGGTCAAGGGCTTGTCAGTGCTAAAGGAAAAAAAGAGCAATTACTTTCCCCAGACAAATCACCCATTCTGGAGACTCTAACCAATAGCAACTTCAGAAGCACCTCTTTTCTAACCTTAAGATGTGACCTCTCTTCCATATATGGTGCATTTTTGAGGCACAACCTTGGTGTAAGTCTTGTGTTTGCATATGAATGTCCATGCCTTTCTTTCTCTCTTTGTACTGCTACAGAGGGAACCACAGCTAATGAAGCAGCATGCAGAGAAAACAAGGCATTGCATTGACAGCCACAAGGCAGAAGAGCAAAACTGTGCACAATCATAGCTGACGTTGAGCGGATCTGACAGAAAAAACAACTGGACTAGGTAAAGAAACATACTGGGAGAGGAACAAAGACAGTAAGACTCAGAAAAAGATGTGAAAAAAGACAGGATGGGGAGAAAAGAGGTTGTTAAAGGGGTCCTTCCTTGCTTCAGTGAGCTAACTGGCTGCACTTACTGTTACTGGGATGAAAGAGACCAAAGTTTGGGTCTGCTCCAAGCTCATTAAATACAGGCCTAGCCTCTCCTGCTGAAGCCTAAAGGCCTTTGTGACCGTGCTAACCCATCACCAATCAAAATACAGCTGTCTGAGTACATCTCTCCAATTCCCCTGTTTTGACACATTACAAGGATTCAGAATCCTAGTGTCAACAAGTGACCAAATGGACACAATAAGCACACTATAAAGTGCTGAATAAATGCTGATTATAATATTATGGGTCACTGGTACAGGATTTCTTGAGGAGTTGTGTCAATAGATGTGAGTTGGCGCCCACATTTTGGGTACCACTTATCTGAAAAACAAACTGACTCTCGTCTTTGAAGGTGGCTATGGACAAAGACAAAGACAACTGTCATGCTGCAATCTTTTTATACAGTGCCAAAAATAATTGTGTTGATGAGGCTTTTCATTTTTTCCCCATCCTAAGGGTTGAATCACTGTTTAACAGGGTAATAGCTCTTGACTTGAAACACTGGCAGTAGCATCAGAGCCACACTTGGATTTTCTATGACGAGATTAGAGATAGTTTTCTTGGAGAGATGCTAAGCGATGATGTCAGTGAGTTTCTTTAACCCTTTGAACCAGATTGATGCAATAAGTGATCATCAGTTTGAAAGGGTTGCACTCCATCTTCTCTTTGATCAAATTAGGAAACAAAGACGTCATACCCATTCAGTGGCTTGTCAAGCAGATAAACATCACAGATCTTGGAAAATGAGCACTTACTTAAGATCTTACCCAGTTATTATGTTTATAATCTACACTGTGCTGAATTTCAACTGAATAGTTTCATTAAATTTATTTGTAAATGAATTCATGTATAAACCTAGTGAACTGATATACCTATTGATCTCCAAAGGTAGCAAAAATAGAGATGCGTGACCCAGTGATTACCTTTATCCTGTACTTAAACATTTCTATCAGGGTGGGATTGATCTCTTCCAGAGTGCAACTGTCTCTCCATCCATAAGGCACAAGGGTTCATAAAATGTTTTGAATGATTATGAAAAGTTGTGAAAAATATGCTATGGCCTTTGCAGTCACCACATCTCAGCCCAACTGAAAACCTACTTCACATTTTGGACAGACATGTTAGACAGCACTTTCCATTACTATCAACAAAACACCAAATGAAAGAATATCTGTTGGAATAGTGGTGTTCATCACTCCAGTAGAGTTTAGAGCTTTGTAGATGTAATGTCAAGGTGCACTGATGTTGTTCTGACAGCATGTGGTGGCCCAACACCGTACTAACATTTTTTATTGTTTTTTTTCCTTTAATTTGTCTGTATCATGTCCTTGGTCATGCAGTGTTATATCTGTTATCAGGATGTACAATCTCCCACTTCCACCATCTCTTTTTACAGCATGGTGGTGTGTTTACTGAAAAGAGACACTGCAGAGACAAATACGATCAAAGTGGTGCTGGGACGAAGGTAGCTGAGGGCTGTTTTTGGAATTTGGGGGACGTAGGTGACTAAAGGCTTTTTTTAGCTTGAAAAATATCTCTTTATTAGATCCTGCGGCATGTTATGTCAATGTACTGTCACTGATTCCTGATGTGAATCCCTGTACTATGGATGTCATCTTTTCTCTCTGGCTGTATTGTAGATATGACATTACAGATTTATTTATGAAGCAATGATTACATTGGTATTATGACAAAACTATTCACCTCTATTCAACAATTCCAAAATGGCATAGAAATTGTTGTCAATCACAACATACTATTTTAGTCCCTAAAGTATTTTATTAGTATATAATGTGTTCAGGACAGTGCAATGGTAAGAAAGGACTGTTCTCGATTTCTCGCATTGAATCTTGTTCACCCTGGAGTCTTTTCTGTGTGGAGTTTGCATGTGTGTCTGATTGGGTTTGCAGTCCAAACACATGCAGTGTGGGATTACGTTAATTGGTGACTCAAAATTTCTCAGCCCTGTGATCTGTCCAGGGTGTACCCTTCCTCTTGCCTAATGTCATCTGGTGTGGCCTTGAATGTCCCATAATAAGTGTTAGATAATGGATGGATGGACAATAGGCTCATATGTGTAAGCAATACTTAATTCGACTCTGCCAAATTCTCTTCAGATGTACATTTCTGTAAATTTCTAGGATTTTTATAGTTTGTTTCCTGGAAAGAAATGGGTAATTTTGCACAAAATATAGGTCACATAGAAGCAATGTTCAGAGGGTACAAATTCATAACTTAAAACTTAAATATGTGAAGTTTGTCTGTAGGCAAGCATGCAGTTTAATATATAATCTATGTCTGAAAGTTTAGACACACTTTCTCATGTAGTTCAAAGGAAAAGTGTTTCTCTGTTTTCTCTATAATCAATACCAAATTAACGTGCATCCAGGAAACTTGTGACAATGGATTAAAACTATTATGAAGAAAGACAGAAAATAGTGAAGATGGTTTAATTTAACAACATTTGATTTAATTTTGTATTAGAATTCAAATCAGATGAATTTTAAGACTAAGTCTATAATTTCTGAGTTCAGTTTTATTGTTAAATTACATAATACATCATTTCTACTCAATGACAAAGGCAAAATGGAATAAAGTGGGTGGGAATGCAGTAAAAATGATTTAGAGGATGACAGAGATACTGAGGAAGGGCAGGAAAAAACAGGCTCAAGAGGCTGACGACAAAAATTGGTTATTAACATTGGTCTACAAGGAGAAAGCCTTGGAAATGAAAGTATCTAAATTTGACCAGAATCAGGGTCACAAATAAAAGAAGTGTGTGTTAATGTGGGAGTGTTAATTGGCTCCGGTTGGCTCCTGAAGATACAGCGTCAGGTCAAAATTGCATCAAAATAATTAAAAATTAGGAGGGGAGGGTGCGGTTATGTGCCATAACTTTTGGATGTTTTTTTTCATATGAGAATGGTGCCACACCAATCGTTATAAATATATATTTTTATTGATACCAATAACATAATTTTCCATTCATTTACTGGTTTTTCATGTAACATTTTCAGGCTTTTTTCTTAAAAAACTGCCTGAATTGTGGGTGGATTGGTTCCATTGCTGTGTAGCTTCCCAGGCTATTAAGACACAACCTCAAAATGATATAGTTTTAAAGATCAGAAAATATAATGTGAATAATATCGGATAATTACAGAATACAAGCTATAACATCAGATTAAACAACAAGGTTCTATCTTTATTCGGTATCTAAATGGTGCTTTTTGGCTTGCACACTCCCAGGACACAGATTACTGTTAATATGTCAAAAAGGCATTATCTGTCCAAGACAAATGTACTCTACAGAGCAGAAATTGTTTTGATAGAACAGAGATAAACAGCACGCTTTAATGACCACACCCACATCCATTCATGAAAATCAACAAACCTCGACATTTGCTAATAAAAGACAAATAAATTACAGTTAGGTAATAATCTTTTCTATCAAAGTGAAGATAAATGAATAAATTTTCATCTGGTACTATTTTCATTGGTCTACCACACATTGTCGAGAATATATATAAATATACTCACCTGCATATGGACAATTATAGTTCAAATGTGAAATATATCAACCTGCACCTGTTTTGCAATTCATCTAATCAAAATATGTAAGAATTAGCACGTTTTATCTCGGAGGTCGATTCCCAAAATTTGTAGACCAGTGTAATCAGAATGGAGAAACTGCAGGGAAAAGAACAGGAGAGAGGTGGAATAAGATAGAGACTGGGTTGTCATGCGATGACATGACTGAAAGAAATCCAGCTCAAACCGGGGGTGGATTCATTTAAATCAAAACCCTGTAGACCACTCCTACGTCTGGGTTATTTCCGTAGCAGGAGTCTTTGCTATATAACCTTTCAGACTAAAGTCAGTCCCCAACTGTTATGCTAAATAATCAATGAGTGTGAATTATGCACTAATAAAAAGGCTTCTCATTTTACATTATTTTATTATTAAAGTTTAGATATTTCAAAGTTTCTCTGGGAGCTAAGGGGAGATGTTCTGGCCACACTTGGGACATCCAGATTCAAGATAAAGTCATGGTCTTATTGTAATAAAAATATGTTTGGTTTTTTTTTAAAATAATGATAACGAGGATTTTAAAACAGTTTAAGAATAAGGTCCACCTGGTACGTCTTGAACAATTTTTCAGTTTCATTTATTGTAAAGATGAACAATGGACAACCACTTTAGGGCTGCCAGACCTCCCAGGGCTCCTGGTTGTTTGTGTGTCAGTTAGTGTTGTAGTAAAATAATTATTAAATTATTTAAGCAGTATACACAACCAAACACAGTTAACAAAAAAAAAATCCATCTCAGTTCTTGCCTCAGCCGCTGAGCAGTTTATTCTTTCTTTTGCTAGTGAATGCAATATTTACTATTACAGCCAAGTCATATATTTCTTGCAGGAACTGGTGGAGACCATGAGTAAATTTAACTGTCTAGCTCCTCACCCTGTAGAATATTTAGAGTACACCTGTTAACTTACTTGGCAACACTGATTGGATACTGGCTGTTTTTCTTTGAAACCATGGTAACACATTATGCATACTATTTAATTTTTAATGTATTGTAAGCAAATTTAGAAATTTGTCTAATCTTGTCAGTCTTGCAGAAGAAAAGAGGTACTACTGTCAAAAGTTGTTTTCAGAGGTATAAACAGTTGCAAGAAAAAGTCTGTGAACCTTTGGAATGAACTGGTTTTCTGCATTAATATACTATGAAATCAGCATTGTGGCTTAGTGGTTAGCACTGTTTCCCCACAGCAAGAAGGTCCCGGCTTTGTAAGCCAGCAGGGGTTACTCTGTGGAGTTTGCATGTTCTCCCCGTGCCTGCCTGGGTTTTTTCCAGGTACTGCGCTTACCTCCCACAGTCCAAAAACATGTATGTCAGGTTGATTGGTGACTCTAAATTGCCCATAGGAGTGAATGGGAGTGTGTGAGGTTGTTTGTCGCTATATGTGGCCCTGTGATGGACTGGTGACCTCCTCCAGGGTGTACCGCTGCCATTCACCCAAGGACAGCGTGGATACTCTCGAGCAGATCCCCATGGATGTGATCTAAGCTTCATCTAAATCAGAACAATACATAATGTTAAACTGATACTATACATCAGACCCATTAAACATTAACAGTGCTGGAGGAAAAAGTAAGGGAATCCATGGTGCTAATAGCTGGTTAAAGCTCCTTTGTCAAAAATGACTTCAAGCAATTACTTCTGGATCAGACCTATACAATGTTTATTAGGAATTCTGGACAATTTCTCCTTACAGAACTGCTTCAGCTCAGACACAATTGAAGGATGTCTAGTGTGAACAGCTTTCTTGAAGCCATTCATTTAATGTCTTGTAGTGTTTTTTTTTAAACATATTTATACTGATCATACTTTATGTTGTATGTTTGTTTCGTATTCATGTACTGTATGTATTGATGAGCCAAAGGAAAGTTTCCACCAAAGTGGACAATAAAAGTATTCTATTCTATTCTATTCTATTCAATTCTATTCCTTAGCATCTCTAAGAGGTTATGTTCTGGGCTCTGAGAGGGCAACTCCAAAAGGTCCATTTTCTTTGTCTGAAACCATTCTGTGGTGGATTTTCTTTAGTGTTTAGGGTCATTGTGCTGCAGTTCAGTGAACTTCTACTAAGCTTCAGCTGGCAGACAGCCACCCTGACATTAT
The DNA here is from genome assembly GCF_900324485.2 of Mastacembelus armatus. Taxonomy (NCBI): domain Eukaryota; kingdom Metazoa; phylum Chordata; class Actinopteri; order Synbranchiformes; family Mastacembelidae; genus Mastacembelus; species Mastacembelus armatus. Next base: position 14,206,756 of record NC_046633.1, on the reverse strand, counting down.
CTATCTATCCATCCATCCATTCATTCATCCATCCATCCATCCATCTATCCATCCATTTTCTATATGTACTCATTCCTATTTAGGGTCATTATCCTCACTTTCCCTTCGATAATGACAAGTGGTCCAAGGCCCTGAGGCAGCAAGGCAAGCCCAAATCTTGACATTTCCTCCACCATATTTTACTGTTGGGATAATGATTTGATGTTTGTAAACTGTGCTGTTTTTGCACCATAGTATTCTTCCCAAACAATCCAACTTTGTTTTCATCAGTCAAAACATTTTCCCAGTAGCATTGTGGAGTGCCAAGGTGCTCTTTGGCAAACTTCAAGCATACAGCATTGTTTTTTTTTGGAGAGCAGCAGTTTCCTCTGACATGTGGTGTTCTGCCACGGTCTGTTCAAAGACCTATTTATGGTTGACTCGTGAACAGAGATGTTTGATAGTCCCAGTGATGTCTTCAAGCCTTTGCTCGTTACTCGTGGGTTTTTCTACCTCACTGAGGATTCTGTGATGTGCCTTTGGAGCCGTCTTGGCTGGGAGCCCACGTCTAGGAAGAATAGCCATAATATTAAACTGTTTCCATTTACAGACAGTGTAGTGAGAATAAAGTTTTGCTTTATGAATTATTAATATATTATAAGCAGTTTTTCATAATTTGGGGGCACCAGACCCTTTGATGGTGGTTCACCCAACAGCTAATAAACTATTAATAATATGAAGTCTCTAATCTGAATGGGAGTTCTCTGAGTCAGTGATGAGTTTATTGTGAGAAAGAAAGATTAATGATGCCAGTTATGTATATTTTAAAGATTTATTCAAGTATTTACAAAGGAAGAAAAACACAGGGAACATGAACAGGGAAAGCAGATGAATGAAAGAGTTAAAACATCTTGAAAATAGAATAAAGTGTGTTTTGCAGTGGTGGAAAAGGATGTTTTGAAATCAATTTATGTTTGAGTCTATGTTCTACAACTTCATGGTAAATTGGAATAGAGTACACTGCTTAGATTTAGAGATTAGAATGAATAAATTAAACTTGAAGGGAAATAAATTGATTGGTGAAACATCACAGCACACAACAAGTGAGGAGTTATTCATAAAAACCCTATAAAATTTAAGACTACTCCTTTTAGTGAACAGAGAACCAGAACAGTTAAATGTGGATTATTGTCTAAATCTTTGTTGGTAAATAATTTGATAAATGATCACCAAATTGACTTTCTATACCTTACTGAAACCTGGCTATAACAGGATGAATATGTTAGTGTAAATGATATAAACTCCTCGAAGCACAGGCTGAGGTGCAGGAGTAGTAGCAATCTTCCACTTAAACTTATTAATAAACCCTTGACCTAAGCACAGTTATAACTCATGCAGCAAGAATAACCAGGAGAGACATGAAATTTCAATAACCCTTTAGATTAAACTGTTACACCCACCCCACATATCAGAGACACTGAACATCTGCTGGACCACATTAAAGAACACTATACAGGAGATGAGAACTGACAAGTCAGTGTTAACCAGCTTGGAATATTTTCATAAGGGATTTGTTGTGTTTTTATGTAAAGTGCCTTGAGGTGATTTTATTTTTATTTGGCAGTATGCAAATAAAATATCTTCCTGATGGATCTGGTTTTCCTGAGGTTTGGGGCATCCGGTGGGAAGTTTAGAAAACTGACCGTTAGTTCTGAGCAGGGTTGCTTGGCTGCGGTTCAGGTGCGCTGCTTCTGATTTCGACCAAATTAGTATTTGTTCTTCTTTAGCAACTTGGATCTCCCTCTCTTGGCCCAGGAAGTCAGCTGGCTTGGTTTTTCTTTTGCTAATGTCTCAGCATGCCACTGTATACATTCTCAATTCCTCACTAATTACAACATCCCTCTTTAAAACACTGTGGCACATTTGGCCATCATCTGAAGTGTACTTAAAATTTGTAATGTTATGAGGTGAAATGGAAAAAACCCAGCAACCCTTTCTGCATCTCCTTTCTTTGTACATTCCACCCCACACAGATTGTGTAATCAGGAAACAGCTCTGTGCTTGTGTGTAAGTAAACACATATCAGTGTATTTTCTCCCAAAGCTGACCCACCTGCTCTCCTCAACTCTCCCTGTGC